>NC_044279.2:77714319-78022026 GCF_004027225.2 Strigops habroptila
TCTGCCCTCCCTAGGAAGAGCACAAAAGCTCTGTAACTCTGCTTTCCCTGGGGAAAGCACAGCAGTTGTGTGAAATCTGTTGTTCCTCCTGCTGCAGGTATCAGAGAAAAAAGCTGGTTTTTTCTGACAGTGAACATAAGATTTTAAAGACTTCTCTCCTTTAACAGGGTGATCTCCTATTCTCAGTGTCTCAGAGTCACCCAGCAAACAGAAGTCTCAGCAGAGTTCCTCAAAGACAGGGCCAGTTCTTGCTCAATACCCTGGAAAGTTTCAGAAATGCTTGCAGGTGAGGACAAGTTGGTGTAGGTGAGTGGTGTGTGTTCATGTCCATCCATCCTTCTGTCCTTTTAACCAAGTTTCTCTGCCCACCCAACCACTGAAATATCACAGGCGAGTTCAAAGCATTGCACTTGTCAGTGAAACAACAGAAGGAGGAATATGCAGTGATAGTGAAATATTTGTGACATCTGCATGTCTCCCAATAAACTTCTCTGGGATCTTTTATTCCCTGTTTATTTAATGTCTTTGGCCTTTGAGAAACTGCTTGAAAATTAGCCACTACTACTGACAGTGCAAGAACTGTTGGAAGGTTTGTGTGAAACCATATTCCTGTGACCTGGGGTATGCGGCCTCACTGCCCACAGGGATTAACCATTGAACAAATGTGTATGTGCTTCAGATGCTGACTTTGGATTTGCTCATGCCTGTTAACTGCCAGTGGGTTTATAGACACCAACATTTCCTGTGCTGCTGGATGAGAGCTATCTGTCAGGCGTAGCTGCACAGCAGACGGTGGTAGATGAGTTTGTGTGTGAATCTGTTAGGAAGTCTGGCCAACTTAGTTATTTTGCCTTCCATGGCTTGACTGAGATAATTCAGTCAGAAGCAGGTGGCCCTGTCTGCACTGACCCAGTGTCTTGGGGTAGTGTTAGAGGGCACTTGGGTTCTGTCATGGCTTCTAGAACAGCTTAATGGGCCCCTGGCTGATTTTCATGAGGTTTGCTGTATTGTGCTCCACAGGCACTCTGGTCTGGCTGAGAACCTTTAGTCTTGCCACACTAGGGCTTTCCACAGCAGATACTTTCTTCAGAGAAGCTGAGTCTTCCTTTCCCAATTGTACTGTTGTGCAACATTGCTGACTTTTAATAGCTTTGCTTAAGACATAACTCCGTGTGATTGCCAGATTCCTGGGTTTCCGACCCAACAAATGTTTGTAGGGTCCTTAATGGTGAAAGTTTTGATGGAAATGTAGTATCTCCTGACTTCCTTTACAAAGTGAGGAGGATTCCTCTCTCTTCTGATATCCACTGTGTGTTTCTAGGTTAGCAGTGGAATTCCAGAGTGACTTCATGGCCCAAGAGAATGCTTTCACTGCCCCCAACTCCGAGAGCAAGGACACACTAAGCAACTTCTCTGAGTTCCTGTTGAGGATTTGTGACAGTCTCTGCATCCCCATGGTTATGGTGGGGTTTCTTTTGAACTCAATCTATTCCTTGGGTACCTGGGAAGGTGCTTTCGAACATCAAGAATGGGTTGCACAAGTTGGTTTTGGGGGGAAGAGAGCATGTAGAGTAAACCAAGTACAGCTGTGGCATTGGCCACCTCTGCAGAGCCAAATATGGTGTTACACAGTTCATGCAAAATGGGGGCGTATGGTCTCAGAGGGTAGAGAAATTCATAAAGCTTCCATGTAGATGGCAGTGTCTTTCTGCAGACTGTGCAATCCCCATAGCCTGCCTGCCATGCTGTCTAATCCATGGCAGCTCTGGATGTTGCAGAAGATGAAGAGTATCTGAACTGTTGTTTTCCCTTCTTGCCTGTGTCCCAGAAAGCAGTGCCATTTTGCACTTGCACTTTCATTCTCCTGCTTCTCTCCAGAAGGTACAGATGAGGCTGCCCAGTCTACCCAGCAAGGGCAATACTAAGTGTTGTGCCTCAGTAAGGCGAGGGACACAGTTTAAAAAGTAACTGTGGAGAGTCGCGTGTGCTTAGTGCTCCACACAGACCTGTCATTAAGACACTTGGAGCAGAGTTGTCGAAACAGTGGGACTCTGGTGGTGGTTCTAAATATTGAGTAACTTTTGCTCGTGCTTTGCCTCAGGTTCAGGTGTGTGGACTCTTGCAGTTGTTGGGAGCTTGGAAATGTTTTGGTTTGTATTTTCTTAACCAATCTTTTGGGAGGCAGCTCAGCTGCAGTGGCATTGCTGTTGTCGTCCCTGAAGGGAGGTGCATGTCTAGTTTGGCAAAGCTGGAGTCAGTTTGCTACTTCTTGCTCATTGAACTTGGTTAAAAACTAATGGACTGTGAGAAAATTGTCCAGTGACCTTCTGCAAGAGTGAGTTGAGTTGTTCTGTTCTAAACAGTTTAGGGCTGGACTCTGTAGAGAGCTTAAACACCTGTGTTTGCCACTACCCAGTAAAATGCTGAAGCACAGGTATAAAGTGTTCCTGAAGTCAGCTGCACATAAGCATATGTCCTGTGTTGTATGCCATGCTGGAGAATTAGCCATCTGAGCTGTGAAACAGTTGCTTCCAGGGCAATATGGGCAGTAAGGGCCTAACTGGTTGCCAGCTGGAATCAGGAGGAAGTTTCTTGTTTGATGTAATGTCTTGCAGAGTTAGCAGCACAGCTCATAACATTGGCAGAGGGGAGTGTTAGTTGCTTTGAAGTGCTCATGTGTACATGCTGCCAGGCATTTTGGTAGAACTGTTACTCCATTTCTTTGGATTTAGAAATCTCACTTTCTGGGCAGGCAGGAGGCCATAAGAAAGCTGCTGTTTTCAGAGTTTATTGCATATCACACACCTGATCTTTTCTTCTTTCCACAGAACTACCTGGAAAGGGCTGTCAGCCCATCAGTGATGGAGGTTTTCATCTCAACACTTAATACCCTCTTTACAGTGGTGCCAAACATGCAGAATAAGTTCTCCAAAAAGCTGGGTATGGGGGTAGTGTGGGATCACGTTCTCTGTGCTCTTAACTGATGGAACTTTCTGCTACTGCATATTACTGAGGCAATGAGCTTAACAAGACTTCATGTGGAGGATTATATTACATGTTTACATGAGTAAGAATAGAGCGCACAGTCATGTTCAGCAGGATGAAGAAGTTATTTGGTCTAGCAATGATGATGGGACAGATTTTATTTTAGATAAATAACTTGTGTCAGCTTCACCCTTCCCTCTGGAATATTCAGAATTGGCTGTTCCTGTAGACAGGGATTATGCTGGAATTGTTGCTAGGTTTTTACTGTGTAGAAATCCTGTTTACTCTGTATATTCCTTACTGTTCACACATCAGAGAAGTGATGTGGAGAATTCCTCTATTCTAAACATGTGAAACTGCCAAATCTTCCCTTCTTCTCCTGAGAAAACAAATGAATCTTAGATACTCACGCCCCTCCAAACCAAACTCAGAGTAGTTTTCTTTGGGAGAGGACACTGAGATGGCCTGCCTTGTTCGCCAGGTTGAGTGTGGAGATGTGTGGGGATGGTTATGGGACCTGCCTACTTTTTTCCCTTATTGTACACATTCTGTGTCCCTTTGACATTTCTGTCTTGCTTTCTGTCTAGCATCTTCATCCTTCATCCGACTGACACTGGAGCTGAAGGCCAGATTTTGCTCTGTACAAAGGTATTGTGATGCGTGCATTGTGAGCAAGTCAAACATTTCCAGATGGGAAAGCAGATCATGCCATATCTAATGCACCTGATTTGGCAAGATGGTAGGCTGAAAGACTCAAAAGTGGTTGTATCTTACTGCAAAATGTAAATGGCAACTGACAGTGGAAAAGCTGCATGCGGGAGAAGGGAGAAGCAGTCAGATAGGGGCAGGTGGATTCACACAGTGTTGTGAGAATCCTCTGCTCTGTGTTGAGCTGCGCAGGTAGAGATAAAACAGCCTGGCTTTGGAGTAATCAGATTAGTGAGTGTTTGAAAAGAAATAACAGTAGCATCAGTTTCATCTGAGCTCTGGCTTCCGAGGCACGTATTACTACTATTATTGTTCCTTGTGGTGTGATAATGTATTAGAAATGGGCAGGAGGAGGAAGACTTCAACAGCAGACATTGCAAAGGGTCTTCTGTAGCAAAGGCTATGATTTCTAGGTTGAGGAGGACTTGGGGAGAATCTCTGTGGGTCTGCAGAGATGTGTTACCCCCTCTTCCCTATGACTGCACCTTATTAAAGAGTAAACAAAACACACAGCACCCATAGTCCAGGTCACCACTGTGAAACTTAGAGTGGGGATGTTTGTGCCTGTGAATGGTGTGTGTGGGGCATCAACGATGGTGTGTTACAGTGCAAAGCTGATTAGTTATGTCTTATTCTGCAAGGAGATAATTGGAGAGAGAAATCATGCTACAAAATCTCCTTCCCGGTGTTTGCCAGTGGAATCAGGTGTGGGAAGCCACCCTCAAACACCGCAGTGTTCTCTGCAGTGTTTGGGGTCCTGCCCTTGCAGGACTCCCTGTGTATACCAGGTGTGATGACTGTGAGAGTACCCCACTATATTCATACTGCCCCAGGGTGTGTGAACATGTTCACTGTCATCACCATGCACACCTGCCACATCTGTGAGCTGACTGTCCTTTGGGAATCACTCACTTTGCCAGAACCCGAGCTGGCTCCTGGAGTTTTGTTGTGATGGGGCAGGTGCTTGTATGTGATGATTCAATAAACTGAGGTTCTAGCAGACAGCATCTGAGATTGGAAATATGAAGAAGATATTTCTAGCCTTCTGCACTGTATCTTTCTGCTCTTCACAGTAATCCTGCCTTGAATCAGGCCTGTTCCAGATTCCTCTGCAGCTTGTGCTTGAGCCTTTACTCTGCCACAGAGAAAGAGAGAACTTCGTCTCAGGAAGGCAAGTTTTGGGAAAGAGACAAATGGCTTCATCTACTCTGAGGCCCTGACACCCTCTCTTTAGCCTTATTTGCAAAAATTATTAAAAATAAAAGGACAAAGAAGAAGGGAAGGGAGGACACACATAAACTCTATTTAGAGGTTGTGGGTTTTTTCTCCCCAGCTTTTTTTTAAGCTGGTCCACCAAGGAGCTAACTCTCACAGAATGCATTCTGAAGAATTTGGAACCCTGCCTGTTTACATGGTGACATTTGTTAGCACAACTGTGCATGGCTTTTGATTGAAACAATCTCATTTGCCATGTAGTCACCTATATCTGCAGATTTTTCCTCTGGCATACTCTGTAAAGCTTTCCTGTCTATACTGTAACTTTCCATAATAGGTAAGTCCCAGATAAATGAGATGAAAGTTTTCACATCACAAAAGCCACTTTTCCCACTGGCGGTGGTTGGTCACCATACAGGCAGCATCAGCAAAAAGCTGGGAACCTCGAACAGAAATGTCTTTTCATCCTCAAAGCCAGCTCTGTTAAATCAGGTCTCACAACACCTCATCATAGGGGTGTGCTTGTTGTATGCAGGCTGTGGGGCAGGAGGTTGGCTTTGATATTTCCTGCATCAGGAGCTTCCCTTATTTAAAGTTCTTGAATTAGGGCAGGCAGATATTTCCATCTCCCTGTTCCACTCTGCTTTGCTGTAAACATTCCTCATTGCTGCCTGCCTGCTCATACTAGTTTTATTTCTAGAGCAAGACATTTCTGAGCTCCTGCAGAAAGGTCTGCCTCAATTAAACTACACCATTGCTGAGAGCCTTCTCCTCCTGGTTGAAACCCCTGAGCCTTTCTCTTTGGATCAGGCTCTTTGCAGCCACCAACACTGCTTCATACTACTCTTATACTTTGCCTACACCCTTGAGGACAGGTAAGCCAAGAGTATACAAGGCACATGGTTTTGTGGCCATTACATACCATGTATTGATGGGTGAGTTATGTCTAATGTTACTGTTTGCACTCCAATCTCCTTGAATGCAGGTTTGTCCCAGAAGCAGAATTATTTTTAGCCGTAAGAAATTTCCTCCTATCAGCACAGGACCATGGGGACTGTCCCCCTCCATATATACTCAGAGCTGCACTTTACCTCCTTGCTATCTGTCAGGACAAAGGCGAAGCATTGGACTTGGTAAAAGACGATTTTATTCCTTCCTCTTGGACCCTTTTTGTGGAAACTAAAGTTTCTCCCCACTCCCATCAACCCTCTTGCGGAAAGTATTTTGACATAGGTGGTGAGCAGTGAGTGAGCGAAGAGCGTGCAGTGCATCTACACTCTGGAAAGTTAACTGTGAAAAGCCACCAGGGAATCTAGATTTGACTGAATAAACCTGTGTATGTGTGGGAAGTGTAAATGCGTTGGATAGGCTGTGAATTCACATATGGAATATAATAAATTTCATCGCTTCAGTCTACTGAACACATCTACAGCCTCTGCAGAAGGCTTTCTAGTGTTCCCATATGGCTCTTTGCTGCTGCACAGCTTTGAGAACTGTATAAAGCCTACAAGTTTCTTAGCCTTTATGATGCAAATGGGCTTCACAAAATGATGTTTAACTGATATATTTGATTGTCTACTTAGAAGGCAGTGTGACTCTTTCTCATAGCACTCACATCACTTCAGCTTTTTTGATATTCAGTATCTAGTGATAATTTTGTTCTCTCTCCCCTTTTCCCTCCCACACATTTACCAGAGGTCGTTGTGTACCATAAGGAGGATCCTGGATAATCTTCCAGATCTGAGCTTGGTCTATGTCCATTGCCCTCTCCTGCTGAAATTCTTCCTGCGCTACCCTGAACTTATGGGGAGATTTGGACACCAAGTCCTCCAACTCTGGTTTTCCTGGGGAGACTGCAAGCAAACTGGGACTGAAGAAGCTGGTTTTGGCATGTCTGATCAGCTGAACAGTGCTAACCCATTACTTCCCATTCTGAAGAGCAATTCCAGCATTTTACTTATTTTACTGGTATGTAACTTTCACAAGGACAGGCTGCCATCCTGGCCCTGATTTAGGGGGCTTTTTCTTTCTTAAAGCTCTCAGTGGTGTCGTAGAATCATAGAATGGTTTGGATTGGAAAGGATCTTAAGATCATCCAGTTCCAACCCCCTGCCATGGGCAGGGCCACCTTCCACTAGACCAGGTTGCTCAAGGCCCTGCCCAACCTTGGACATGAGGCCAAGGATTCTGCTACAAGGGGCCAATGAGTGTATACATAGACTTCCACCTTCCAGGGAAGCCTGATATGGAAAATGGGTCTTTCTCTGTCATCCATCCACTGTAACAGGAAGAGATCTTTTGAGAGCTGGTTAGGAAGGGATCTGAAGTGTGCTCATGTATGCTATGAAAAAACCCATTCCTTTCTCTATCCAGATATACAGCTGGGTACTCCAGATTCTTCTGTGGCAACCTTTCAAGAAGCTGTTTTGCTAATTTGAGAGAAATTGTTTACTACTGATAGATGAGGAGGATATAAGGAACAAAGAACTTTGAAAAAGCAGCATGCAGAGAGCAGGTCTTGAGGGCACGGCTTTCTGTTTGCTTGGGGTTTTAATTTTGTTTGGTTTCAACTGGAGAGTCCTGTCAGAGATTTTTGCAGTACTCCTGAGTACTTTTATTGCTCTTTAAAGATAAAATAAAAATCTTGGGCCAGGGAAAATTATTCAGTGCAGGGAAGAAAGGGGCCTTGAAGTAGCAGGGCTTGTGTGTTTGCTGGAGTAATGAGTTCTGTTAATCTATGTAATCACAACAGAATCTAGGTCCTGATGGCTGCTCAGAGGCCTCCTCTCACTTCCACCTCTCCCACCTGCCCTGTCACCCATTCCCATCAGTGGCCACTTACCCCACAACTGTTCAGCCAGTCACACCGTAAATACGTGCTGACATTTCCACACAGGAACATGAGATTTGCCTGGAAGGGCAGAAGCAAAGAGCTGTGATGTTTCTTCTCCAGCCTGTTAGAGAAATTAAAACTATGTATCACTGTGAATAGAAGCCCATGTCAGCAGATAGTGAAGAAACAAGGTTTGATTCTGAGTGGGCACCCATCAGGCATTACAGGCTGGCATGTATTTGTTCTGATCAAAAAGGCTATGAAGTATATTTTAATATCCCAGCTCACTGAAATGACTGACAGGAAGGTTCTCGCATGGGGCAGTTCTTTTACACTTAGGGTGATATTGCACAGTAGGTAGCAACATCCAGGCATTTGATACCATTGCAGAGCATTAGCCAAAATGATCAGTGAGTTGACATATCAAATTCAGGAGGAGAAGTGTCCCATGGGACTTGCCTTTGGCAGTAGTTCTGGAACTTAGCACTCCATAATGTGGTGTATACATCCCAGCTCTATCAATAAACAAAAGAGAAACAGTGGCTCCTTCCCTGAATGAAACAGGATTCCTGCTTCCCTTTGTCTGTCTTGCTGTGTGCTCTTGCAGAAATAAATTAATTTACCTCTGTCCTGGTCATTAAAGTGAGCTGTAATAAATCACAGGCTTTGACACTTCACCTTTCAGTTGGAGAAGAGCATAATCAATCTGAATTTAGATGGGCTAATAAAACAGTGCAATATCCTGGGATAAATATACTGTCAGATGTAAAGAAAACTTAGGAGGTGAATAACCTCAGACTGAGAATGCACTAGTAAAATGGAAAGGTCTCTGCATGGTACAGTGAAATAAAAATGAATGTCCTTCCAGGGATGATTTATATGCTTATCTGCTTTTAAGAATTGTCTGGACTAGATCGAACAGATGGTTAGTGGCTTCATCTGAGACCTTGAGCTCCTGAGTAGGAAGGAAGATGTTAACACAGTGATGCATCTACCAGGACCAGGAAGGCTGTGGCCCTTGATTAGTGCCATTTTGTGTTGGGTATGTTCATCTGGGGGTGAATGTGGTCATGATCACACACTGTTCCACTTCCACTGTGTTCCACATGTTTCCACTGAAGCAGGTCTTCTCCACGCTTCAGATCTGAGCTGCTCTCTAAGAGAATGGAGATAGGCTGGCTGGCATTAGATTGCATTCCTGAATGTCATACGGAGCAGATCTATGTCAGTGGAGCAGATTGTGCAGACAGCTTCCTGCCCCTTATTCCTGAAGGAGTCAGATATGTCAGGAAACAGGCTCAGAACTAGATAAGTTTTTCTGGCACAGGCAGCCTGTTCTTACCTTAACTGCTTTCCTTGGGTATGGGGTCCCACAGCCATTTCCTCCCCATCGTCCTAGTCAGGATTCCTGACTACTATGTGATGGATTCCTGACTACTATGTGATAAGGAAAGCCGTAGGCTGTGCTGGCAGGCTGTAGGCATGGTTGCTGAGACCAGTTTTCTGTTTACCTCTTTCAGCTGTACTATTTGCAATGCAGTAGCTAGGACTACTGGGGTAGGAGAGCCAAGGTAGTGCTGACATAATACATGTTGAGATGGTCGTATTATGTCAGCACTACCAAGCATTTTCTGCCTGATCTTTATGGAACTGCACCTCTACATTCCGTGCAAGTGAATTTAATGTTAAACACCTGAACAACAAAGGTGTGCACAAGTTAAGGCTGTGGGGTTCAGCACAGAGACTCCAGACAGCGCTCTGCAGCCAAGAAGCAGGCTCATGGGCTGAATGCTGCGTGCACGATTCCCATTTCCTGAGATTCAGTGATTGCTTGTATGGTTCCTGTATGTTTCATGCAGTTTAACTGTTCCGTTGCTACCGCATATACAAGGCTGCCAGTCTTTTGAAAATAAGTAGCTATGGACTGATGCATAATTATGTTTGATTTTAGGTAAGTATCTTTCATATGCAACCATAGTTTTCCAAACAACAATTTGAGCAGAAGTGCCAGAGGCTCTGTGCTTTTGGAAATAGGGCCCTGGCTTTAGGATCCCATGTATCTAAAATCTTGCCCTTAAATGTATGTTGCCCAAACATTTGTGTGCTAGATGGGAGTTACATAGCCAAATGCATTCTTTAAACAGGATATTACTCAGAGGTGCCTATCAGATGAGAGTCTGTCTGCTTTGTTCAGTTCTCTGTTTAATCAGGACATACTTCATCTGAACGGTACTTTATTAGTCTGTTTCCCAAGGCACCAGATTAGCATAATGGTATTAAATAGCAGCGAGTTCCACCGAATCAGGACAGAAGGGTAATGTGTGTGCTTCTTCCCTCACAGGACCTGGTCTGCTCAAGCTCTGTGGAGGTGGCTTGGAAGGTGTTGATGACTCTAAAGACCTTCCTGGAAAGCGATGACCATGTCCTTGTCTGTGACCTCCTCCGAAGTCAGTTCCTACAGATTCTGCAGCAGCTGCTGGTAGAGAGCAGCTCAGCATCCTTACAAGGTGACCGCCCTCTGTGACTTGGTCTTGCTTTAAGATCAACTAGCAGGGTAGATGGCTGAAGGGATACAATCTGGGATAAAGCGTTTTTGAAGTGCTGATACAGCTTCTGTACGTATCTGCATAAGGAAATTTATGGACAGAACTGTACTGATTTTGTTTCCTTTTCCAGAGATCCTTACTTTGAATTGAGAAAGTATTTTTCTCATTTAGGTTGTTCTGGCTTCAAACTGTGGTTGTTAAAGCAAGGCAAGGTTCTCTATAAGTGTTCAAGTGGAGAGCTGTGCTGGTCAATCTTCCAGCTTGAACAGGGGCTCAACTGGTGACTGAAGGACATCCTCCTTTTTGCCTCTTCTCTGTGCAAAACAGCTTGGTGTGCCCGAGTACACTCAGGGAACAGAGATAATTTGAATAATTCATGATATTGATCCCCAAACAGCAACTGTGGCATCAGCAGATCCCATAATTCTATTAAATTTCTCAAAGAGAGCAGAGTTGTGACTGGGGGAAATCCCTCTGTTTTCCTTACTAGTCCTGGCTGTGGAGTTGGGACTTTTGTCGCACTGTGAAAGGTGCTGTGCAAAGTACCTTGTGAGCTTGAACTGAAACAGGGAGCAGTGCTAGGGTGTCCTTGGCTCCCCTAAGATAGGAGCCCAGCACACCTTTTCCTGAGGGGGGCACAGACACTTTTAACAGCTCTTCTCTGTTTGGGGTGTTTTGCCATGCAGCAGTTGGGATGGAAGCAACAAGAGGGAAAGTATTTTTGCCTTCCCTCCAGCAAAGTCAGTAGGCTGGAGAAGAGGGTGGGGTTTAAAGCAGGAGCATGGTGGAGCTTGAGGCTATAGGGTTACGGATAAAGAAAGCAGTATTGGCATCTTGTTTGGAATTTTGCACATTTGGACACTTGTGGAATTTTGTTGCTGATCATGGGGTGCCATGGGCTGTGGGGAGACAGATTGTTTCCTGTTGTGGGAGTCAGACCTACTTGTCCAAACCACTGGTGATGGAGAGAGGACACTGGGCTAGAGGGGCTTCTGCAAGATTAGAGCCCTTCTGCTGCCACTAATATCCCCAGCTCCTCTTCATACTGCACCTTGGATTTGTTAACCGAGTTCCTGGCAGCCCCATCAGAAAGTCAAACACCAGATGTACTCTGGAGACACAACTTCCTTGTCTCCCAGCATGCAGGCAGCTCTCTGGGAGGTCTGGGGCAGCTATGTCCAAGGAATCTGCATCCCTGTTGAAACAAGTAGCCTGCTCTTAGACGAGAAGGCGGCCCAACAGTGAGACCCCATCAAGGATATGTTACCATTAAAGACACTCATAAATGTTTCCTCCTCAAAACTGAAATCTCTTGAGCCTTTGTGAAAACATTTTTTGGAGGCAATATATATAATATTTAAGTTTAGAGTTCACTGCCAAGCTAAGCTGTCTGCACCCTTCTCAGCTAACAGGAACCTGCCTGTTTTGCTGAGCCTCCTTTTCCTGGTGCAGCTGCGAAGCAAGGGTGTGAGGGAGCTGGACAGCACAGACTTCAAGCTGCTTCACCAGGGTGAGTCTGTGCATCCATCTTCTCCCAGGGGTCTTTGATCTGTGTTTGTTAATTGTTCCCTAAGATGATACGGGGCTGGCCTTTTGTCCTTTGACAGTAGGTATACCTTGTGTTACAGTTACAGTTGCTTTGAAATACTTTCATAGCCAGAGCATTGTAAAGAGCCCTGGTTACCAGTTCAGTCAACAAAACCCAGGTTCTCTTCCTCTTGCTTTTACAATGCATTTGTGGTCTGGAACCTCTCAAGGAAGGTGGCAAAAGCATTCCCCTGGCCATGACATGATTTCAGAGCCTGTGACTGTTGTTGACTTGGCACATGACAGTATTGCCGATGTGCTTCCTGAATCATCCCTCTCCATCCACACTTGCTAACACACTCCTGCAGGGTTCAGGCAGGCCACAGGGGTGCCCTGTGAACGTGGGCTTGCCCTGGAATGTGGGTCCAGAGTATATGGGCCTCAACCAGCTTCAGGACTTGCCCACTCCACCCTAGAGACCTAGAAGTGCAGGCCATGTTTGTTTCTTCACCATACCATGACCTGCTGTCTTGTCTATGAACCTCACTTGGTGACTTCTCCCTTCTTATTTGCTTATTGGAGGTTCATGCAGGCTGTGAAAAAAGAATAGATACCAGGAGGAAGTGCAGCTGCCCCATCCTCTCAGCCCTTCCCTGCTCTGACAAATTGATCTCTCCAGCAGGCTTTGAAGGACTATCCCGTTATCCCCTTCAATTTGAAACATTCTGTGTCTTGGGGCTGCCTGTATTGCCCTTATAAAAGACCAGTGTTCTTCAGACATTCATTAGCCAAGGGAACTGGGGGTGTGGAAGAACCATGTCCTCTTTTTACCAGCCTTTTTAGCTGCTGTGATTTCAGAGAGCTCAGCTGCTCCCAGGAGTCACAAACTCCTTTTGCTCTTGCTTTGTGCTCTGTATTCTATAGCACCACGTTCTCTCTGCCACAGCCACCCCCTTCCAGCCCTGCCTGGCTCCCCAGGCTGTGTTCTTCAGGGGTGGGTGTGCAGGGCACTCTCCTCTGATGATGCCTATGTGGAACCAGCTTGTAGATGGAGGGGTTGCGGGGAGGTGTGTTGATGTGTGGGTTTTGAGAATTGCTTACTCAGACTTTAAGCCCCTCAAAAGATCTCCTATGACAGTTTTGCTGAGCCCTGCAGTCCTGGCTTTCCTTCCCATACTCGTGCTAAATATTGTTCCTAAGTGTTTGGTGCTTAAAACAAACATGGTGCATTTATTCCTAGTGTGAGCAGGGCTTGTAAGAGTGGAGGAGCACAGCTCTCTGTCCCAGTGCCCATTCCCCAGTCTGGTCACCATGTGAGAGGCACATGGCTGTTTATGGTTGACCTAATATTAGGATCAAACTCACTCTGTGGGAACAGGTAACTTGTAGCCTATTGGTCTTGGATTCATTATGGCCCAATATGATCTATGCCCTTTAGTATACCCTTTTCTATTCCTCCCTCGCCATTGTCATCCTCCACTGTACCATCCAGTCTAAAGCAAACACTGTACGGCAGATGCCAGTTGCTTTGTCTGTACCATGCTCTGTTTATTTTCACTGCAGGTTGTGTGGCTCTTTTATAAGCCCTATTCTCACTGACCAATTATTTTCTTGTGCTGAGGTGCTCTGTTATGTTGGTGTCCGTTATGTGCATTCTTTTGTTTGCAGTCAGTAATCTCTGTGGGAAATGCGGGCCAAGGGACACTGACCTCCTGCAGCCATCCTTGAATTTTCTGTACTGGAGCCTTCATCAGACAACACCTGGTAGTCAACAGAGAGGTGAGGCAAGATTGTATTGATTGCTAAATTAATCTTAGCGAGGTTGTAGCTTGGCAATCAGAGACTGTATTCTAACTGTCTCAAGAGGTAAGGTGGATTTTTCCCTTTCCAGACACAGCATTAAAGTTAATAAAGACCATTTTGTATTTGGGATGAAGTTTTTTAGCTTGAGGGTTTTGTTTTGGTTTGGTTTTTCCTGCCTTTTGATGATTCAGGAATTGGCTGCTGAGAGACAGAACCACTGTATTTTTCTTATTCATAAAACACAGCAGTGGGGTTTTGGTGCCTTGTTTGAAATGTCCTCATATTGCCATGGTTCAAAAAATTAACAATAATAGAGAACAGCTCTAACCAACCTTCCAGCTGTGTTAGCTGAATGCTGGTCATTTTGTTAGGTGTCCAAGCAGTCGCTTGTGCTGTGGGAAATGAATACCAGTGTAGCTGGACAGTCTTACTCTGATGAGCTGGGGCTGCCTCACTGCAGCAGAGGTGTGCTGTGCCCTTCTCCTCTGCTTGTCAAGCTGGTTTAACCTGTGCCATCCCCTCAACCTCTCTGCTTGTGTCTCTCCCACGCAGCAGTGGCTGTGCTGCTCTCCAACGTGCCCTTGCTCGAGCTCCTCCAAAAGGTTTTGGAGTGCACCTGGTTGCGGTCCCCTCCCTCCGAACCTGCTGCTAACCTCTCACCTGAGGATGCCTTGCTGTGCTCTGGGTGGCTGCTGGTTGCATCCCTTTTACTTTCTCAGCATCGCTACAATACTGAGGTTAGCACCACTCCAGTGCTCAGATCCAGGGAATGGCTAAACCTTAAAAACTTAATTTAAAGAAATCTTCATTACCAGAGGAAAGTGGTTTGCTTTGGCCTGGAATCTGCTTGCCTTGATTGCTCTTTTGTCATTGTTCACGAGTTATTCCTTGCTGCACTTCAGCAGGACTGGAAGCCAGCATGTTGCTGAAGGCTGAGACCTAAATCATTGGAGAGCTAGAGGGAAAAAGTGCATACCCAGCCCTCCTGATCCAAACCACTTTCCTCTTCAGGACAAAGCAAAATACATGTTAAGGCCTTTCTCAAGGGAAGGGTGGGGGTGGGAGACACAGCTCCCATTGTTGAAAAGCTCCCAAAGTTGAAATCTACTTTTTTGATACTGAAATGATCAATAGTGGAACAATCACAATCCAAATCTATTATTGGCAAGTAAGTGTTCAATATTAGCAAGCTGTTATTGTATGGTGGCAGCTGTCATTATATTAGATGCTTTGCAGTGCCTCAAGAGAGCTAAGCTGGAGTGGTCAGCTGATACTGGAATTACAACTTTGAGGGAAGCACTTTCTTATGCCAACACAAGGGGATAACGTTTCCTTTTGAAGTATCTACCCGGACCTCTGTCCCTCTTGCTGACTGGCTGTGTGGCTAAGGTACAGCCGTGTTTGGTGATGGCCATTCCTGCCACTCCTTGTGCTTGGCAGCTGCATGCAGGGAGTAGTGAGAGTGAGGCTGGCAAACAAGCTGCACTGTGGTTTGGAAGCTGTGCAGAGCTGGCAGCCGAGTGGTGAGTGAGACTTCCCAGTGATGTAGCTCTCCCTTCTGGGTCAGCCTCCTGAAACCCTGTTGCTGTTCCCTTGTTTTTCAGTGGTCATCATGGGGTAGCATCTAAGGACTGAAAGTATCTGTACTGGAGCTTTTCACTTGGTCCAAACCAGCACCATTTTTTGTCTTCTATTTCATTCTTGTCTAGGTTCACCAGACACTCTCTCTAGACCTAACAGAAGTCCTGAATGAAGTCATCTTCAGGAAGAAGAAGCCAATCCTGCTGTTAGGTATTTTTTCATTTGTTACAGGGATTTGACTGGAAGCAGCTGCTAGTACCATGTTGCAGGCAACAAGGGAGAACTGGTGGCTATTAAAAGGGATGGTGGAGGTGCAGGTGGGAATCTGGAAGCTTTGGTCCATTTGGCTGTGGGAGTATGTAACTGGTGGTGAGAGGGCAAAAGAACTGTCTGGAGATCTGTGTTTGGACCAATCTTCCTTGGAGGTTGGTAGTGACATCCAGAACCAAGCATGAACTGGAGTGGTGTCTTATAGGGAGGAGATGAACAAAGGGTTGTCATTCCTGTCTGCAGCTGCCAGCGGCTGCTGGGAAACTCTGGTGGGGCCTTAAGCCCAAATTTTCTCTCTTTACCCTCTTCCATGCTATTGCATGGGCACCAACACACGGGGCAGGGGAGAGAAAAACACTGACACATACTAATAAGTGGCTCCCTGTCTAGTGAGCATCATGCAGTTCCTGAGAGCTGTCCTGCGACAGAACTTCTCCTCCTCCCTGCTGGTGATCATTGGTCAAAGCACAGTCCAGGCTGCTACACAACCACAGCCACCATCACTGCAGGATGCTGCCTTGCACCCCCTTGTCCCACAGCAGGTCTTCTCGCTTGTTGCCAGTCTGCAGAACCTTCTGGTGCATGTGCAGTTGAAGGTATATAAAGTACGACTTTTGGAACAACACCAATATTGGGCTTTGAGCAAGTACACCAACCTGAGGAGAAACCACTCTGTGGCAGAACCTAAGGAGCTCCCTGTTTGGGTTTCTTTTTTCCCCTGTTGTTTGCATTTTCCACCCCTTATAGACATGTGATGAGGAGGAAGGAAAATGCACTTGCTGCAGCATGGTGCAGTGAGAAAGAAGGTAAATCAAGCTATGCAGTACTCCCTGCTGCTGAACTGGATAGCTGAAATTCTGTGTACTAATGATCTCCGTTTTCCCATCTCCTACTCTGCAGGGATGCCACATCCACAGGGACAGAGGTGAGAAAAGTGTAACAAATCCCAGTCCCTCCCCCACTCCCTGGCAAGGTGCTTTTCAGGGTAATACATCAATGGGCATTAACTTGCTCAAGTGATGTTGCACTCCACGGGCAATACATCAGTTTACATTTAACTCTCTCAAGTGATGTTGGGCTCACATCTTTATTCTTTGGAGGCTGTTACTTAATTTTGTTTTAATCTCAGAATAAGTAGTTGTGCCTTTGTCTGGTTCCTTGACATGACAGATCATTTGCAGCACGTTGCATTCCGTGAAGGAGATGAAAGGTGTTATTTTCCTGTGCTGCATGCTCTTCAGATCCTGCCACTTAATGAATTTTCCTCCTGCAATAGCTATTGACTGGGGTTTTATTTTCTTCTTCTTCTTTTTTACCCTCTCTTGGTATTCCAGAAAGACTTGCTGCTCTCTCAAGCTGTGGTTGCCTGCCTGGAAACTTTAGTGGAATACCTGTCTGAGAAGAACCAGGATGTTGGTAAAGTCTTCCTGCTCTTTCTTCTCCTAGGTTTCCCTCCTGCAGTTATTTTGAGCTCTTTGATCTCCATCCAGTAGCACCCTGGAGCAGATGCTTAATGAGTTTATGCCCAATAAGAAAAATTATTTGTATGCCTAAAGTCAATCATGTGCTTTGTGGGATGAAATCACAGTGGCTAGCACCCCTGCAGGCATGAGCCCTCACTTTGGTTCTGGACACTGAGATGCTTTCCAGAAGGAAAAAAGTCATTCCCCACTGAAAATGAAAGGTTTAGGGATGGAAGGAGTATAGGAATAGTCTGTCACTTCCAGGCCAATTGTAGCTTACATTCAGACCATAAATATAGGGGAGGTAGGATCTGAATATGATGTATCTTCCACACCGACAGCATTGGTCACAGTTTGGCCCTGAGGGAGGGGAAGGGAGATTAGGACACTAGACAGCCTTAGAGAACGAAAGCTGGAAATTCTAGATTTCCAGGGGCGAATGCAGACCTTGGTTTCCAGAGTCCATGTCAGACCTGATGTATACCACGTTAACAATATGACAGCATTGTGCAGTTGGTGGGGAGAATAGACTCTTCTGCTTATTGTCAGCCTTCTGCCACAAAGTCGAGGTGCTGGCTCTGATCTTAAATCAGACAAAGTTCTCTGTACCCTGACCTGTTCAGTCATTTAAACATTAAGAGAGAAGGGGATGGAGCAAATGAACACCTAACAAAAGTCATACTGGTGAGAGAGAAATCATAGAATCACAGATGGTTTGGGTTGGCAGGGACCTTAAAGCTCATCCAGTTCCAACCCCCTGTCACGGGCAGGGACACCTTCCACTAGAGCAGGTTGCTCCAAGCCCCTGTGTCCAACCTGGCCTTGAACACTGCCAGGGATGGGGCAGCCACAGCTTCTCTGGGCAGCCTGTGCCAGGGCCTCAGCACCCTTATTTATTCCTAATATCTAATCTAAATCTCCCTCTGTCAGTTTAAATCCATTCCCCCTTGTCCTGTCACTACAGGCCCTTGTCAAAAGTCCCTCTCTAGATTTCTTGGAGGACCCCTTTAGGCACTGGGAGCTGCTCTAAGGCCTCCCTGGAGCCTTCTCTTCTCCAGGCTGAACAAGCCCAGCTCTCACAGCCTGTCTCCGTAGCGGAAGTGGTTGAATGAAGATGTAATGCTGCAGATGAATGACAGCCAGTAGCTGAAGGGAGGCTATTAAAGGGCTAGGTAAAAAAAAAATTAAAAAAATGTGGCATGTTATGGGGAGGTTCTGCTGATTTGGGATTAAGTTAATGAAATGCTGCTTCAGCAATGGCTGAACCTGTCACTTTGGCTGCTTAAATGCTTGCTGTGGTGCAGAAGATTGCAACAGTGGTAACAGAAGTCTCCTTATTCCAAGCAGAATAAGGGTCATAGCTATGTTTGACTGAAAGAAGTGAGAACACTGGAAAGAGCATGGCCTGGACTCTGCCTCCAGGAGTTGTCTCATTTGAGGCTTTCTAAAACCCTTTCTTGGTCCAGAGATTTTTCCACTTGTGCAGAGCAGGTTCAGTGCACAGTGCTGGTACTTTCTCATTTCCACCAGCAAAAAGATACCCCCCAAACATTTTACATGATTTTTCTAGAGTTGTTTCTCCCATAGGAAAGATTTTTGTAGTGGTAATAGGGAGGTTACGTGACTGTCAGTGGAAAAGGGACCTTTCTAAAACTCTGGTGAGTTGCCATGGTAGAACAAGCTATATCAGCTGACCTGTTGTAGCTGTCCATCCCCTCCTCCTATCTGCAGTAAACACAAGGTAATAACACTTAACTTTAGCATTCAGTGAGACTTTCTGCTGTTGCCGACAGTGACCTTGAGCCTTAATCTCTGTTCATCAGATACGTTCTTTATTAAGAACTTTTTCTCTACTGCTTGTTTGCATTGCAACCATCGGCCTCTCTGGTCGCCATAGTGTGCACTCTGATTCAGATCTGGGCTCAGTTTGTGTCATAGGCCTTTCTTCATTCCCCAAAGGGTATTCTGCAGCTAAATAAAACCCGTGGTCAGGAAACTTGTCCTCATATTGAAACTAGTGGGTATTATTTTTAAAACCCTGGGCTAAAGATATCCCCTAAGTATTTTATGACACGCACCCCAGGAGAAGGTTTCTCTTCCTATACCAGCACAAAGATGGACAAAATGCATTTTCTGCTTTAAAAAGCTTATAAGCTTTGTCCTCATGACTAAATTCGTGCCCAAAGAGTGACAGATTAACAAGCAAGTAAGAAAAGAGCAAAATAGCCTTGGTGTTTCACAGCGTGGGGTCTAGAAGAAAAAACGGGGTCAGTGTTGAAGACTGTCCTTACCCGGGTCAAGGCTGTCACTTGGCTGATTTTAAAGCTGTCTTTGACTGGCTGCTGCTTCTGTCCCAGCTCTACATGTTGCTTCCCAGCCCTGGCATCGATTCCTGCTCTTCACACTACTTGATGGGGGCCAGAAGTCCTTTCTGCAGCCAGAAGTTCTCAGACTGATAACATTGGTGAGCAGGGAAGGGCAGGCAGTTCTCCATTTTCCCCACTGTGTTGGTACAGTGCATGTGGATCAGTTACTGGAACTCACCCCCTACGCGCACACAGTCTCAGATACTGCTGGGGCTTTGCCTGGCGCTGGATTTGTGCCCCATAATAATGATACTTTGAAGTGAACTTCCCTTCCCACACCCTGCAGAAACTGACTGCTGTCACCGAGCACGTCCTGTTCTTCTGGTGTCTGTAGCACTTATTTATAATGCCTAGGACCCCTGGGGAGGAGAAGGGAAACCTGCAGAGAGCATGCAACTGCTGTTACCAGCCAGGGAGCGTGCTGTGGCTCTCTGGAGAGCAGAGTTCTGCTCAGCCTCGCAGCTTGTCTCTGCATCTTTGGCCTCACAGACCTGACTTCTTAGGGCAGGGAGTTACCACAGTCTACTCCCCTGCTGTACGTGGGGCCTGAGAGCAAGAGAGGGAATGGGATCCTGCCCAGCAGAAATACTGAAGTAAAGCCCTCATGGCAGTGGGTGAGAGGAATGGGTTATTAATGTGAACCTTCCCCCTCCAAATACAAGATGGGTTTATGAATATTTGCTATTCTTATTTCACTTTTAAAAGGACACCTGGTTTATTTCAGTTCCTTCCTGACCTAAACCAAAATAAATGTGGTCATAAATCAGAGCACCATCAACACAGGTATTTGCACTGCTTCTATTAGAACTGGTGTAAAAATCAGGCCTGGGGTTAAGGTACTGCCGCATCTCATTAAATAGAAGAGGTCTTTCCAAGGACCTGAGTCACTGTTGGAGTCTGTAGATATTCCACTATTTAATGTCTCTATTTTTCCTTCTTTGTTCAAGTTTCTGAGATACCAGAGCAGCAATATTATTTCTCAAAAAGAAATCAGCCAGATTCTCCAGGAGGCAGCAGAAGCCAACTTGGCAGAGCTGCCTGAGGCCACATCTCGTGCTCTTCACCTCTTCCTTTGTCAGGTAAGAGAGCAGTGACTACCTAGGAAAATGAGAAGAGAATCCCTAGGGGCTTGCTTTAGCCTTTGATGGGGAGCCATAAACTTCCTTTTGAGGAGGTTACAGTAAGATGAAGAGGAGTCCTGCAGCTACTAGCATGGCCTACTGCCATGAGGGGTGTCCAGAGGAATTGCAAAGGGAGTGATGCCAGCAGCTGCCTAAACTGTGTCATCAGATTGGGTGGCCCCTTGATTCTCCCCTGGATCAGAGTTTGAAGGTCTCATTGCTCTCTGTGGAGATGAAGGAGGGAAGAATGAAGGAACAAGCCAAACAGCCTCCTGTTGGTCTGGAAATCATTTTTCTTCTGACTTCTCAGATTCAGAGCAGTCAGTTCCAGGTGGAGCCAGTGCAGGCAGGGACCATTCAGACGTTGCTGGAGCACCTTCTGGGACAGAGGACCACATCTGTAAAACATCAGGACATTGTGTATCCTTTGCTGGGCAAGATGCCTCTGCTAGGTGATGTGAGAGTGGTAGGTGTGACAGATGGAAGGGATACTTGATCTGCTGCTCCTTCCCTTGTTCCAGCTGAAGGCAAACAGAATTGGAAGAACTCTGAGTGGTTGTTACACTTGGCTAGCTTTGGGATGAAAGACTTTATCATCCCCAAATTTGAGAGGACATTTGGGAAATCAGGAGACATTTGGGATGAAAGTTCGGTCTCTGTGCCAGGATTGCATTCACTACACAGCAGACGTGGTCTGATGAAAGGGGAGCAGGCCAGGGAGCCTGAGACTTCAGAGCAGTAACGATCTGATATTGATTTCCCTGGAGATGAACAATTGCTTAACACTGTCTGTATACTAGCCAGTATGTCCGTGGAGTCATGGAAACCCATGATTCGAGCGCTTGCAAAGGACAGTGGGCATTCAGAAACCACTGAGTTACCGAATTGTGTTCTGCTTGGCCTTAGAATGCCCTGCTGAGAACTGAATCCTCCTCTTCTCCAGGAATGGATTCAGGGGCTGCCCCCAGATTACTTGTGGAGAAGGAGGGAGCCTGAGGCAGTATCTGTTTATTTCTCAAACTGCTTTTGCCTTCCTCTTCTCATCACGCCTCATTGCCTCAGAGAGATGGCAATGATGGAGGTGGCCGCAGCAGGGATTTCCTGTTGGGGTGGGGACTTCCTCCACTGTGGGACACCTTCATCAGCCATGTGCAGGGGATGTGGTGGGTGAGAGGTGTTTGTCATCTGTGAGGAGTAGCTCATCCTCATGCATACCCCCAGTGTGATGCTACCGCTCTGTGGTGGGGTGCTCAGAGCACAGGTTGTCCAGGTGGAGACCATCCAGCCAGATGAAGTTCCTCTCCACTGCCTTTCCTTGTCTGCACGGGGGAGAGGGAAGGTGGATGGGAGGTCACGTTACATTGCTCAAGTTGCTTCTCATTTCTGGCTTTTCTTATGAGGAAGCCTTTACATCTCAGTTGTTAGAAAGGGTTTTGGATGTGCTCCAAGTGCAGCCATGGTGGCTACCTGAACAGTCATGAAGATAGAAGTCAAAATCATCTGGTCAAAACCAAGCTTTGACATCAGTTTTGTGACAAAGGAACTTTCTTCAGGTTCACTGCTGTTTCTCACATATGTTGGCAATGGGCTGGGTGTTCCATGGCTTGGGGGAGGTTTGGTTTAGAAATGAAACCCTTCTGTCAGCAGTATGTCAAATGTGGGAATTCCCATGGCATGCTGGAGTTTCAGCCATGCCTTCCCTTTGGTTTCCACTCATGCCATCAATGACAGATGCCTGGGAGGTGTGGCAGTGTCCCTGTCGCACATTGGAGACTGAAACAAGAAGATGTGGTGCACCCAGCCAGAGGAACAAGGCAAGAATGGAACCGGACACTCCATCCTGCTGTTATTCCCAGTGAGTAGCAGAGAGAAGATGGACAGAGAAAGTAATTTGTAGCTCATTTTCAGAAAAAGGTTTGTTGAAAGTCATTTATAAAGCCCAGTTACTGAAATGCCTCTTCACGTCCTTCTCTTTGTGGGATGAGGCTCAGTTGATGCTCTTCAGTTACCAGAGCACAGACCTGCCTGGTGCAAATGCTGCCGTCGGGGGATGTGGGTGCAGTGGAAGAGGCTCCCTGCCCACCTGCCTTTGCTGGTGGTGCTGCCGGTTTCTCTGGACTGGCCAGAGGTGCTGGGGGGCTCAGTCAGGCCCCCGGCTGGGGGGGCAGATGTGCTGCTTGTCCCACTGGGAAGAGGAGACTTCCAGTTCAGGGCTCACCCCTCGGGCTACAGCCCCGCACCGCCGCTTGCCCGTTGCCTCCAACCCTGTAAGTGCCCCACTGGGGCTTTAATTAAGGCGATTCCTTGCCCTGCAGAGCCGGGGGGAACCCTCCGGCCCCGGGTGAGGGGAGGGGGGGCCCGACTCCCAGTTCCCTCCAGCCCCGTCGGGGCCGGTGCCGGGGCGGGGCGGGAGCTGAGGAAGTGACACGGCGGGGCGGGGCGGGGAAGCGGCGGCGGCGGCATGGCAGCGCGGCGGGCGTGAGCGCCGCTCCCGGCACCGGTACCCGGTACCCGGCCCGCAGGTGAGGGGGCCCGGCCGCGCCGCGCCGCCCTACGGAGCAGTGGGGAGCCCTCCCCTCCCCTGGCCTGGCCTGGCCGGGGGGTCTGAGCGGGGCCGGGGGGAGCTGGGGCAGGCCGGGGGCCGCGCCGGGGCACGGCGAGCGGGGCGGCGGTGGCCGCAGCGCCCCCGGGGACACCCGGGAGGGAGGGACGGACGGATGGGGGGGAATCCTGTCCGTGCCGCCGGGGGGGCCGAGCCGCGGTGCCCCAGCTGTGCTCCCGGCCGGAGGGCTCTGCCACCGCCGCCCCTCGCCCCGCGCTGCGGCTTTATGAGGAGCACAGCATCGGGAGGGAGCCGTCCCGTCCCGTCCCGCGAGTTTGCACCCTCCGGTGTGCTCCCTGCTGCGGCCACTTGACACGGCTCTGCGTGGCTTCCCCACAGCGCGGCCAGGTTGTCTCGGCTAATCCCATTTCAACATCTCCATCTCCGTGTGGTTGCCATTACTTTCAGCCGTGCTTGAAAGAGAATCCCCGTCTCCCTATGCCCGCGGGGTGCTGCTGCCGCCGCTGCTGACCCCCTCCTGCGGGATAGGAGGCATGATCCGGATCCGTTCTGGGTGGAAATCACAGCCACTCGCTGGGTGCCTAACCCCGGCTGGCGTCCATCCCTGCGATAGGCGAGCTGTGGGTTTGGTGGTGAAGGGACTTTGGAGGGAAGCAGGTGTAAACGGCCGTTGTTTCACTGGAGCAGCTGATCGTGTTAGACACGTCCTAACAGAAGTGGTCTGAGCAGCCTGCGTTTCACTTCCAAAGCTTTTGGTTCAGATGTGACAAGAGATTAATTCTCATCTGGTTGATGGAGGAGCTGCTCAGGGATGGATTCATGGGGCAGGGAGTTTGTATCCCTTGTTTGTCCACAGTGTGCTCCTGGGGCGAGCTGTCTGATCGTGCTTTTCCCCCTGCAGAAGGGAAAGGGTGTCCTGCAAATGTCCCTCCTGGGAACCCAAGTGTGGCAGCATTGGGTTCATTGCGAGCTCATTAAGCGAATAAATCCCAGCGATGCTCGGCTCAGATGGGGCTTCTGCAGGAGAATTTATAAAGTCATTATAAACATTTTAATGGAAAATACTAACCATCTATAACACAGCATCTGTTGTCATCTCTTTGGAAAAACACATCTAAATTAAGAGGATGGGAGGCAGCGAAAGAGACTGGTGGGCTTTCTGCTGAAACAGCCGGCTGGCCAGGGCTGTGAGGGGAATGGTGGTGGAAACTCCTTCCCATCTGTAGCATCAGGCCAGGCCCTGGCTCCCTGGAGTGCTCTGGGAGCACCAGGCAGAGCCAGCTTTGGCAGGGATTGGTTCAGGGAGGGAAGAGAGGAGCAGCTCTGCTCTGTTTCTGTCTCGTCTCACCCCTCAGTGTGTGTGAAGACATGAGGGGAAAGCATGGAGGAACATCTGCAAGGAGCTTTGGCATCCCTGCACTTACCCAGTCCAGCCTGGAATGTCCTCTGCTACTAAAATGGGGTGAAACAGGCAGGGCAGCGAAGGGGAATAAACTCAAGCTGGTCCCACGTGGGACCAGCAGCCTCATTTCCCCTATGGATGGGGGCAGCAACTGGCTCCTATTTGATTGTCACGGGGCTGCTTCAGTCCTGGTGGATGTTGGCAGTCAGTAGCTTCGATGTGAGAATGAGTGTCAGCGGCGAAGGGGTCAGAAGGAAAGGCGATGGGCTGCTGGTATGGCATGGCTCTCCAGTCCTCTTCTTCCAGCTGGTCTTGTGGCACAGTCTGCAGGACTGCTGAGGAGGACTTCTAAAGCCATTAAAAACATTCTAATTGAGCACATTATCCGTCCATCCCACAGTATCTGCTGTTGTGTCTCTGCAAGAGCCCATCTCATGGCTCGGGGGCTGCCAGGCAGGCCGGGGGGATTTCAGCTGCAGCCACCAGCTGGCCGGCAACTGCTTCGGCCGAGAGCCACGCTTTGCTCTGCTGGTGCCTGGGCTCTTCAGTCTCTTTGACTCTCCATGAGCAGGGCACACAGCCAGCCCGGTTCTTACGGCCACTTGTTGGATCAAAGGGGCACACAGCGCCCCAGAGCAGTCACAGTTTGTGCTTTGAGTTGCTGCTCTTCCTCCTCCTGAGAGCCCGGGAGGGAGCAAGCAGCTGTGGGGGGCTCAGCAGAGGGGGGGGCCCCACAGCCCCTCGCTGAGCCAGGCCTTGGCCCTTGTGTCATGGGTTTTGGCAGCGTGAAGCAGTCTCTTGGAAGCTGAGCAGGCTGGTGGGTCCAGCAGAGCATCTGTTTGCCCGGGCTGGAGGATCAATCCTTACAGCCTCAGCTTTGTGGCCTCCAGGGTGCCTGGAATATGCTGTAAGACCTCAGTGTGCAGAGGGGACGGGACCCCAGGCCTGGCGTGGGAGGCTTATGCTGCTGTCCTGGCTCTGCACTGCATCCAAAACACAGGGCGTGATGCTGAGCCTTCCTCTGTAACGCTGGTTGTAGTTGCTCTGATCATTCCCTTCCAGGGGTGCTGCCTTTTGCAAAGCATAACAGCAAAGTAATGCAGAGAGTTTCTCATGTTCTCCTGATGATGCTTCCCTGCCTGCGGGGGTACTAGGGCCCTTTCCTCAGCTCATCCGGAGCTGCTGCTGCTCCTTGTGGGGCTGAGAGAGCAGACAGTGCTGTGATGCTGCAGTTTTGCCTTGCCTCGCTCTTGGGCCTGAGGTTGAACAGATTTGTTTAAAAAACAAAAGGAACCCCCCTGGATTCGGTGTGACGAAGGGATTTGTTTCTGTTTCAGTGTTGGCACTGCAGAGAGAGGCTTGGGTGGGCAGGGGAGCGCGGGCTGAGGAGCGGAGCGGGTGTCAGGGTGAGGACAGTGCTGGCGGCCTTACACATCTGCCTCCCTTGGGAGCAGGAGGCAGCTGGGGGATGCTCTGAAGGAGCTGCTCCTGCTCCCGTGATTGCTGGTGGCTGCTGCTCGGGAACATCATCCCTGTGCGCAGGCTGCCCGGAGCCCCACCGCCCGCAGGCTGAGGTGTTGCTCTCCTTTCCAGGGTCTAGGCTGCCCCAGCGAACGGCTCCTCGCTCTCAAGGACCTTTTCTAGTGTCTCATCTGCACATTGTCTGAGGAACCCTCCCGGCCAAGAGCAGCTCTGCCTGACCACATTCCTGCGGAAGGGAGGGATGTGCATGGGGAGAGCTGCCACCTGGTCACCCAACTGCTGCTTGTCAGCATGGGGCCTGCAGCTTGTAGCAAGAGGAAGGGTCCAGGTATCAGCACCCCTAGAGGTGGAGGGGGCTGAGCTTGAAGGAGAGGTGGACTTGAGCCCCTTGGCACTCCCTCTCTGCCTTCAGCCCTGCTGCTGCAGCTGCTGGGCTGCTCGACTTGCAAACCCAGCAAAAAGCTGGTGTTATTTTTGGGAGAAGGGGTAGGACTCCGTTTTTGTGCCTGGTCAGTGCTCAGTCAGGTCCCCGGGGGCCTGGCCAACAGTGGAGGCAGGCAGAGAGGAGGGCTGGCTGCAGCACAGCCTCCTGTGGCCCTGCTCTGGCCACTGTCTCCCTCGAGCCCCTTGTGGGGACAAGGGAGAGGCAGGCAAGGACCCTAGTGCCAAGGGCAATATGCTGTCGGTCCTGAGGGGCTCCTGTGACTTCTCTCTGTGGTAAGTCTCCTCACTGGTTTTGTTGGTCCGTTTTGTTGCAGGCTGTGGCGGCCGACATGGATCTTCTCTTCCTCTGCCCCTTCCTGCTGGCGCTGCTGCTGTCCTGGGGCGGCTTCGCTGACCTGGAGAAACAGAGGGTGGACTCTGGCTTGGAGATCTGTATCCTTCTCTGCAGCCTGCCCCTTCTGCCCTGCGGGTGCACCGTGCCTGCAGGGGCTGCAGGGAGCTCGCATGCAGGGAGAGGGGCAGAGACCACCGGAGGGGGCATAGGACAGTGGAAGAGAGAGGACCCAGAACCACTGAGCAGTGCCCTCTTGCTCTTCTGTAGAAGGGCTTTAACCCAGCTCCTGGGTTTGCACACCAAGTGCGTGACTCTGTGCAGGAGCAGAGATGGGGGTTTCAGTGGTGTTCTCTCAAGCACAGTGTTTTTCCTTTCCACTGCAGCACGCTGGGTGCCAAGCACATTTCCCAGTCTGCTCTTGGCAGTGGGGTGGCCAGTGGCATGGCAGAGCACGCCTGAGGGTCTCAGTGCTTTGGGATCACTGGCTGGGATCACGGAAGAGGGCTCCTGGGCTTGTGGTGCTTGGTCTCCTCTGTGCCACATGCATTTATTGCCCACGAGGAGGCAGGGTGATGCAAGCCCTTAGCACATGGTCATAGGCAAAGTGTGAAAAGATATTTAATGCGTGTGCTTGTTGACACATGTATTGGGAAGGTGGGAGTTGATCCTCCTCCTCCTCCAGCCTGTCAGCCAGTGTCTGGAAAGCTCCCCACGAGCACCCAATGCTAAGTGTCCCACTGCGATGTTTGGGCAAAGGGGCTCACTGAAGACCATGTTTCATCCTGGCTCAGGCACTGCCCTCAGGAGCCCCATAGAGAACTGGGGGTCTGGGGTGGTGCTGGGTGCCCAGCTGAGGGAGAGAGTGGGAGCATGGTGGGAGTGTGGTGGGAACGTGCCAGTGGTGCCCTTGACGATGTGGTGCAGATAAGAAGCTGTTTGAGGTGAAGCGCAAGGACCAGATGAATGCGCTGAAGAACCTGATCGAGCTCAATGACATCAACCAGCAGTACAAAATCATTGACATCATGCTCAAGGGACTCTTCAAAGTGAGTCACAGCATGGGCCACCCTCTGGGCTCAGTGTGGTGTGGGGCTGGAGAGGGCCGGGGGTCTCTATGGGATCAGAGAGACGAGCTGGGTGGGATTTAGGTCCTGAAGGGAGTTTGCCCAAAGAAGTGGTAAATGCTCCATCCCTGGCAGTGTTCAAGGCCAGGTTGGACAGAGCCTTGGGAGACATGGTCCAGTGGAAGATGTCCCTGCCCATGGCAGGGAGTTGGAACTGGATGCTCTTAAGGTCCTTTCCAACCCAAACCATTCTGTGATTCTATGTTATGGGGCTTCCAAGTGGGGCGGTTGGGGCAGCACCCCTGGTGTACAGGGAAGGGCAGGCAGAATGGGGCAGTAACCGAGGGCTCTGTCAGGTGCTAGAGGACTCCCGGGCTGTGCTCATTGCTGCTGACGTGCCTCCCGATGGACCTTTCCCTCAGGACGAGAAGATAAAGGATGGTAGGCGTTCTCCTGTCCTTACCCGCTCCCTTTCCTGGTGCTCCGGTGCACTGCTGCCATTCCTTCTGGGACCCCCCTGTACCCAGACCAGACCTGGGCTGGTCCCTGTCTGTTGGGGACCTTACTGCTGCCTCTCTGACTGGTTTGTACTGGGGAGCCTGCCCACTTGCTCTTGCCAGCGGGATAGGGCATGTGTGCCGATGGGGCTGGTGGCTCTCCCCACAGCATACTCCCACGTGGTGGAGAACACGGCCTTCTTCGGGGACGTCGTCCTGCGCTTCCCCAAGATCGTGCACCACTACTTTGACCGCAATTCCAACTGGAACAGCCTCATCCGCTGGGGCATCGGCTTCTGCAACCTGACAGGCGTGTTTGAACAGGGACCTCACTCACAGGTCCTGGGGCTGGTACGGCTCCTGATCCCTTCTCTGCTGCTGGGGCTGGGGGGTGAGCTTTTGCTGGGGGTCAAAGAAAGGCATGGGGAGTGTACCCTGTGTCTGAGGATTGTCTTTGGGCTGAGGGATGGGAAAAGAACATGGAGGGGGCTGGTGGGGAAGAAGAGACCCTGGTCATGGGGGGTGCAGGTGGAGACACCACTTCCCGAAGCGGTCTCGCTTTGCTCCACAGATGGCTCAGGAGCTGGGAATCAGTGAGAAATCACCCGATTACCGCAATCCCTTTAAAATGGAGCACTCCGAGGTAAGACGATGACAATACCACCAGCTCACCCCACGGGCTTCGCTATCTCAGTTGCAGCTCCAGGCAGCCGGCTGGGGAAGGGAACCGGTGGCTTGATGGGGAACAGCCAAAACCCCCATCACGGAGGAAGCATGGTTAAAACACGTGTGTCAAATTCCCCTGCTGGGCTGCAGTTGGCTTCGGGCACCCAGTGCCATCGCCCCCCTCCTGTGGCCCATGGGAATGTCGGGACCCCATTCCCCTCGTGCCGTGTCCAACCTCAGGCCCCCTGGCACTGTTGGCTTCAGTGGATTTGGGGAGGTTGTGCCTCTGGGAGGCTGCGGGGGCTCCCCCATGCTGACCCCTCACTGTCACCCCACAGTTTTTCCCCAGCGCCGACACCTTCCAGAAGGCGTTGCGGGAGGAGGAGAAGCGGAGGAAGAAGGAGGAGAAGCGGAAGGAGATCCGCAAGGGCCCACGCATCTCCCGCTCGCAGTCGGAGCTGTAGCTCCCTCTCGGCGGCCTCGGGCCAGTGCCCCGTGGTCCCCTTTCCGTTTGTGCTGTGGGGTTTTGTTTCATTGCCTTTCTCTTTGGTTCAGCTGGGGCTGGGTGGTGGTGCCGGTGGGTTGCCCCAGTGGGGCTGAGGGGGGCTGATGTGGGGTTCCCCTTCCCCAGAGCCAAAGCACAGACGGGAAGGCAGCGGGGCCGTCCCCATGGCCTGTGGGGAAGTAGGGCGAGGGGGAGCCGGGGGATCCCCCCCTCCGCAGCACGCCCTGCACTGAACGTGCCTCCTCCGTCATGGTGGGCTGGGGAGCGTGTCACGCCAAACACCCTCATGAGCAATGCTGCTTCGCTCAGTTCTTTTTTTGGTTAGACTGGTGATCTCATTGGCACCCCCCACCTGGTTATACCTGGTCTCTGCCCAGCCGCTACCTCTGCTGGAGCAGCTCTCCCCTCTTCCCAGCACCTGTTTTTCACCAAGCAACCTGTGTTTCGTCGGTCAGCCATAGTTGAAAAGGCTGATGGCATCAGTTCCTGGCCCGGCAACATCCTGCTCTCTTGGGTGGGCATTCCCTGAAGGGAGGCAAATGTGGTGATATTTGGGAAGGAGGGATTTCAGTTCTTGGCCTTCTTTGCAGCTGATGGACACACATAATGCAAGTACTGCTGATGCTGAAGGTGCGGGGGAGCCAGCCATGAGCCCTGTGAGCCTGTCCTGCCCCTCATCCCTCCTGTACCCATCCCTCGGCTGTGGGGCTGGCCCTTTCTACATTAGTTCCTTACAGCCCCTAGTCACGGGGATAGCCAGCCAAGAGGATGTGGGAACGGCAGGGCTGTAGCAGAGAGGGAGCTAGCTGGGAGGCTGTGACCCTCTGCACGGTGTCTCGGCTGCAGGGGCATCGGAGGCATGGGCTGGCCCTGGGACCCCGCACAACCGCCCTGCACTTTCCCATGGTCGCTAATGAACTCGCAGCAGACGAGGCTCTTGCGGAAGGGCCGTCCCCGAGAAGCAGGTGCTCTGTGCCCGGCTGGGGGCACCACAGCCTTTGGGAAGGGGTGAAACGTCCTGAATGTTTCAGCGCGGAGCCAGGTCTGTCCGGCTGCGGGTTGGCAACGGGTCCGTGTTTTGTTTTAATGGAATAAAATTGACTTTATTTTTTTTTTTATTAAGTAAAAGAAGATTGGCTCTTGCTCCTGTTCCTGGTGAGAGCCGGCGTGTGCCGGAGGGCGGCGGGTCAGGCCCCTGAGGCGACGAGGGTCGGTGGGTAGCTGCGGAGGGAAGGAGATGCCATCGGGGCGGGACAATCCCCATTCTCCAAGGACCATCGCCGCCGCCTTCTACCTCGCCTTTACCCGCTCCAGCCGCGGCTGGAGCCCGGGGCTGCGATCCGTGTCCCTGCGAGTGTTCCGCAGGCAGAGGCGGAGCACAGCACCCACCGCGCCCCACGAGTGCCCGTAGCGCGCTACTTCCCTCCGACGCCACGCCCCTTCATGAATATTCTAATGAGAAGGCGGGGCTCAACATGCTAATCGCAAGCTGCTGATCGCTGACGCGCCATCACACCACGCGCCGGCGCGGCCGCCGATTGGCCGGGGCCGACCTGGTCTCATTGACAACAAACCGCGAGGGGCGTGGCGGGGGGCGGAGCCTGCGGCCGGTCGGGGCGGCCCAAGATGGCGCGGGGTCGGCGGCGCTCGCCGGCAGCCTCCGCTTGAGCGCCCGTGGCGGGGGTTCATGCGCCGGGGCGCCGGGCCGCAGCGGGGCCCTGCGCGATGGAGGGCGGCGAGCTGGGCGTGGAGAGCATGGACAGCCTGACCGAGCTGGGCGACGAGCTCACCCTGGGCGACATTGACGGTGGGCGCCGCGGGAAGGGAAGGAAGGAAGGATGGAAGGGAGGGAGGAAGGAAGGGAGGGAATGGCGTGGGGTGGGGTTTGCTCCCGTGTCTCCCCACGGGTCCGGGAGTGCTGGTGCTGCATGGCGGGGGGGTGGATAAATGCGTGGATTTCCCTCCGTGGGGTGCCCTCCCTTCCGCCCCGGTGGGGAGCGGGGTGGTCGCCCCGGCGTGGCCCCGCTGCTTGGGCCGCAGTTCGGGGTGTGAACACGCGTGAGGGTGTCCCGCCGGGCAGCGCTGGCCTGGCGAGCGGGCACGCGTGGCACAGGGATCGCCTCACAGCCGCCCCCACGGGGCTGGCCCACGCTGGGCGTGTCGAGGCTGTAACGTGTGTGTGTGTGTGGGTCCCCCCGTGGGGCAGACAGTGCTGCCCACCGTCCCCTCGTGTTTCCTCGGTGCTACACGATGCCGGAGCTGTGCTGCCACTCGTGCCTGTGGGAGGCCGCACCTTGCCCTCCTCCACCGAAACAGGTGTAACTGCTTAAATTTCAACTTTCCCCCCGCCCTAAATTTCCTTTTTCTCATCCTAAAACTTCGCCCCGTCGATGGCAGAGCTCAGGCTGGTGAGAAAAATCCCCGTTTCCCACTGAAGCGCAGGAAAGCAAAGCGCTCACGTGCAACGCCTCAGCGAGAGTTTCCCAAACACCTCCTGAAAACCCATTAGAAATGTAATTTCTTGATAAGCTGTTGGCTGGAGATGGGGACCTGGCTCCACTCCCCTGCTCTGCTCGGCTGTAATCCCAAAGAGAGCTCAGCTTTGGGGAGGTGATGGCCAAAGCATTCTTGTTTAGCAGCTGGGAGGTAAAATTGAAGCAGTGCTTTTAAATTTTAGTTGTGGTTGATTTGCAGTGCAGTCAGGGGCAAAATTCCCCAACACCCATCCCCCGTTTTTTTTCTTGATCACATATAAAAGATGAGTCCCTTATGGGAACATAAGGGGCTTAGTTATCACTCTGAAAGTTGACGGTGCCAACAAAACGTGGTGTTTGCTCTGTTTAAAGCAGCACATAATGACTTCTCGGGATCCATATGGAAAGAGAGTTCTGATGAACGTGGAGCCAGCTCTGAGCCGCGGTGTGCCCGGGGAGGTGTGATTCAGAGTGATGAGTAACTGAGGAAAAGGAGCTTCGCCCTCCCTCCTCCCCGGCTCCCGGGGTGGATTTTCCTGGGGGGAGGTATATGACAATCCTGCTTCTTTTGGGTTGGTTTTTTTTTTTTTGTGTGTGCTCCATCTGTCGTGGATCCATCTCAGGGTTTGAAACTTTGTGAGGGTTTTGATTTGGTTTCAAGTTGTCTTGTTGGCAGGTCTTGGTGTTCTTCTCCCCTCCAGGCTGAGGGACCCTCACTGCCTGATTTTCATGTTTGGCAGTGGAGGAGGAGTGGCACTGGCTGGGTGAATGTACCAACTGCTCTGGGATGTCGCGCTCGCTGGGATCATGCTACAGGATGGGGCACGAGGCTGATCAGGGGTTCCTGGTGCTGAGCTGGCTCTGCCTCCTGCCCCAGCGCAAGCTCCTCTGCCAGCCATGGGCACCTTCCTGCTGGCAGTGCAATGCCATGGAGCGAGGCCCAGGCTGGTTGTGGATATGAAGCATGTCTGGGTTCAGGGCGGATGAGTTGTTTGTCAAGGTTGAGATCTCTGCCGCTTCCCATTTCTCAAAGCACCACGTCTCCAGGAGTATGAGGAAGAGCAGCCCATGTGCAGGAGAGCTGAGCCACCGCCTGGGAGAGGCAGATAAAGCCTAGCCCTTGCCTCTCCGCCAGGTGTTCCGGGCGCTGGGCACATGGAAGCAGTGGAAGTGCTCGGTGGGCTTGGTTTTGCAATACCTTATTGCCATTTTTTAGCCTTGGGCTGGGATGGGATAGTTTTTTGCAGCCAAGACCTCTTCAACACAAAGGGTGCAGGTGATGTGGCAATGATGGGTTTAACTATCAGGGTTTATCACTGATACTTGTCCTCCAAAAGCAACTGAGCTTTCTAACAAATAATGTAGACACTCACTCTGTTCTCTGTGTAGGCAAAGGTGTTTTAAAAAAGGCAGAGATTTGGATTTTGGATGTTGTTCTTTCTCCCACTTTTGATTTTTCTTGTGTTGCTACTAGGAAAGCTCTTGGGCACTTTAAAAGAGGTGGGTTGGATCCTCTGGCAGTCTAATTCTTTAAGATTAATCATTAGACTTTTTGCATTTAGTCAAAGTTAAGTCTGTGATAAAGATGTGATTTAACTCGTGAGATCAAGAGTAGTTTTTTTTAAATAAGATATTCAATCTGTGTTGAACGCAATGTTCTTTAAAACACAGTGCTTGAAATTTGGATCTTATGCTGCCATTTACTTTCCCAGAGAAAATCTTGTCTGATTTATGTTTATTCCCTACTTGGGCTAGTGCTGTCTGGTAGTGAAACAGCAGTGCCATCAAATGAAGGCCTGGAGGAGTACGTAGTTGGGATTATCAAGTTTATCAAAGGGATTGTTTGGGATGGTCTTAGCTACAGTTGGTTGGAGGGTAAAAAGCTGCTTAATATCCATCTAGATGTTATGCAGAAGCGTTAATCTTTAAACAGCCCTCCATGCCCCAGTAGGGTTTTGTGGAAGTTTACTGGGGCACTGCATTAAAAAAACCCTAAAATCTTTCATTTCTCTAGCTAAAAGTGGAGACAAATGTTTGGTCCAGCTGGTCCCTGAGGGCGGCTGCCGCTCCGTGCTGGAGATCTGCGTCCCTACATAGCGTCGGGTTATAAATAGGTCAGGAGGGCACATCTCCTCCATCCAACAGACCCAAGTTCTTAAGAGCAATGGTTATGGTCAATGCTTAAACATCTCTAAGGGTGTGGAGAGATTGCTGTCGGAAGGGGAGTAGTATCATGGAAATAAAGCAACATGGCGAAACGTATTGAGGGAGCAGGAAGCTTGGAGGATGATCCCTTTGCTCTGTCTCAGGAGCGTCAGGGAAATAAATTGTATAGCATGTGGGTGGCATTTCAGAGAAGCGGATGAATAGCCCTCTTATTGCTGGGATGCTGTCCACGGAAACAGTTAGTGAAAAGTTTGCTTCTTCAAACCCCCTTCATAAACCACAGCAGCAGCGTCATTTGGGTTTGTGGATGAGAGCTCCTGGTGTAAGAAGCCCTTTGTCATATTTTTTCCTATAAACCACAACGCTATTTTCTACTTTCTAAACCCAAATTCATTATTTAGTTATAAACCCTCCGTTACATTTGTGGGTCCCCTCCCTTTTTTTCCCTACTTCCAGAAGAAAAATAGACAGGGCTTTCAGAGAACCGTGGTGGAGCCAGTGCAGCCTGGGCAGATCCTGGGGTGGGAGGGATGTCTGACTCCTCATGTCACCTCTCACACAGAATGGGGGAAGCATTCAGGTAGATGAGGTGTGTAATTGGATTACACTGGATTAGATGCAGAGAAAAGGAAGCTTCACTTATGAACAATGATCTCTTTGTTGTGAATTTCTTTTCCTATGGGGGTAGAGCTGTAGCGTTGCAGTAGCAGCCTCTTGGTGTGGGCTGGTAAAATCCTGGAGAAGGTGGGATGGAGAGAAACCGCTGTGCAGTGATTGCAGGCAGGGGTAAATAGGCAAAAAAAACCCACCACAAAAAGCTATTCTGGTTGTTTAAACACTTCTGTGGATTTCTCCTTCTTTCAACACTTCAATAAAGTGTTGTTTCCTTTAGTGTGTTTTCCCCAGTTTCTGGTATATTTGAAAGTAAAACAAAGTTAAGATAAATTCTTATTCCATTTTTTCATTTTTCCAGACACTCAGTGGGGCAGGGGGGATAGGGGGCTTGAAAGCACCTCAGAAGCTGAGTGGGAGAACAGTTAGTGCTGGATTTGCAAAGGTGCTTAGTTTCTTCCTTCTGCAAGGATTAGACTGGAGCAGTGGTGGAGCAAGAGTAGTGTTTTAGATATACTGGAGATGGAGAAGTTCTAGTTTGTGCTTGGATCTTGTCTGGGAAGGTGGTGGGGGAGAGTCCTCCCCTTCGCTCTGAACAGCGAAAGGCAGGTGGATGCTGGCCACCTCTTGGTTTCTGTCTGGAGATGTTAAGTTGCTGTGGAATGTTCCCTGGAGGTTTTGAAAGACCCAGAGCTCCCTTCTGTGCATGCACACCATCATTTGAGTCCTGACCTAGTGGTGGGTGTCAAAGCATGTGGGCAGTAAACCAGCACTGAATGTGTTTCCTTCTCTTTTACAGAGATGCTGCAGTTCGTCAGTAACCAGGCAGGGGACTTCCCAGATCTGTTCTCGGATCACTTGTGTGGCACCTTCCAGGGCAACAGCAGCAGCAGCAGTGGCGGGACCCTGGAGCCACAGCTGCAGCGGCCATACAGCCAAGTGCAGCTCCAGCCCTTCCCACCACCTCCCACGTCCCCCCAGCTCCAGAGCCTGCCCGTCAAAGCGGCGCAGGCAACACCTCCGGCCCCTCCGCGCTCAGCCCCGCTCCTGCAGCCCCGGCCCCCACTCCAGCCCCAGCTCCAGCAGCAGGCTGTGATGATTGCGCCGACCTTCAGCTCTGCTCCCCAGACCAGGATTATCCAGCAGCCCGTGATCTACCAGAACGCGGCCACCAGTTTCCAAGGTAGTGGTTGGGGTGCTCGTGATAAGAAACGTCAGTGTTCAACCTCCATGACAAGCCTGGTGATCCTTTCCTTGTGATGTTGCCTGTGGGGTGTCTCTTCTCCTGCCTACTTGGCTTTGGAATTGGGGGAGCATGAGCAGCTGTCATAAATGAGATCCTAAGACTTTGTGTGGCCTGTTGCGATAGTTGTCTTCTTGCTGCTCTCCTCTGTTGTGCCCTTCTCTCTTAAGGCTCTTAGGAGGCTTGAGAAAAGTATGGCTAAAAACTGGTTGTTGGCAAGGCTGCCCTCCCACTGATGGGTGCAGCAGGTGGATTCAGTCCTGAAGCTCCAGCCTGTCCCATGCGGCAGTCCAGAACAAAGGCATGTTTAACTACCAAATTCTCAAGTGCAGTACTTGCATTGAGCAGAGGCACTTGTAGGGACCTTTAACAATGGGTGGAGCTTCCTTTGTGAATGCCGGTTGTCTTGATCCTCTTCAGTAGGTATTGATTCTTTACATGATGAGTAGGATCCTAGGGTCCACCAAGATGAGCAGGAGCAGGCAAGTGCTGATTGGATGAAGTAATGAGTCCTGTGCTAGCAGAGCAGAGGTTTTTGACTTTATTTTCTCTTAGCTGATCCTCTGTGACTCAGGGGAAGCTTCTATTCTAGGTGCAGTGTCCTCTGGCAGGAGGCACCAAAGGAGCTGGAAGCTTCCCAACGTGTGGGATGTGTTAGATGAATGCTGCCTACTGAGAAGCTCTGGGAAGAAGAGGAGTGAAGCTGGGAGCGTTTGCAGGCTCCAGAATGGAGACCTGTGTCTCTGGACTATTTCTGACATCTCTCTTCTGCTTTCCAGTTCTCCAGCCTCAAGTCCAGAGCCTGGTGACGTCCTCCCAGGTCCAGCCAGTAGCCATCCAGCAGCAAGTGCAGACTGTGCAGGCCCAGCGAGTGCTAACACAGGCTGCCAACGGCACCATCCAGACGTTAACGCCAGCCACGGTCCAGACGGTTGCTGCACCACAGGTCCAGCAAGTTCCAGTAAGTAAAAACACAGAGTGAGGCAGAGATCCAACAGCAGAAGGAATTGCTTTTGCGGGTTTGGTCCTCTGGCTTGCCAGGGAAAAGGTGGTGAAGCTTGTAGGGCTGGCGGTCCTGGTCCTTGCTTTTGCACAAGCATTTCTATGTGTGAGAGGTATTTTTAACCAGCCTGTGTTCCAGACGCATCTTACTTCATGCAAGTCGTGTGAGAGTCCCTGTTGCGAGCCGTGGTATGGCTTTCAAGTAGTGGGCAATGTTCAGAAACCGTTCTCACTGAATCACCTGCATAACTAAACTTGGTCTGAAATATTTCTGTAACTTGGTGCTGCCAAACCAGGTCGGAAACCTTACTTGAACAAGCTAGCTTTGGCTTTTGCCTACTTCTTTGCAAGTCCACCACATCTACAGTGTATTATAAGGGCTGGCTGATACTGGAATGTCTTCTTCCAATTCTACCACAGTTTCTTTGATCTTTTTGCTGCTACAGTGTCATGTGATTTCATTTTAAGACATACGCAAGACTTTTTCACTCGTATGTGTCTTTGTATTGGATAAAAATGTTTATGGCTAGGGGACTCAGTATGACAGAGTTGCTCTGGTTCAGTTGTATTATGTCATTTATAATGTTCTCCATATTTAAGAGTCAACAAGGTATGTGAAAAAATAAGAGCAAGCTGTGTTATGGCAAAATGATGTACAGTTGACGCGGATCTGCTTGGTATTCATGGTACAGATCCTTTCAGTGACATTGGACAGGGGAAAGCTACTACAGGTATTTGCCAAAGCAGGCTGTCCTAGCCATGTTAGACTCTGAGTGCTCAACCAGTTAATGCAGACATCTAATTATAGGTGTAATTGGAGAGGAGAAGGGAGCTTTTCCGTCAGCTCTTTTGTGTTGTGTATTTTTTTGGGGTTTTTTTTTTGTTGTTTTTTTTGGTTTTTTTTTTTTTTTTGTTTTTTTTTTTTAATGCGTGTTTACTTCCAGTGATTGATTAGAAAACCAGTGTCCTGGTGGTTCCTCTGCTCCCCTCCCTCCAGCACTGTTCAGGCTGTCTCATGGTCAGAGTTTGTATGAGGGTCTGACAAAAACCATCCAGGTGATGCAGGGCACACGGTCAAAGAAATACTTGCCCTGCTATGTCCACTGATCTGTAAAGTTATAACTCCATCATCGCTTACTTCTGGCTACCGAGATCAACAGAGAAGTACATGCCTACTCTCCCCTTCACCTCTGACTCTTTTCAAACTAGGTTCTGGTCCAACCTCAGATCATAAAAACGGACTCCCTTGTCTTGACAACCTTGAAAGCGGATGGTAATCCAGTTATGGCTGCAGTACAGAACCCAGCGCTGACAGCACTCACTGCTCCCATTCAGACCACAGCTCTGCAGGTACCATACGAATGTTCTTCTTCCTTCTTTCTCCTCACTGACCTGCTTTCCTCTTAACTCAATGAGGAGACCTGGGCATTAGTATTCTGCAGTGGTGCAAATGGGAGGGGTTTTGAGGGCCACACTAGACACGTCCAGAGCGAGTAATACCCTGTTTTTGCCAAGGCTAAACACACAGATTGTACTTTTTTGGCAGCCTCCCATGGCCAGTAAGCAAAGACCAAGGGCATGTTTCTGTTTACTTTTTTCTGGTGTTACAAGGAGAGGAACATGACCTAAAAATTCCATCCAGTTTTTAACCTTTGGTAGATATCTGAAACTGAAAGCTGACTCACTCAGAATACCTGTGTAACTTTTCCTTCTCCCTCACTAGTGTCTAATAGCAGTATGTTGACTCTGATTAACTACTTAAGCTGCTCTTCAGAGGGCATTTGCAGGGAGGACTCAGTGTAATTATTGGGGATAGCAGCTGTGCTTCATGGCCTCCACTTCTTATCAACTCTGAGGAACTTGTGCACCCAAAGACGCATTTATTACGATCTCGTGCATTCTGAACAGATATCTCTGGTCAAATATTTACTGGGGGAGATAAACTTGCACATCTAGACTTAAGTTTTGACTTCTTTTGCGTAGCATGGTAGGCTTCTTAAGTACTTGTTTGCAGCCAGGCTTCTGGCTGCAAAAATCTTCAGTTAACCTGATTGCTTTTAGGTGACATTTTCATACAGAGATGAGGCTTTTGTGATTGCGTCTGTCCAAGTTAGAATCTCTAAAGCATTTTGAACACATTGAAATTTGGTGGAAATCAGCCAAAGAAAGGTGGAGGACTTACATTCACTTATTTGTCAAGTTCCAGCTTGAAATGAAACTAAATTAATTTCTAATAACCCAATTAGGAGACTATTTCAGTGTCAAAATTATTCCTGCAGTTGCTCACGGCTCATTTTTGTTAGCCTGCCTTTTGACAGAAGTGACTCTTCCTCTCTATAACTACTTCCCTGATCCTTGGTGTACTTTAGAGAACATGTGTAACCTTCTCAATCTTGTTTTACTGGATCAAGCAGTTTAAACTTTCTTTACTACAGCTGTACTAGAAGCTGCTCTGTGCAACTGTTTTGGGGAGATTCATCATCTTTTATCACAGAGTACTTGCTGCTTTAGTTTGGTGTAGATGGTCTGTCCTACATCTAGATGTCCATGTTTGAGCTTTTCATGCCAGTGAACATCACTCGTCTTAGTTCCTCATCTTAAGGCATTTTTATAGGCTATGGATCTTTTTTTGTCCATTTAATTGAATTCAGCAACTGCAGTGCTCAAGCCAAGGATTTGGTTTTTTCCACAGTCATGTCCTTTCTAACATTGCCTCTACCAGTTTAGAAGCAGCATCGCCTGTTGCTGATTTGATGACTTTGTCCACAGAAGAGTTGGATTTGGACACTTGGGATGTAAGGATTGTAAGAGCAACAAGGAACCTTGGTCCATTTCTCTATTTAGTGGATGAACAGAGCATAGTATTGGTGGAAGAGTGGTGATGCTGTTGCAGAGCAAGCGATGTTCTTGGTCCACAGTGACCGGTGTGGGAGGCAGAGTGGCAGATTTTTCCTGTGTTGCTGTGCCAATGCTTGTGGCAGCTGAGGAGGATGGGAGGAAACTGGCATATCTCTTCTTTTCTGAGCTTTACAAACTTTTCCTGGTTTTTCTTTTGTTTACTCTTTTTTTCTTGGAGCATCATAAACCTTATCTAAATTGGCCGATTGCTTGTGACGTTTGTTACACATGGTCTTTGTAGACCCTCGTTGGGAGCAATGGGACCATTTTGACCACAATGCCGGTGATGATGGGACAAGAAAAGGTGCCTATCAAGCAAGTTCCTGGGGGCGTCAAGCAACCAGAACCACCTAAAGAAGGAGAGAGGAGAACAACTCACAACATCATTGAAAAGCGTTACCGGTCATCCATAAATGACAAGATCATTGAGCTGAAGGACCTTGTCATGGGCACTGATGCTAAGGTAAAGATGTGGAGTAAGAGCAAATCTATTGTCATAAATACTTTGTCTTGGGATGCTCATTGCTCTGCCAAATGAAGCTGTTGGGTACGTGTGACTTGGTAGTATGCACACATGTATTGGGGTAAGACTGGTGTCTTATCTTTTCCATCACCTGTGTATTCATGAAGGGTCACCTGTAAAATACTTATTTTATTCTGCTAGTGGTGCTGTTTCTTGAAAATGAGCTGTACCTTATGTGTTGGTTCTTTTGTTAGGCCTAACTTACATAGGCCCTCTAGGTAGAGTATCCAAGTGGGTGTTTTGTTAACTCTGCCAAATCAGAGCTTGCTTAAGTTTCCTTTTCTATGTGACTGCAGTAGAGATGAGGGTTTACAGAGTTTTCCAATTTGTTTCCTTTAGATATTTAGTAGTAAACCCTATTTGCTCAAATATTAGAAACTTTCTTGTACCATGTGTACAGGGTTGCTCCATTCACGTTACCTCGTGCTGGCAGAGCAGGGAGTAGTATTGTTGATGTCTTGCATGGTCTCGACACATATGTGTGCACTAGTGAAATCACTTACTATTGCTGGGTGGAATTGGAAGCTTATGTTTTAAAAACACTGGTAATGTGGCAGTGGCTTCCTAGTACTTTGGGCTTGTGTTTACAAGCTAAACCTGTCTGCTTCTGCTGGAAGCAAGTAATTTCGTGGGGATGGCCAAGGGAGTGAGACAAGGAAAGAGCCACTTATCTCAGGATTAAACAGTGAATGATGGTTAACAGACAGCAGCTTGTTCCATCCCAGAAGAGAGCCACTTCGTTTCAAAACTGTGGTGCTTTCAAAGGACTGCTTCTGGCTAAAACCTAGATGTGAGCTCTATTGTAATTTGGATGTTAAGCTGTTTCCATTGCACTTTATTTGTAAGATCCGTCTGTTGCCTTGGCTGCAGAGTGTGCCCTGCTCGTACTTTCTTTACAGTTGCTGAGTGGTCCTTTACACCTCTTATTTTTTTTTTTTATTTTTTTCCGCCACATGAATCAAAGGGTTGTGGTATCCCTACAAGGCAGGAGTAACCCTTTGACACTCTCCATATAAACCGCCTTCTGTGTCTTAATTCCCTGCAGATGCACAAGTCTGGAGTCCTGAGAAAAGCCATTGATTACATTAAATACCTACAGCAGGCCAACCATAAGCTAAGGCAGGAGAACATGGTTCTGAAGCTGGCTAACCAAAAAAACAGTAAGTTGTGGAGGCTATGCAGCAGGGGGGAGGTACACAGCAAAAATGTTAGGATGCCTCTTGCAGTTTGTTATCCTTGACAGAGGTTGTATCGATAATGACCGGTGTTTGGTGTCCAATTTGAGCAACACTGGCAGGATGCAGGATCAAGGAACATGTACATAATGCACTCTGATTTTTGCAGAGCTGTTGAAGGGCATTGACCTAAGCAGCCTGGTTGACAACGATGTCGATCTGAAGATAGATGACTTCAATCAGAATGTGCTGCTGATGTCTCCTCCAGCCTCTGACTCGGGATCACAGGCTGGATTCTCTCCCTATTCTATTGACTCAGAGCCAGGAAGTCCACTCCTTGATGATGCAAAGGTATTTGTGACTTCAGTTGTCAAATTCAAGGCATGTACTTCAGGGATGCATAAGGGCCAGAATTTAAATTCTCCTAATTCTCAAGAGTAGAACCAGCAGACATCTGGCAAGCAGATCTGTAGGGGACAGAGATCCCTTGTAAGGATGAGGAGGTGCATTGGTGTGTTTTATCTCTTAAATGGTTGAGACTAATTCCCGAACTGTATTATCTGAGCCATACCTTAGCTGCTAGAAAAACTGTACTTGGCCTTCAGCCCCCTGTAGAGTCTCTGCGGACTTAAGGTGCATGTTCATGGCCTGAAAAGTCCATGGCTTTACAGGGATATGTACATCCAGTGAATAAGCAGGAGAACTTGGAAATGGACGATGACATCGGCTGTGGTTAATGATACTCTAAGTAGCCCCAGTAACAGCTGATAGCTGTCTCTGGCTGAAGGTTAGTTTTGTGGATATCACAGAAGAAGTAAAGGCAGCAAAGGTTAATCCTAGCCTAACCCAGGGATCCAGTTAATGATAACTGAAATGACTGGGAGCAGAAGGAAGGTAAAGGCACTCAAATACTTAAGTCTTATCTTACTAAGCTAGGGAAGGCTTCACTGGAGTTCTTGTTGATCTCGATCTTAAAAGCAAATTTTAAAACATGTTTCAGTTCTCCTTTTTCTCTACTCCTCCCTTGGCGTAAGTATTTTTTGTTCTATAAAATGGTAAGCAGGTTTTTTCTCCTTTTTTTTCACTCCTTTGAAGGTTAAAGATGAGCCTGACTCTCCTCCTGTGGCCCTTGGTATGGTGGATCGCTCTCGAATACTCCTCTGTGCTCTCACATTCCTTTGCCTTTCCTTCAATCCTCTGACATCTCTGCTGGATGCCCGAGGAACCCCAGAGTCCGACAGCCTGGTGCGGCATGGCTCTGGCAGGAGTGTGCTGACCATTGAGTCAGGTAAGGAACCAGGATAGTCTGGACCACAGGAAGTGGCCGGGCTTACATGATCTCCCTAAAGACCATCTTCAGCTGCAGGTTGCGAGGTGGACTGTTGGTGTGGTTCAGTGGGATGGGTTTGTGTGTTCAGGGAGTTGTACCACCTTTGTTTGATGGTTGGGAGGGGTAGTAACTGCAGGGTTGGGTGTGGGAGGAGAGCCAGTGAGAGTGCTTGGACCTGGTTCCAGTTTATATCCACATCCAGTGTTCGCGCACAAAACCAGACATGTGGTGAGGTAGAGGGAGCACCCACCCGCAGCCCGTCAGCCTGGGCTCTCGGGATAGACCCTGGCGAAGTAGTTCAGGATAAGGGGCTTCCTCCTGTCCTCCCCAGTCCTTGAGGCATGTTCACTTTATATTTGTTTTTAAAGTAACTGACTGATTTTTGTAACTTAATAGGAAAGTAATAGGTGAAGAATTACTTCAGAAGCAATGTTTCTATGGGGTCTTGCAACTGTCCTGTTCAGCACACTTGTTCCATAATATTCATAGTTTGGAGCACTTCAGCTTAGGGGAGGACAGGGGATTCTGTAGGTGTGCTGTCATTTCTTTGACTGGTAAATGTACTTTCTTAATTAAGACCAGAAAATGACACTGAAGTATTGAGTACAGATGGGTGTATCTAATAGAAAAATCAGAATACAAGGTACTCTAGGAAAACTAAGTGCTGATTCAGTTGTTTTGTTGGGTTTTGTTATTTTTATAAACTTGACTTGTAAAAATTACTGTTTTTATTTGGCTGGGGATATTGTGGCTTGGAGTTTGGATGACAAGCTGTTGATACAGGTGTTTCCTGACTAAAATGCAGTCTTTGCAAAAGTTGTTACCGCATGTGGCAAGTGTAGCAAGGCATTCTTCTGGGTCTTCTAGCTCATCCTGTTGCTGCGCTTTTGGTGTCCAGATTAACTCTTACCTTTCCTTGTTTGGGTTGTCCATTGCAGATGCAGGTGGCTGGTTCGGCTGGATGATGCCCACGCTGATCCTGTGGCTCGTGAATGGGGTGATTGTACTGAGCGTGTTCATAAAGCTCCTCGTGCATGGAGAGCCAGTGACCCGGCTGCACTCACGGTCATCGGTCACCTTCTGGAGGCATCGCAAGCAGGCGGACCTGGATTTGGCACGGGTAAAGCTGACTTGTCCTGTCTGGTTTCAGATTAGTTGGTGCTGGGTTGTCTTGAGTGGATTGCCATCCTCTTTCAGCCTAAGTTAGTAAGGCTGGATGTGAGTATTGGAAGAGACTCCTAACTTCTGTCCTTGTTCCTTGCTGCTGCATCTTGTAGCTATCTCCACAGCAAGGTCTTGGCTTTTGTCCAGAATCTGGCTTTTGCTGTGCCTGTCTGCTGTCCTCCAGCCTCTTGGAAGTCCTCCCCATTGTTGAGGCAACATTTGGCTTTTGATGTGGGGAAACTTCATGTTGTTTGAGAAGGCAGGAAGTTACTTTCACCTAGTGCTTATGTGTCTCTCGGGCAGTGCAGGATCAGACCCGTGTGTGGAAAGATATGTGTAAGGCCAAATTTGAAGCTGGTGTAAGTTGCCTTCATCTTTACCCTTGGCTAAAGATGTTCTAGCTTGCACATCAGTGTGTCCTGCTCTTGATGTCCAGGAGTGTCTCTGTGATGGTGCTTTGTGGTGTTGAACCTTTTCTCATGTTGTTTGCAGGGGGATTTTGCCGCAGCTGCGTCAAACCTGCAGACCTGCCTGTCGGTACTCGGCCGAGCGCTGCCGGCTTCCCGCCTGGACTTGGCCTGCAGCCTGTCCTGGAACGTCATCCGCTACAGCCTGCAGAAGCTGGCGCTGGTGCGGTGGCTGCTGAAGAGGACTTCTCATCAGTGGCGGGCAAGGGAGGCCACTGCAGGCTTCGAGGACGAGGCCAAGACCAGCGCTCGGGATGCAGCTCTAGCGTATCACAAGCTCCATCAGCTTCACATAACAGGTAGGAGCAGAGGTGAAGGATCTGCTGTCCTTGTTTTGCCATATGAGGAGGCTCAGAGCTGATCCTAGAGGATACAGGGAGAGCACTGCAGCCTCCCTCCTCCAGGAGGGCTGCTGTTGGAAATTAGCCTGACAAATTTCAGGAGCCACTTACTAGAATACAACAGGTTCATGCAATGAGAGAGCTCTGTAAGAAGGGCCAAAGAACAGCAATGTCTTGAGTTAGGTGTTCCCTAGTCTGCACAGATGGCTGAGAGTTTTTCCCAAGCAGCAGTTGATGGAGTCCAGTCACTTTTTTGCTGCTGTTAAGGGCTTTTTTCGTCTGGATCACTTAGGAACATGATATGGAAGCAAGGGCTGAGGTTAATTGCTGGAAGAACTTAAATTTCCCAAGCGTGTAGAGCTCAGATCGCCAGTTGGTGTTGATAAGCTTTGAAAACTTGTGTGCACATGTACTAAGGAAGTGCTTGAATGTTCCTTGTGAATGGTTGTTTTTGCTGTTTCCTTGGCAAACCAATTTGCAATGTTAATAGGCTCCAAGCACATCAGAAATCCAAGCTAAACTTCCTTCTGCCTAATGCTGTGTGAATTGTAGCCATGCCACCAGTGATAAGTAGTTGTCCTTAATATTATCTGTGTAGGTATAGGTGGGGACTGCAAAGGAGTTCAGTTTTAAGGTAGTGATGAATATAGCAAGACAAAAATCACTGATGATTTTATCCTAACTGGTTTAGCTATACAAGATTTTCTCACTGTGGATGCCAACCTTGATATCTGCGGAGGGAAGACTCGGTTATGGTTGTTCTGTTGCCTGACTACAGAGTAGGCATGTGTGGTTGTAAACTTCTCAGGTCAACAGGTTCTTCTTGTCTCTTTAGGACAGTAGCCCTGCATGTCATGGTAGTATTTAGTAGATGGTAGTACCTCATTAAAAATTAACACTTCTCCTTTCCCGCCTGGTGCAGGTAAACTTCCCTCCAGCTCAGCTTACTCGGGCTTGCACATGGCCCTGTGTGCTGTGAATCTGGCTGAGTGTGCAGAAGAGAAGATCCCACCCAGCACAATGGCAGAAATCCACCTGACAGCTGCGGTTGGCTTGAAGACCCGCTGTGGAGGCAAGCTTGGCTTCCTAGCGGTGAGTTGTCATCTCCTCTTCCATCACACCTCCAAGCAGAGCTCTAGGAAGGCCTGCAAGCTGGCATTGCTGTAGCTCAGGGTGTCTGCCAGCACAATAATCACAATATGGTCTGCAATTACGATACAAGCTGTAATTATGATATGACCTTTGTCCTCGGTGGTGTGTTTCTTTCCCTGGCTGCTGTTCTGAATCTTATCCTCTCCTTTCCCTAGAGCTACTTTCTAAGCCAGGCTCAGAGCCTGTGCAGCTCGGAGCGGAGTGCCATTCCTGACTCGTTGCGTTGGTTGTGCCACCCTCTGGGACAGAAGTTTTTTGTGGAGCGAAGCTGGACGGTGAAGTCGGCTGCAAAGGAGAGCCTGTACTGCACCCAAAGGAACCCTGGTGAGAGCTGCTTGCATCCCGAGTGTGTGGCCTCATAGCACTTTGAGCCTGGTTATCTCTCCACCTCTGGGACAAAAGAGGGTGTCTTGAGAGCATGCTCTTGTATGTGGCCTTGACAGGCAAGAAGGGCTGTGGAGCCGAGAGATGTGTCTTCAGTCTGCAGGACATGGCTTTCCCCCTTTGAATACAGTGCTGTATCATCCTGCTTGTGTCTTTATATGCTGGAATGCAACCTCGATGTGGTCATGAGTGTCTGAGGGGTGACTTTGGGGTGACCAAGATTTATCTTCCGCAGAGCAATGTGATATGGCAGAAGTGCCAGAGGGATATGTGGCCAAAGGCTGCAGCTTTATAAATGGATTAAGGGGTTAAAAAGGCCCTGAAAACTTAGTCTTTAGAAATCATTGCATTAATTCGTCAAGAATTTCCCTCTACTGCTGTTCCTCTTCCTCCTATGTTTTGGTTCTTTTTGGTTGTATTGGAGGGTGGCTATCGCTGTATGCAAGTGAAGTGTTTTGATTTTTGTTTCCTCTCTAGCCGATCCTATTGCACAAGTTCATCAGGCATTTTGTGAGAACCTGCTAGAGCGAGCGGTGGATTCACTTGTGAAGCCTCAGACTAGGAAAGAGATAGTGGAACAAGAGGAGGAGGAGCCATGGTAAGTTTGCGTGCTGGCCACAGCTGCAGGCTCTGTGGCAGAGCTCATGACCGCTGTCTGAGCGCTCTGGCGCAAACTGAGTGGTTAGTCCTTGTTAAAGACTTGAAATGACAACAGCTTATTGGACGAGCAAGCTCTGCCTCTTCGTATTAAAACATCTGAAGTCAAAGGTGAACCTGCGTGTAGTGAGGATTTCTGATGGCAGCTTGCACAGTACTGATTGATTCATGAACTGGATGGATGGTGCTTTCTCTGCTGTGACAAAGTTTAATGTTCAGGAGTGCTAAAATTAGGGTGTACATACCAGCAGAACATATGTGCAGGGCTCTAAGAGTGTGTGAAGGTCTAGCATGTCAGAGAGTGACCCACCCCGAGCTCACTATCTTATGCATGAGCATTTTCCTAACTGTAGAGCCACCAGCAGTGAAAAATCGAACTGGTCTGTGGCGAGAAATGATGTTGGCTGAAATTATCATTGCCTCTAAGCTCTGTGATCAAATGAAAGGGGCCAATAGGTGGGAATTGGAGCAGCTTTTCTTACAGAACTCTGATCACCTTTTTCCTAGACTCCACAGGAAATGGAGTCTCAGCCTGTACCAGTAATTCAACACTGTTTCTAGCTGGTATCGAGATACACTGGTGCCAGGCAAACACCACGCAAATATATATGAAGCTCTGTAAGGATCCTGTCCCCAAGAAGTGTGGGTAAAAGACTCAAATGAGAAGATAACCCATCATTTCCCTCTGTAGGGAAAATACTGCACATTTAGCTTATTTAGCTTAATTTTTTTTTGTTCAATTTCATGTCTGTTTTCTCGCGTTCTTGCAGAGAATGAGCAGCAGTTCAGTCTAATTGCTGGCACAGTACAAATGCTTGTGATCATATGTTGCTGTTGATGATGAGAGAAAGTAGCAGGATTTGTATAAGTGGAGTGGGTTGGCAATATACTTGTGGGAGTCCTGTTTCCTCTTGGGAAGGACTAGCTTTAGTAATACAGCAAGTGTTTTTGTCCCCCTCTAGGGGTAGGAGCTCAACATCATCTTCTGTAGCATGTCCCAGGAAATTAGATCATTGTTGCACATGCTGCTTTCTCTGACCAATGCTATGAATACGTTGTCACTTGCATTCATACGTATTTGCATATATGCAAATAGCCACTTGCAGAAATGCAGTTCAGCCTCTTTTAGAGGCAGTGATTGAGAAGAAGCCTGTAATCAACTTGTAACATATGTCATGTCCATATGCATCTCTATAGCTGAGGTGTGAGGTTCCTGGGGTTGACTCTAGTTCTGTGCTGGTCTCCTTGCATGGGGAGGTGTGAGGCTGCTCCTCCCTGAGCACCTGCCTGTGCACTTCCACTCTCAGGGTGGTCTCTTCAGTCCAGCAGTGTTGTGTTTCCTGTAGAGCTTGAACTTTCTGCTGGTTTAAGGGGTCAACACTGTTTAAAAACACCTTGTGACTGATGAGAAATGCTTTTAGGCCTTGGTATCTCCTGTTGGACAGCATAGCAAAGGTCTGCCTTGCTTCTTGTTTCAGCGAGTTCTCCAGTGCCATGGAGTACTTGAAACTGCTCAACTCTTTCTTGGACTCAATGGGAAGTGGAGCTCCACCTTTTGCCAGCAATTCTGTGCTCAAGTCTGCCCTGGGTAAGTCTGGCAGAACCAAAGGTGTCCCAGCTGCAGGAGCTCCTGCTGGTATGTGTTCCCGCTCTCCCCAGCACCTCTCAAACTACAGGCAAGGAGAAATGCAGCCTTTAGAGTGATACTTGATTGCTGAGCAGCAGCACACCACAATGTGGTATGGGATTGCATGTTCAAGCTGCACCCTGTGCCCTCACCTGGGAGCTTGCTCCTGGCAATGCAAAGTGAGAGGAAGGGTGTAGCCTATAAACAAGCACAGCAGTCTTGCCTTGGGGTTTTTTCCACTTAATGACCTATTAGAACCAATACAAGTTGACTTCACTTTCACAGCAGCTATCTTGCAGCCCTGGCTGCAGGCAAGTTCTGTGCATATTTTTAAACTAAACCAGGGTAAGTTGAGGTTAGATACAAGGAAGAAGTTCTTTACTGTGAGGGTGGTGAGGCACTGGAACAGGTTGCCCAAAGAAGTGGTAAATGCTCCATCCCTGGCAGTGTTCAAGGCCGGGCTGGACAGAGCCTTGGGTGCCATGATCTAGTGTGAGGTGTCCCTGCCCATGGCAGGAGGGGGTTGGAACTAGATGATCTTAAGATCCTTTCCAACCCAAACCATTCCATGATATTTTGGAAGGCACTTGGTTTTCAGTGTGACAACGGGCCTACAAGGATGCTGGGGAGGGACTTTTCATCAGGGACTGTAGTGATAGGACAAGGGGTAATGGCTTCAAACTTAAATAGAGGAAGTTTAGGTTAGATATTAGGAAGAAGTTCTTTATTGTGCGGGTGGTGAGGCACTGGAATGGATTGCCCAAGGAAGTTGTGAATGCTCCATCCCTTGCAGTGTTCAAGGCCAGGGTGGATGGAGTCTTGGGTGATACGGTTTAGTGCAAGGTGTCCCTGCCCATGGCAGGGGGTTGGAACTGGGTGATCTTAAGGTCCTTTCCAACCCACACTATTGTATGATTCTATAAGTCTATGATAGGTAGACTCCCTCTGAGCCATGAGCTCATTTGGGCTTGGCTGGCAGCAGGCTGTTGGAGTATTTGTCTTGCTTAGTATTGGTGCATACGGCACCTGGCAGCTCACTGGGATGCTGCTGTACATACAATGTGTAGAGATATACAAGAAAAACTAAACACTTATTTTTCTAGGGATCCCCTTTTTAGTATAAAAGGAAGTGTGTATTTTTGAGCCAATATTGTAATGAAATTTAAGAGCAGGTCAGAGTAGCAGAGCCTATGCCCTTTGGGCCTAGGTAGGCTTTGGGAAGTTTTTCAGGGGATGTTAAATAATGGAGGAAATTATATCGGAAACCTGATTTACTGGCTTGATGGTGATTAGTGCCAACGCATGGTATATATGAGTGCAGCTGTTATTTTGGGGTGGTGAGTGGAGATTCTTGTTGGGAAGGAAGTTGACAGGTTTCTAGACTAGTAGACAGGTAAGTCCTTGTTGACAAGGTACAAACTCGGCAGCCAGAACTGCTTGCAGTTAGTGTAGGGTGTTTGCCTGCTGCCAAGTTCCTTTGTGTTCCTGCAAAACATTCCAGCATTGAGCTGGATGGCTGCATTCCTGTGTGATCCGTTTGGGCTCGTTAGCATTGATCTCAGTGGAAGGAGCCCCGTGTCCCCTCTGAGGCTGCAGCTCGGGATTCTGTTCCACAGGCCCTGACATGGTGTGCAGATGGTGGTCAGCAGCGGTGGCAATGGCAATCGGTTGGCTCAGAGGGGACGACGCGGCCGTGAGGTCACACTTTGCCGAAGTGGAGCGCATGCCGAAGTCCCTGGAGATGTCAGAGTGCGTAGGCCTTGTATGACTTCCAAACCCCTGCCCCTTCTGAATGGGGGTGGCTCTTCTTCTAATCCTGTCCTGTGGGGCTGTGCTCTGGAGCCGCACACCTCTTGTGCAGATGTGCTCAGCAGTTCATCTGTAGGTCGAGGCTTGCAGGCCGATATCAGAGCCGTGGACTGGAAGTGTCAGAGTCGCTTCTTTAGGGATGTTTTTTGGCTTTTTTGTAACTGCACAGCCTCCTACCTTCCAAAATCAAACAGCACAACTCATGCACTGATGGAAAGACTGGTGTCACCTTCTTGGTTCTTTTGCACTAAAGCACCTTTGTCAGTTTGCTTCCATCTCTCTGTGCAGTCTCTGTAGGTGAGAAACAATTTCCATCTCTTTTTCCTGTCTAAGAAATTATATCTCTGTTCTTGAAGATGGGAGGGTGAAAGCTGATGCTGGTTGCTGCTTGAGCTCAACTCCTTGGGCTGCCCTGTGGCAGCCTGACATGGTACTGCTTGAAAGCAGCACTGTCTTTCTCTTTCAGGAATGCCCTGGTGAAAGCCACCTTCTATGTGTGTAAAGCCATGCAGGCCTCACTGTCTGGGAAGGCAGATGGACAGCAGAACTCCTTGGGTCACTGCGAGAGGGCCAGCAGTCACTTGTGGAACAGCCTCAACATGAGCAGTGGCATCTCCAGCACAGTCCTCAACAATGTAAGAGTTATAAGCGTGAGATAACACATGGTCCCTCTTGGTTGTAAGGTTGGTCTTGCTGCAGGTATATAATTTCCATGTCGTATCAGTATTCACCATTCATCCTGTGTCTCATGGGAATAGAGGGAACACTTCTTACCTTTCTTTTCAGAGGGCATTTACGTCTTTCTGCCTCTGCTGTATGGAGGAGCAGAGCTGCAGGTACAACATTGTTTCTGGGGCATGGTCTCAGATAGCTGAGCTCTTGCTCATCTCCTGCCAGTAGCTGTCACCCCTTTCTGGTGCTTTGACCATTTTGAATTTGGCCTATGAAAATCATCCATCTCCATTCTCTAAATGAAGTTTCTGACACCTGTAAATCAGGACCTCATTACTTTGAGTCTGCTCTTTCAGGCAGCACTCATGAGTGTTTGAACCCTTTACTGCAAGAGTGGGACTGTGCTATTTGTGTGGGGCTTATTTCTCTTCTTTCTAGGATTACCTAAAGCTGGATCTTCCCTTCATGGCATATGGGACACAGTTCTGGTCCCTTCCGTCCCTCCTGGGTGGCAGCTGTAGTGCATTGTAGTTGCATTGCATGTTGTGGCAGTAACTGTGCAATGTTTCTGCAGTGCAGTACAGAGGCACTCTGCTTCTGCAGCATGTGTAGGGTCCCCTAAAAGTAACTAGGACAGCAAGCGATGCTAGGGGGCAGCAGCAGATGGGGAAAAAGGATTTGGGCTGTGTCAAGACCGCCTTTTTGTTCCTTTGCGGGTGGCAAGGCTGTCTTTACCCTCTCCCCCTAGTTAGTATCACTGTTTGGGCAGGAAAGCCTTTGCAGAAGGCTGGGGCATTGCTGGTGCAGTATCCCCTTGGCACGTCTTGTCTGGAGTGGGGTCGAGGTCAGCCTTGTGGAGGTGTTGGACCTCCTTGGGCACAGCTTGGTGCTTGTTCCTTAGCCTGGACCTCTCGGTTCCGGGCTCCAGAGATGCCACTTGGGGAGAAGGCAAAGCCTTGCTCCCCTGGGCGCATCGTGGTGGGGGTGATGTGGCTGGGAGGGCCCCTGGGTGGGCAGGAGATGCTGTGGCTGCCATGTCTGCAGCTGTGTAGCACAAGGCCTGTTACTTGCCTCATGGGTTGTGTTAATAAGCATGTGTGCCCGGGCGCCCGGCTCTTGCAGATGATCCAGCTGCTGGCCTGTGACTTGCTGCTCTCTCTCCGCACCAGCCTGTGGCAGAAGCAGGCGAATGCCAGCCAAGCCCTGGGTGAGACCTACCACGCCTCGGCCCCTGAGCTGACGGGCTTCCAGCGCGACCTTGGCAGCCTGCGCAAGCTGGCCCATGGCTTCAGACCTGCCTATCGCAAGGTGACGGCTTGCCTCCCCTGCCTGCTTAGCTGTACCCCTTCCCAGGGGAAGCTGTGGCCCTTGGAAGTGTAGGGTGTATGTGGGCTTGAGTGGTTTGGACACTTGGGGTGGGACAGTTTGCCACCAGCAGCCTCCATACTCCCTCTTTGTGGGTGATGAGGGAGGTTCCCATGGGAGTCTGGTACATGTCGGGAGATGTCTGCCTTAGTTTTTACCTAGAAAGCAATCATGTCTATACTGCCAAGCAAATACCATGGCATTCTGTCCTGTAATGGGGCTTCAGGCCAGGTCAGTCCCTCCAGGGAGAGTGGAAGGGAGGCTTTCTTGGCCACGTTGGCTCTGCAAGTAGCTGGCGGGGGTCAGATGCCTTCTGCACCTGTAGAGCATCAGACACTTCTCTGGGGGTTTTCCCCCACTGGTGTTCTGCTTGGTCTATCTAGTTTTAAGCCTCTGTAGAGGAAGTGTAGTCTAATAGGACAAGAGAGTTGTCCTGGTGTTGTCCAAATTCTGGATTTCAACTTTGATGCTGTTATTGGAGTGCTGCATTAGCAGCCTGGGGTGAGATGCCCACCTAGGCCACAGTGCCAGAATTTGCAGTCCCATTTTTCCACCCTGTTCCCTGCTCTTGTGCCTCCCCGTTCCCAGGCCACTTGCTGTTATGTGTCAAAAGCTGTTTTCCTTCCTCACAGTTGCCCTGACCTGCAAATTCCCCAGAGACAGGTGGGAAGATGAGGGAGGAGTGTGGAAATGGGTCTCTGCTGTTGGCGAGGCATCAGTGTTCCGCTCTGGAAATGCGGTGGCTGAGGGATGACGTGCGCTCAGCCACAGCATCACCCCTGTGCCAGCCCAGCTCTCACCCTACATCCCGCCTTTCCTTCCACCTCCAGGTCTTCCTCCATGAGGCCACCGTGCGCCTGATGGCGGGTGCCAGCCCCACCCGCACCCACCAGCTGCTGGAGCACAGCTTGAGGCGACGCACTCCCCAGAGCAGCAAGCAAGGTCAGCCCCAGGGCCCGGGCAGCCTGTGGGGCTGGGAGGGGGCAGTGCTTGGGCAAGGTTGGGGGGGCATAGTGGCAACCTGCAGCTTCTTCAGGATAATGAGCTCTCATCACCCTGTGGCTCATGGTGATGTTTCTGCTGTGGTCTCTGCAAGCTGGCTAACGTGAGCTGCCGGTCCTGGGCTGGTGGTGTCAGTGAACAGGCTTGAAAACATTTGCCTTTGTGCAGCCACACATGCATGAAACTTGGCAGGCTGGAGTTTGGGGAGGTCAGTGCAAAGGCAGAAGCCAGGAATCCTAGAGGGGAGAGCCAAGAGACGTGGTGGTGGTTGTAAAATGCCTTGGATGTTTAAGGAAATGGGCAAATGTGCGTGCTGGTGCTGGGATGAGCCCTGAAGTGAAGTGAAAGGGACCATCTCTGTAGCAGACAGGATTGACAGTCCCTGCCTGACTCCAGCTCAGACTCTTCTCTGAAAGCCTAAAGGAACTGCTTGGGGGTCTGCAGGGTGCACACAACTCTTGGCACAGCCGGTGATGCCATCCAGAGATGCTTGTGCTCAGTGGTGCCAGTCAAGGGCCCACATGGTGGGGTTTGTCACGCAGGTGGTAGCTTCACCCTTCACTTTCTCCTCTTTGCCTGTAGGTGAACTGGACACCCTGCCAGGCCAAAGGGAGCGAGCCACAGCCATCCTGCTGGCCTGCCGCCACCTTCCCCTGTCCTTTCTCTCCTCGCCGGGCCAGCGAGCGGTCCTGCTGGCTGAGGCTGCCCGCACCCTGGAAAAGGTGGGGGACAAGCGCTCCTGCAATGACTGCCAGCAGATGATCGTCAAGCTGAGTGGGGGCACGGCCATCGCTGCCTCCTAATGCCGGCATGGGGCTGCCTTGAGCAGCGCCTGGTTGACCATTAGCCTGGACTTCCCTTCTGAAGCTTATGAAAAACTAAAGCGTGAGGTTAGGGCTGTGCTGGTGGGATCGTGATGGGGTGGGAGAGGGAGGGTTTTGGTTTTGTTTTGCTTTTTTACTTGCCCCAGGTTTAGCTTTATTAGCCCCCTTGCTTGTTCTCAGGCACTGCAGCAGGAATCTTGTCTAGTTGAGGTTTTTTGCGACCGTGCCTGGGGCTGTTGGGAAGTGCTGCCCCAACCTGGAGCCCCCATCCCTGCTGGAGGGAGAAGCCCGCACGCCCAAAGCATAGAGAAGTGACACATCCTGTGTCTGTTCTCAGGGGCATCTTGTTCCCTTCCCAAACACCTCTGTGGAAACCTTTGGGAAAGGCAGAGAATCTGCTCAAGCCTTGCCCCGTGGGGCTGCTGAGGTCTGGGGCTGTTCCCAAGAGAGGGGGGAAGGCACCAGCTTTACTTGAGCTGTGTGTAGGGAATCTGAAGCCCCCTAGACCCAACTTACAGAGGTGCTCTGGGAGTATTGCTTGGGGCCAGTACTGCCCGGCAAATTTACCTACAGTTTTTATACAGGTTTTTTTATAGGAGTGTTTGTGGCTTTACAAAAACATAGGGAACAATGCAGCAGATTTCCCTTCCTCTCCCCTTCATGCGTCTCATTTCTCTGATAGCTGCCTCTGGTTTTTGGCAGGGGACTGGGTTTGTGGCAGCTCTACAAGCAGAGCCCTCTAGAAGGCTGGGGCACCCCTGGTTGTCTGGTGCTGGGTGGCAGCAGAGGTGGACGTGCAGCGCCCTGCACTCAGCGTGAAGGGTGGATGCTGCTCTGGTGCCTTTTTGTTGATGCAGAAGCAATTTTTAGAAACAGTTTTTTAATTTTACTCAGCTCCCAGTCCCAGAACTTGTGTTCAGATGTTTCTCCTTCCCTTCTCCAACTGCTCAACAGCTCTGGAGCTCCAGCAGGGACTGGGAGGCTATGGTTCCGGAGATGAGTCTCCCAGCTCTGTTACCATCACTATTCAGAGCACTTTGACTTGCAGGTGATGGATCGCCTGTGACTTTCCAAGAGGGGGAGGCAGAATGGGGACAGGGAGGGAACGGTTTGCCCTCTTTTTCTCTGCCTTTCCTGTTGCATCTCTCCAAAGAAGTGCACACACTCTTGTGCGTGCAAATGTGGAAACAAGTCTTTGGCAGGTGGACATCCCTGTTTCTCCCTGCAGTAATGGGTCTGTGCTCCATGTCAGCAGCTAGAAGCACTTGGATATGGGCAGCAGCCCAATCCAATGCTGTCCCAGTCAGGGCTGTACAGCCCAATTCCTGCAATATCAGAACTGGGGCTGTTTTCCAAGAAGCTTCTGTGTGCATCCAGATTTTGCAGAGGGGTGTGAGAGCTTGAGCTCCTTCCAAAATGAGGGGAAAGAGATGGGACTTGTCTTACTTGCACAGGGTCTTTTGGCATTTGGGATGGGGATTTTGTTGCTGCAGCATGGAACACAAGTGATGCTGGTCCTGTAGCTGCTTGGCTTCAGCAATGTGGAAACTGTGTCCAGGAGAGCCCCATCTCCCAGCAAAGCCCTTTCCCAGTGACCCTGGGCTGTAGCTGCAAACAAAAGTGTGGGGACCAGAAGATGCTTCCCTCCGTCCCCCAGTTTATTTTGGGAATAATAGCTGGTGGGCACCCTGCTGCAATGGCCAGCAGCCTGTGTTCCTCACGCTACTGCCAGGCAGGGGCATCACTTGCTTCCCAGTGTCTGCAGTTGGAGGGGAGCTCATCCCTTTGAGGGGGAAGAGGTGGTTCTTGGGTGTCTTTGATCAGTTTGGGTGGGTCTTGATTGCCCATTCCTGAGTTTCCTAGCTTATCAGTGATCCTATTTTAGAAGCAAGAGGATGCCATCCGCACCCCCCAAGTGTCTCTCACAATGTCTTCCTGGTCATTTTTTCCTAAACCAGAGAAACTCCTTACCTGTGGCAACCTCCGAGTTCTTTCCCTGGGTCTACGTGCAACATGGGCGAAGTTTTGTGCTTTAGTAAAGTGGGGGGAAGTAAAGCTTCAGGAAAATGATGCTGAGGCTTCACTTGGCACTAAGGGTGGACTGAGACCTGGGCATGGGCTGCAGGGAGTACTGGTGGGGCTGGGAGGCTGCAGGGCATGATCCACAGAGGGGACCAGCACTACTGGTTCTTTACCCTCCAGGGCCAGGGATCTTTGCCCCGTTTTTTCTATACTGTTCATCAATTTGCTGCCTGTCTGATCCTACAACTTTTTTTATATGTGTGTGTGTGTATATACTGTAACTTCTTTTTTTTGTTTGTGGGTGGGAGAAAATTGTTTTATGGATTATGTGAAGAAAATCTATTTATCCACATGGAGTTTGGAGTAGGGATGCTTTGTGATACGAGATGCAACTGGTAGTGGGGAGGTTCCCCAGGGAATATATCTGCTGTCTGAACACCCTGTGCCAGGGCTCCTGAGCATCTGGTACCTAATAAAGGTGAACGTTACCACCACCTCCTGCCTGCCCTCTTTCTTTATAGCCCTCATCATCCCACCGCACAGCTGCTCTTGACCGTAGGTGGGCCTGAAATACCCTTCAGAGACATCCAGCCCCGCAAGCGCCTTGGGAAGCTGTCAGTCCTCTGTCTGGAGAACCTGGAAACTGGAGCTGTATGGCTTGCAATGAAAAAGGGCCCCTTGGGGGAGCAAGTGTGGTGTCTCTGTGCTCCTTTGGAAGCAACCCAAGGGGTTGGGGGCTTGAGCAGAGCCAACACAGGCAGAGCTGGGCCAGAAGCCCGCAATTTTGGGAGCATCTACATGCAAGGAGAGCTTTTACCTGACCTTGCTTGGAACAATGTCCTTTTGCTCCATCTCTGTTTCTCTGCTGCCGCTGGTAAAGCTCTGTCAGAACCATTAAACTTCAGGCAGAGACGAGCTGTTTGGTTTTTGTGTAGCTGCTCAAAGGGTTGTTCAGTTGGCTCTGGAAGCTCGGTTCCACTGCGTCCTCTCTCGGGGGGTGTTCCCTGGGTGGGAGCAGGCTTTGCACCCTCCTGCCTGTGGAGAAGGAGCTGGGGGCTTGGGAGCAGCATGGAGTCCCCCAGCCAATCCATACCAAGGCCATACAGTTTAATGTAGTATTTATTGACAAGGTGGAGGCTGAGGCAGTGGGTAAGGGGAGGCTGGGGAGCGAAAGAGGCTGCTCTGTCTCTGCTGGCAGCACCAGGACAGTGCTCTGAGTCCATTGCTCTTCCCCCACCTGCTCACAGGAGCTGGGTGGGGGTGCCTGGCCCTGGCAGGACGTGTCCCCCATCGCTGGGGGCTGCAGTCTGTCCAGCATCATCCCCTGCCCCCTGAGCAGCGCACTGCCCGTGTGCCCCCGGCTCAGCCCCTTTGCTGGGCAGGCTGAGAACGGCCGAAACTTGTTGCCTAGGTGAGAGCCAGGCGCACGGTGCCTCCGCGGTGGGGAAGTACCGCCGCCAGCCCCCATTCCCGGGAGGGGAAGGGCGGCACATGTCCTACCACGTCCGGCCGCCGCAGTTCGCGTAAGCCCCTGCGCCGCTTCGCTCCGGCGATGCTGTCAGCGACGCTCATGCGAGGGGCAGCCCCGTCCGCGGCAGAGCCGGCGTCAGACGGTGACCTCGGTCTTGCTGTTGGTGGCGAGGTGCCGCGGCGCCTGCCCGTACAGTGGGGTGGCGGCGCCCAAGGGCAGGCCGGGCCGGCGGGGGGCGCGGGGGGCGGCCCCTTCCCAGCCCCCCGGGAAGGCCGGGCCCCCCGGCAGCTTGGCCTTGGGCAGGGCGCAGCCCTCGGGCAGCGCGGGCGCCTCGGCGTGCGGGAAGGGCAGCGTGCCGGCGGGGGCAGCCTCCGGGCCCCCCAGCCGCAGGTAGAAGTCCTCGGGGGCGCTCTCTGCGGGGATAGGGCGCGGTGTGGGAGGGATCCCGCATGATGATTGGCTGGGGAGTGGGGGATCTAGGACATAGATTGGCTGGGAGGCGCTGTAGGGTAGTGGGAGATCCTGAGCGCTGATTGGGTGGGCGGGGCTGCAGTTCTGTATGGGATCCTGGGTGCTGATTGGCTGGAGAGTGTAGTGGGTCTATGTGGGATCCTGAGCTCTGACTGGCTAGGGAGTGGAGCAGATCACGGGGATCCTGAGTTCTGATTGGCTGAGGAGTGCTGTGAGTCTATGTGGATCCTGAGCCTTGGTGGGCTGAGGAGTGCAGTAGGACCGTGGGGGATCCTGAGCTCTGATTGGCTGGGGAATGCAATGGGTCCATGTGGGATCCTGGGCTCTGATTGCCTGGGGAGTGCAGTGGGTCCATGTGGAACCCTGAGCTCTGACTGGCTGAGGAGTACAGTGGATCCATGTGGGATCCTGGGCTCTGATTGGCTGGACAGCACAGCAGTTCGGTGGAGCAGTGGGGGGCTGCAAAGCCTCTACCATGAGCCCAGGAGCCCTGGGTGCATGCCCTGCCCGTGCCCCTTTGTGAGTCCCCCAGCTCTCCCCACCCATCTGCAGGGTCCATGAGGTGCTTCCCCCCACCTGCGAAGCATCAGCACTCACCTCCAGCCTTGAGGGTGGTGTAGGCAGCGTAGGCAGGGGCCGGCAGGGCCAGGCTGCTGGCCAGTGGCAGGCGCTTGCCATGGCCGTGGGGCCGCCCCAGCGGGGGGGCAATGGCCACCGCGTTGTTCAGGGGAGGCTTGTCTGGGGGGCAGAGGCAGGCGGGCGGGGGCTCAGCTGAAGGCTGGGTGAATAAACGCTTCTGCCTTTATTCACCATGGGGAGCTTGTTTCCCCACCGTGCCAGCACCTTACCTGTGCCGTTCCTGGGGGACCCGCAGGCCAGCCCCTCACCCAGCGGCACCTGCACACCCCCCATGAGACCATCCACGTGCTCAGAGGGGCCATGGCCTGGCTGCTTCAGCAGGTCCGTGAGTGTCCTGGGGAAGGGATGAATGGCCATTAGAGCAATATCCTGCTCCCCTGGCCCCACCAATGCATCCCAGGCCTGAACCCCCCTCTTTGGAGACAGAGCCAGGCAGCCTGGGGTTAGGAAATGGCCACTGGGAGCAAGCAGTGCACCCAGGCGCCCAACCCAGCTTCTGCGTGGGGGTTGGCGAGCTGCCCCAACAGAGGATTGGGGCTGAGCCCTCCTGGGGCCGGGAGTGCCATTGGGTGAGGGTGGTGAGGGAGATGCATGGCTGGAGCAACACCTCAGGGATGCTCCCCCAGAGTGAGAGCCTGGTGGAGGTGGGGAGAGGAAGTGACACATCTATTCAAGTCCCTTCAAAGCAGAAACGACTCTGAGGAAGGGATTAGAGAGGCTGCTTGTGCCTCTTCGGGGAGGAGGATGAACTAGCAGCGGCCACCGGCACACAAGCTGTCCATGTGTAGCATCCTCCTTATAAGTAAGAGCATTAAACATTAAACACCATCACATAAGATAAGCCCTATTTTGCTTAACATTCATGCTCGGCGATGCTGCAGTCCCACCGCGGCACACTGGCGGTGCCGGAGCAGGACGTGTCCACATAGACGCGCTGCTTTCGGCAGCAAGTGCCAGGGCAGGACTAGATGCACCCGCTGGTACGGGGCTTTGCGATGAGGAGACCCACCATTCCCCCTGTGTGACTGCACAGGGGTGTGCACTCAGGGCTTTTTTTGGCTCCCTAATCCCCAGCTCACTGTCAGCACACCTTGCACCTCAGTGGCTCTGGCTGGCTCACAGACACACACCAGGAACTGCGGCAGGAGCTCACCGTTAGTGAGTGGCTGGACGATAGAACAGCAGATTAAACTCAACGTGCACAAATGCAAATTGGAGAGGAAGGGGGGAATAATCCTGACTTGGTGGATGTGACAGCTCATGGCCCCGGAGCGCTCAAAAGCCCAATGAATCTAGTGCAGGGAATTGCCAGGGAAGGCAATGAGAACAACGGGGAAAGCAATGTGTTATGCCCAGAGGTGTGGATGCCTGGGGGGCCCCAAGAGTTGTTCCTGAGATGATTTCCCTCCCAGTCTGGATCCAGCCATCATCACAGGGTGATGACAAGAGCAAAGCTACAAGGGAGGGTCACCTGCCCTTTGGATTCATTGGACATCATTCTTGGGGAGCTTTGGGTAACACCCCCCTGAGATCACTTAATCTCCAAATGGGTCAACAGGGCCCTTATGGAGCAGAATAAACTGTAATGGGGGAGAAATAACCCCTGGCATCTCTATATGCTGGGGGCCGACCAGCTGGAAGGCAGCTTGGTGGAAAAGGGCCTGGAGGACACCAAGCTGACCGTGAGCCAGCAGTGTGTCCTTGAGACATAGAATGGTCTCCTAGGCTGCATCAGGCAAAGCGCTGTCGGCAGGTCTGAGGGAGGTGATCCTTCCCCTCCACTTGGCACTGGTGAGGCCAAACCTGGAGTGCCATGTCCATTTTGTGTTCCCCAGTACAGGAGAGACATGGACATACTGGAGAAAGTCCCACAAAGGGCTACAAAGATGATGAAGGGTCTGGAGTATCTCTTTTATGAGGAAAGGCTGGGAGGGCCTGGAGAAGAGAAGGCTCAGGAGGATCTTATCAATGTATGTGAACATCTGAAGGAAGGGTGCAACAGGGGCAGTGCCAGGCTGACAAGAGGCAACAGGTTCAAACTGAAACACAGGAAATGGTGTTTAAACAGAAGAAATAACCTTTTTTTCTGTGGGGATGGTCAGACTCTGGACCAGGCTGCCCAGGTAGGCTGTGCCACCTCACCCCACAGCTGCTGAAACCCCTCACTCCCCAAGAGCCCTCCTGCAGCCACTGACTCCAGCTCTGGGCCCAGCCAGGCTCCTTTGGCCACGGGTGCTGCACCCAGATGAGTGTGGGCACTCACCTGGGTGGGCTGCAAGCTGTGCCCAGGCAGGGCCAGGGGATGCAGGTCCCCAAGGCTGTGGGTTGTCAATGCAGGGAGCTGCCGCCCCATCAGCTCCAACCTTCCCTGGGGTGCACTGGCCACTGCCTGCTCTTGCCTGTCCCCAGGGCCAAGCACTCAACCGGGCTTGTTTCACCAAGAAGTTCAATGTGATTTGACCTATTTTTTTCATTTTTTTTTCCCTCGGGTCTATTTATGAAGCTTGAGCAATCCTTTATCTGTGACTTCCTCTCCAGATAAATCCATCAGCGCTCTTTCTCATAAGCGTGCCCTCCACGCCAACCACCCGGGGTGTTTGGATGATAACAATTAACAATAGCGGTATGAGCAGTTCTTAATGAGCTATTTTGCTAAGGTGACAAGCATGCATGAGCCCTCAGCATCGGCAACATCCAGACTCACCCCCGACCCTTGCACCACCAGCCAGGGCTCTCTGCAGGGCCGCCGGGGGCTGCACCCCACTCCCTGTCCCCGTTCCCCAGCTCTGCAATGCAGGGGAGGTGGACCTGGAGGGTGACACCGTGCTGGCGAGCTGCTGTCTCGCCATGGGGGGTTTTATGAGCCCCAGCCTGGTCCTGTGGCTAGGGTGCTTGGGGAAGGTCAGGCCACATCTCCCTAGGCCACGGGATGGTTTGTGGCACCAAGACGGCTCCAGGGTGCAGATGGAGGTGGGAAGCACAGGGCTGATGCAGCTCTACACCTGTGCTGCTCGCCTGCAACAAAACACTAATAAGCAGCACCACTGAGGCCTCCATCCACCACCAGGGCCATGGGTGCTGAGCGCATGAGGCCATGTGTGAGGGTCACTTGCCACCCAGCTTGCCAGAGCACAGCCTCGCCTGCGCGGGCACGCAGCCCTCAGCAAGCCTGGTTGTGCCAAATCAGCCTGGCACGAGCCCTGAAGCCAAGTGAAGAGGCAGATACGGGAGCAGTGATGATGGAGGCCACGGCAGCTCCATGGAAGAGCTGGAGTGAAGCTGTCAGTGCTCCTGGGCCATCCCACGGGAATGCCCAGGCATGCCATCGGCACATGAAATGGAAGTGCCGATGTGGGAGAGTGGCAGAGCACACAGTGATGGAGGAGAAACATGGCAAACCATGGCTGCAGGTGGGCTGGCACCTGGCCGGACACACAGCCTCTGTGCCCAGCAAGAGTGTCACCTTCACAAAGGTCCCATGGGGGGGACTTTTCCTATGGCTTATGGTGCACCTGCTCAGGGCAGGCCATGCCCGCCCATGCAGCTCAGCTCTGTGGGATGCCTGCCTGGTGGGGCTGGGACATCCAGGGATGCTCAGGAAGGCTTTTGCAAAAGGTTCCTTTGCAAAACTGGGGTTGCAGCAGAGAATAACAGATCTTGGGCAAAGTGTTGGGCAGTGGGAGTGAGCCCGCCTAGCTGGACACGGCATCCAGTCTGGGGACAGGGATCCAGGTCTCCCTCCCTGCCAGAGCTGGGCCCCTTCCCTCATCCCAGATGGCAGGTAATGACTTGCCATGCTGCTGCAAACACCGTTCCACTAGCACCAGCCGCTACCTTGGGCATCGACCACAAGCATGGCCATGGACTGCAGAAACACTTGGTGTGGCTGGATGCACAGTGGGGACAGGTTTTGGGACCCCAAATAGCACAGGGGACTGAGGGATTGAAAAGCCAGCACCAGGGGCTCAGCAACTCCGACTGCCAGGGTACCTGCTCCCCTCGGCTGGTTTGCCCCTCTCCAGCATCCCACTGCCCCCCAGGAGGCTGCTCCTCGCCCAATTCTTCCCATAGGGATGTTCACCCCAGCCATAAACTGCAATCCCCCTTGCCAGGAGGTTCTGGGGGGACGTCCAGGGTGTTTGCCTGCTCTCGTGTAATGGGCACAGCCAGATCCCAGCGGCCCCCAGGGACCCAGTGTCCCCACAGATCTGCAGCCTGGAGAAAAACAGGGATGGGTATTCCTGACTCAATGCGGGGTTTGGCCAGGCTGAGCGAGTGCTGGGGACGGGTGCCAAGTGTGAGCCGAGCAGGAAGGAGAGGGGTTTGTGGGAGCTGCCATAAGGCCCTGCAGGAGGAAGGTGGATGGGGAAAGGAAGACACGCCAGGTAGCTGCAGCTCACCTGGGTGGACCACCAGCCAAAGCCAGGAGAAGCCATGCTGGAGGCAGCCTGAAGCATGGGGATCTTAGGAGAAGCTGGACGAGGGCTCAGGTGTCTCTGTCTAGGAGGAGCTAGAGGGGTTTCTATGCCTAGTCGCTCATCCTGCGCTCTGACCAGGACCATGACAAAATATCTGGAGGTGCAGAAGTGGTTGACCTTCCCCCCCGAAGTGGGAAGCCTGCAAGCAGTGGCAGCAGGAGCTGTCTTAGGGCAGCAGGCAGCATTCCCCAGGAGCTGAAAAACCCTGGCGGGAGAGAGGGAGGGAAGGATGGGAATGGAAACCAAGCCGGCCATGCAACAGGGAGCTGGCCCAAGGCCATGATGCGGTGCCCGAGGAGCAAATGAGAAGCTCCTACCTGAGGCATAAGGAGGGAGGCTCAGTGGCACTGCCCAAGCCTTGGGCCATGCACGGCTATGGGGATGAGGCAGCTAGAAATAGCCCTGTTGCCTCAGAAGCACTGAGGCAGAACGTTTTGCCGAGGCTGACCAAGCGCACAGTGGGATGGAGGTGACAGCATCCCTTTTCCGATGCCAGTGCCATGTACCCAGCCCCAGCACTGTCTCCATCAGTCCAGCACCCAGGAGACAGTGCCGGCCTGGTGCCTTGCCTGGTACCTGGGGCTCTATACCCCATGCACTGCTCCCACCCTGCCGTAGCTTGCCAATTGCCATCCCCGTGGAACCAGAGTTGGTTGTGGCTTATACAGAAGGACACAGGGCACAGGAGATGGTGAGACCTCTCCTGACTTCTGCAATGATGGAGGTGCTTTTCTGGTTTTATCCCACAAAGGCAGGCAAGGAAAACTTGGCCATATGCCCCAAAGAAAAAAGGCGCTGATCTCCCTGAACTCATTGGGAAAGTTTGGACTAGCAAGAGGGAGGGGGACCATGGGAAAACACGGCTCCTGTGGCACAGACTTGAGGCTACCTGCAGAAAGCCCCCCTGGCGAGTCGTGGCAGCAGCCCTGCCAGTGGCTGGTGGTGCGAGAGGGCAAGAAACACTGGCAGGGAATAAGGGCCCGGGTTTGGGTGTCCTGGGAGCTGACCTCTCCCCACACACAGTATCTCCTTCCCAGGAGCTGGTGGGAGGCCAAAGAAAGACGTGGCGGTGGGTGAGTGGAAGGGGAGTCAGGAGGCAGGGAGGCTGGCGGAGGCCGTATTGATCCTGTCAAGGTGCCAGCACTTCCTCAGGCGACATGGGGAGAGAGGCGCAGGCATGCAGCAGCACCCAGCCAGGCTCCCTGCCAAGGGGAGGCAGAGCACTGATTCCCCCAAAACTGCCATACATGGCTCAGGAGGGCCCTGTGACCCCAATCCAAGCGCAGATATGACCCTCCTCCAAGCAGGGGCTCAGCCTCTGCTTCCCCGAGTGGGTGCAAGGAGACGGGTGGGTCCGGAGCTGGGGTGCAGCACCCAGTGGCTGCCAAAGCCCCTGGCAGGCAGGGGGAAGGAGAGAGTGTTTATGCCAGCTGCTGCAATCAGGGTGGCTCCCTGATTGTCCCAGTGAAACCACTTCCTCCAGTCCTGTGATTTTGGGGTTTTTTTTTAGCTAAACTCCCTGAACAAAATGGCATAAAAATGGGTTTCTCTCCAGGCTCGATGTCCTCATTGGGAAGATGCAAAGTAGAGCCCTGAAATGGGGTGTATCTGGAGCTAGGACTGGTGCAGGAGGGAGAAGGGAAGATGCATCAACAGCCACGGGAGCTGGGCAGGAGCAGGGGGAGGCGCAGGGGGTCCTCAATGCCAAAGTGTGCCTGACACCCCAACCTCAACCCAGGGTCTGCAGCCACAGGGCGCAGTGGCCATTGGGAGGATGTCCAGTGTCCACTGAAGGCTGAGCCCCAGGGGGTGTGCAGCCTGGTCCCCCCTGGTGTTCCATGCCAGTGCACAGAGATGGGCACTTGTGCACATCCATGCACACCCCTGCACACACACACAGATGTGTGCACAGGTGTGTGCACGCACACTGAGGCGATGCAGCAGCCACGGTGGAACTGGCTTTGCCATCTCCTCTCCCTTCCGCGCTGCCAGCAAGGCTGAGCCCAAGGGGACTGCAGTCCCGAGTCACCCCACACACAGTCATACCCAGTCTCACCTCCTCTGCACATCGGGAACCACGGATTTGTTTTGGTGGGGTGGGGGGAAGCCACAACCTATAGCTCACATGTCACCCACCCCACTGGCCGGTGGGGATGGCTCTCCTGAGCCACAGACAGGCCCCCTCGAGGGACAGAGCAGGTCATTTTGAGAGGGCACAGGTGTACAATCACCCCTTCTCATGGAGGCCATCCTGGCTGGCAGCCTTCCCAGCTGGGACGGTTTGGGGGGCTGCAGCCAACCCCCACCCCCAGTGTCTTAGCATGCTGCGATGGGGGTTTGGAGGTACCCTCCTGGCAGCCCCAGGGTAAAGCTGGGGCTAACCCCACACAAGGGACTGCGGACAATGCCCAATGGGGAGGGATCAAGCCGGATGGGTGGGGGACCAGATCCCATTACCTGGAGACGGTCATCTCCGTCTGGGGACCCTGTGCCTTCTCCAGGCCCAGCTTGGTGAAGATGCCCACCAGCACCATGATGGCCACCACGCCGCAGATGATGTAGACGATCATGTTGGTCTTGTCGCGAGTAGGGTCCTCGGGGGTCTCGTCCACCCGGGTGGGCGGCTGGCCCGTGTTAACCCAATTGGGGGTGTCGTAGTTGGAGCAGCCGCTCTGGTCCAGCCGCCCGGGCTTGAACTGGCAGCAGAAGCGGTACCCGCAGGTCCCGCAGCAGTACTGGTAGATGCCGGCGTTGCAGTTGAACGGCGGGTCCCACTGCCCCATCACGTCGTAGTAACCGCGGCAGCGGTCCCCGCCCGGTGGTGCCGCCCCGGTGGGCGCCGGGGCCGTGGTGTCCGCCGCCGGTGCCTGGCTGCCGTTCCCGCTCTCGCCGGGCGCCCCGGTGCTGCTTTCGCCGCTCCACACCCGGCCCGGCTCCAGCAGCACCAGGCAGCAGATACCCACGACGTAGCTCGGCTCCATCCGCCCGCGGCTCCGCGGGGCCATTCGGGCGAGGGGCGAGTTAGACCCGCTCGCCCGGGACCGGCCGCATGGCCGCCGAAGAGCCCCCGTGGAGGAGAAACGGGATGGATGGGAGGTGGGGGGTGATGGAGGGAAGGCAAAAAAAGGGGGGACGAGAAAAGAAAGGACGGGGGGAGAAGTGCGAGGGGACGTACCCCTTCCTCACCTCCCCCAGACCGGCCGACGGGCAGAGATTCAGAGCAGGAGGCGAGGCGGGCGGCGGGGGAGAGCCGCCGCTTCCCGCCGGCCGGGGAGCGGGCGCGGCGGCGGGCGGCGGGAGCGGGCGGGTTGGGCCGGGGGCCGGCGGCCGCCCCATCCCCGCGGACTCTGCCCGCGCCTCCCGGCACCGCGCTCCGCGGAGGACGGGGGGAGAAGAAAAGGGGAAAGCAGCGAAAGCCCCTCGCACCGGGGCGGGAGGAGCAGCGGAAGAGGAGGAGGAGGAGGGGGGCGGGGGAGGGAGGGAGGAGGGAGCCGGCGCGGCCGGGAGGAGCCGGGGCTCGGCTCCCCCCGACAGCCTCCCGAGGAACCGGAGAAGGTCCTTCACCGAGTCCTCTGCCAGGCTGCCCGCCGCCACCGGGCGGCAGGGCGCCCGCCCTCCCCGTCGGGCACGCGTGGCACCGGCCTCTGAGCACCCCCCTCGCTCCGCTGTGAGACCTCCCCGCTCCCGAGGGGGAGCTGCAGGCTGGCGCTTTGTGGTGCTGTGGGGGGACACGGAGCCCTCGGGGCGGTGGGGGGCCCTCCAGCAGCCCCACAGCCGGGGGACATGGGGGGCACGGGCACAGCAGCAGCCCCAGCCTTGTATGAGCATCTCGCAAGGGGAGAGATGCACAGGGGGGCTGCAGGATGGGTGAAGTGGGGGGCTGCTGGGACATCCCCAGAAATGCATTCTCCCCACAGCCACGATGATTTTAGCCACTGGCCAGCCCCTTGTTTGGACTTCAAAGTCCGGAGCTGTCTGGGTGATGTGCACCCACTGCTCTGCTCTCCAGCTGGTGCCACCCATAGCGATGGTAATCCTCACCACCAGGTCCTCTCCCCAGAACGGTGTCATTCACTTTCCTGCTCTGGGGCTGTTGTGGCAAGAGCAGGGTGGGGGAAACTGAGGCGCCATCGAGACCCTCTCCTGGCATTGGCATGTTGTGCAGCGTGGGACAAGGGTGGCCGGGGCGAGGAGCAGTGATATGTGGGAGCTGTGGCTGCACCCTCATTCCCTCTGGACAGTCCCTGCATCCTGCTGCCAGGGAAGGGCAGCAATCAGGCACCACTGTCTCCTTGGGCAAATACTGCCTCATCCTGCCTTGCCCTGTTGGTACTCTAATCTGGGGAATGGGGCTGCCTCTGAGCTGTGTCACCCAGGCACGCAGTGATGCAAAAAGACATCGTAATTATAGAGATGGGATTAAACACGACCTGCTAGAGTGAGTCCAGAGGAGGCCATGAAGATGGTCAGAGCGCTGGAGCACCTCTCCAATGGAGACAGGCTGTGGAGAGTTGGGGCTTGTTCAGGCTGGAGAAGAGAAGGATCCAGGGAGACCCTAAAGCAGCTTCTAATGCCTAAAGGGGGCCTGCAAGAAACCTGGAGAGAGACCTTTTTGGCAAGGGCCTGTAGTGACACGACAAAGGGAAATGGGATTTAAACTGACAGAGGGTAGATTTAGATTAGATATTAGGAAGAAGTTCTTCCCTGTGAGGGTGCTGAGGCGCTGGCACAGGGTGCCCAGAGAAGCTGTGGCTGCCCCATTCCTGGCAGTGTTCAAGGCCAGGTTGAATGGGACTTGGAGCAACCTGGCCCAGCGGAAGGTGTCCCTGCCCATGGCAGGGGGTTGGGACTGGATGAGCTTTAAGGCCCCTTCCAGCCCAAACCAGTCTGGGATTCTATGATTCTACAAATCATAGAATAGGTCAGGGAGGCTGCAGCTCCCTCTGACAAGTGACTCCTTTGGGCCAGCGCTGAAGCTCTGTGGACCAGCCTGTCCTCAGGACCATCCTTACCTGCCCGCACCACAGCCGGCAGGCTGAGGGTCTCACACTGACATGGAGCTCCTGCAGAGACAACTGCCCTGGCCGGGGAATTGCGCAGGCTCCCATGGGCACGTGGGGATAGAGCTGGCTATCGCGAGCTGCTGGGGTGGCGAGAGCTCTTTGCCACATGTCATGCAGGGGAATGAAGCACACTGTCTTCAGCCTCCCGTGCATCACGGCAATGCGTTCGGGTGGGAGCTTTGCACAAACAGCAGGGTGGATCGTGGCCGTGTTTTGCTGTGGGAGGGATTTAGGGGATAAAATATCTTCTGCCAAGTCACCAAGCCTGCCCTTCAGGCCCCCGGCCACTTCCTGTCTGGAGGCTGGCATAAGCTGGAGACTGTTGAAAACATGGATAAGGAGCACAGCTGGAGCCTGGGACACATCCAATTGCCCCTCCCAGTGCCACAACCTAATAGAGATCCATTAGGCAAGGTAGCCTGTAGCCTCCAGAGCTTTCCAAAAGAGATAAAAAGCCAGTGAGGCGGAAGAAAATTGCACATCTCCAAAAGCCAAGTTTCCCCCAACCTCGGAGGGGCTCTCTGGTGAAAGGCCCCATCGACTGGAAGTGGCAGACATGGGCATCGTTAGCACTAATAACCAACAGCAGCATCGGCCTTGAGAGAAGCTGTGCAAGCAAAGTTTGCTGCTGCTTAGGTGATGCCAGCAGTCATTTCCCAGGCACTGGGCAATGGCTCCCGACATGCGTGCGAGCAAAGCCGCCCCAGGGGCCTGGAGGGTTTAACAGGCTGTTAGCAACAGAGCGAAAAACTGGCCAAAATCGGGGAGTTTGCTGGAAAATGGTTGCCTGGCACGACCTGGGAGAGTGGGAATGGGTTTAAGGGGGAGAGGATGTTCACTGAGTGTGAAGCAGCTGATTTAAAGGGTTTCTGGGAGCAAGAGGGAGAGAGAGAGAGCGCTGCTTACAGGCGTTAGCTGCGTGCAACAACCCAGAAGGAAACCAAACCCAAGGGCACGGTGTGGAGGAGCAACCCCCTGTCAAGGGCTGGCTCCATGTGTTGCTGGCACATCCACCCACAGCCCCACTGAGCCTTCAGCTTGTCTTGTCAACAACCCAACCCAGCCACTAGCTGTATCCCAAAAGGGAGGGGGCTGCAGGAAGGAAGTGCTATAGCCTGGCACCCACACCTCTCTGATCTCCAGGAATCAGTGTCAGGACCTGCAGGAAGAATCAGGTCAGCAGGGACCTCCAGAGAAAAAGCAGAAGGACATGCATGCAACATCCATGGGCATTTCTTGGGATGGGGATATGGGAGAGGAGCTCCGGTAGGCTTTGGCCACCAGTTTTGGAGGATGTCACAGAAATATCCCCCGCATTGACAACGCCACCCGGACTACAGAAGGGTGTTTTTGTGCCTGCAGAAACAGGATACTGGCGGGGAGGAATACGCCAAGCACTGACACTATAAACAGATTCTTTCTGGCAATGATCTCTGTGTCATGGCCAGAGATCCTGGCAGACCCAGATCCCTGCCGATCATGGGGGTGCAAGGCGGGCAGAGCTGCCAGGCCCCTGCCTGATGATGATGGGGAGGAAGAGGGAGCCATCACCATCACCCATGTGAAGCAAAGCCATGGGAGTGTACCTGAGCACGGGAGGCTTTGGGGTGCAACCAGCTCCCGGGGAAAGCAGGCAGGGGGTGTTCAGAGCCTCAAAGCTACCCAGGGAGCCCCTCCAAGAGCCAGGGAATCAGACATATTTGCTCCCAAAAGTGATTTTCCATGCAGGACCAAGCTGGCCCCCCAGCCAAAGGGTGAACGAATGAAAGGATGCTGCTGTGGGATGGACACCCAATGCTGAAGGGCCGTGCTGGGGCAGGAGGGCTCCTGCCAGCTGACACCTCCTGCCCATGTGCCGAGGAGCGCTGCTAGACTTGGTTTTGATGCTTGCAAATCAGCAGCTAACGCCCAGCATCATCAGCTGGGAAGAGCTGGAGGCAAAGGAAGGCTGTCAGGAAGAACTGCCAGCATGTGCTGTGACGCTGTCCCCTGCCCGGAGGCAGAGGAGAGGCAGAGCTCCTGCCACCACCCCTGGGGGTACATGGGGTGCTGGCATCCTCTGCACCTCCCACCATCCCCCAGGACACCCGGAGAAACCTGCCCCCCTCCACAACTTCGACTACTGAAGCTGGTGCTGTTCCAGCTACGAGTAGAGCTAGAAAGGAGGCTCTCCTTACATTTGTCTTCACTATGGAGGAAATTTCTTTGGCCACCAGCATCCTGCTGGGAAGTCCTGGACCCATGGTCTAGGACTGGGATAGGGGATCCTGGGGCTGGATGCTGGGCTAATGTGCAGTAAGATGCTGCTTCCCTCCCCATGTCCTCACAGGCTCTGTGAATGAGGGAACCCAAAGGAGGTCGTGGGCTTCTGGTGTCAGTGATAGAGAGCAAAAGCAGGGGGAAGTTAAATACATGGGGAGGAGGGCACAGGGATGCTGTGGCAGAGCCTGGAGCAGCTCCCAGCCACCCTACTTCCATCCCAACATGCGCAAGGGTTTTATTCCCCTGCCTGTGCTTGATGCTCTGGCTGTAAAACGGCTGTAAAAGAGCAACTGTGCCTCGTAACGGCTTTTAGAGAACACAGAAGCATATGTGCCTTTACCATTACGATCATAATTGCAAACATTCAAAAGTTGAGATTTGCAAGCTCCCAGCTTCCCAAAGGCGGCTGCATCCGAACCCAAATGACATCCAGAGGAACGAGGAGAAAATCAGCTCAAAGCAAGGGCTCATTTTTAATTGATGCTGCAGTACGGGTGAGCAGGATCTGGGCTGGCAGCCTGAGCTCCCCCAGCTGCTGCTGTTAGAGGGCAGCCATGCCCCCAGGCACAGCCACAGAGACCCCTGAGCATTGGCTATGGCCCCAAGGGTCTCAGCAGGGCTGGCTGTATATGGAACTGGCATTTAGGATTAAACCAGAGACTGTGATGCTGACAGGGGCTGTGCTGGTTAATGCTTCCCCTGCACAGGCACTTGGTACCCAGCAGCTCGCTGGACCCTGGGGCTTTGCTGGTGTGGCCTGGAGATCAGTCTGCAGATGGGCATAGGGTCTTTGCAGCCTCCTTTACACCAATCTGAGCTTTGGGGCACTGGACCCAAAACCATTCCCTCACAGGTGCCTTTGAGTGGAGCGGGAACAGCCCAACCCCAAACCTCCCTCTCATGCTGGGCTTGTGCAGCTGGTCCCTGCAGCTATTGTGAGGGAAGCCTGAGCATCCTCTGCTTTCCTGTTGAAAGCAAGTTTCCACCAGCCTTTTCGAGAATCAGAAGAGCATATAAGCACACGTGGAGGTGGTGGTGCACAGCCCAGCTCACCCAGCACTGCCATGGCATCCCTCCTTCTCAACCCTCCTTTTTTGGCCACTCTCACCCCTGACCACGCCTCATGCAAGTCACTGATTCAAACCACAATCATTTAGGGTAAAATATACCCAAACAGAGAAGAGATAAGAGCAGCTCTCCCCATGTGGGGCATCTCCAGGGCTGGGGAGGGTCTGCTGCAGAGCAGATGGGAGGCAGTGGGGGCAGCCCCAGGCTGCTTTTGCCCCTGTTGGATTTGCAATAAACCCCAGGCTGTGGCAGCAAAAGGGACCACAAGTATCAGGACTGGCAATGGCGGTGGCAGAAGAGTAAGCTGCTGGCAGAAGAGTAAGCTGCTGGCATTTGTGGAGGGGGTATAGGGCGCAGGGTGTGCGGCAGCAGGCCATATGGCCGGGAGCAGCGTGCAGTGTGCCATCCCGGCAGCAGACCGGCAGCCGCAGGCAGAGCCTCTCCTTGGGAAGGGTGGCCGTGCCAAGTGCAGGCTCCGGCACGGGTACCGGCCGGCTGCCAGGTACACTCAGGTGCTGCGGGAAGCTCGGAGCCTGTGGCGTGGCATGGCACGGCTGACACAGCGGGATGCTCCATGCAAACCTACTACCCCTCCTCATCCCCAGGGACACGTAGGGGGTCACTTGTCACCTCCACCGAGCACTGGTGAGTGTAACCATGTGTGGGGTGTTAGTGTTGATATGCTGGGGCCTATGGGGACTATGGGCCATGGAACGAGATGCAGCCACATAAATGTGTGTGTATGTCGATGTGTGTGTGTGTCAATGCATGGCAGAGGGAGCACAGGCATGTGCTGCTCAGCCCTGTGCTTGTGGCCATCTCAGGATATTTAACATGGAAACAGAGAATGGCTAGAGGGACATTGGCAGCAGCAGCACATCCAGCTCCTCCTCTGCCTGCTCTGCCCCATGCCAGGGGACAGGCCCCTCCAGTGGGGACATAGAAGGGCTCGGCACCCCCCTCCTCTCATGATAATCCTTTTCCAGCAAAGGCTGGCACCAGACTTCCACCTTCTGCCTTGCTTGAGGTGCAAGGGGGTGCAAAAAGCTATCATCAGGGATGTATCCTGAGAAAGAGGGGCTTTGGGCAGGCATCAAGGAAGGCTCATGAGCAAAACAGGTCATGGGAAGGGAAGGGGAGTTGGCAGCACAACAGGTTTGCTTTTCATGTGGCAGAGGATGAGGATGAGCGAGAAGGTAAAGAAAGCGCAGAGGTGCAGACATGCCACTCACTCCTGCACATTGCCTGCATAGCGAGCAACATGCTGCCTTCTGGACCATCACTTCCTCCAGACACCCCTCCCTGAGTGCTGGTACGGGCCGAGCTGCCTCTTCCCCTCTCCAGCAGTGGACTGCAGGCTCTGCTTGCCCTTGGCTTCCCGAGAGCAGTCCCAGGATGGATGAGCTCGCCCTTCGATGTCTCTTTTCCCCAGATTAGGGAGGAGGGAGAGGGCTTTGCTATCAGAGGGCTGGCTGTGGGCAGAGCTCCCTCACCCACTGGGAGCCTACGGGCTCTTGAGCCAGCTTCTTTTGGCATGATCTCCTTTGCGAGTGAGACCTGCTGAAGGCGGCCCAATCCTATTAGCATCAGGGATTTGCTTCAGGTCTCCTGTCATTCTCCTGATGACATTTCACTGTGCAATAAGCTTCAGTCTTTCAGGAGACTCAAATTCAAGCGTGCCACTTTTCCCCACCTAGGAACCGTCCCTGTGCTGTGCCAGCAGAGCCTGGCTGCGGCAATCAGGAGTCACCTTGGTACTCCCACTGGATACAGCATTTTCCTTCTGCCTCCCAAATCCCAGCCTGGGGACAGGACGGATGCTGCCAGCAGCAGAGCTTTGGGTGAAACAAGTCCTATGTTTGCCACCCGCGGATGCCAGCTGAAGCCATCATGTCTTTGAGCCCCTCAGAAAGAAGGGTAAGAGCAGGCAGGGTCAGAACAAGGGGTTGTCCAGCCTTGGCAAGCAGCTTGTCCAGCGGACAAAGGGAGATGCTGAAGAAATAGTAGGAGGGCAAGCATTTAATGAGGCTTTCCTTCAGGCCATCTCCTCACCTCCAGCAGCCTGGGGCTGGAGGACTCCTGACCCAGGGGTTGCTCCTTGGATTTGGTACGTCTCAAAGGGTTTCTTCTTCCTGAGTTTGTCTGGGCTTCCCTTGAACCCAGGTAAGCTCTCATCACCTGCAATAGCCAGGGGCGTAAAGTCTCCACTGCTGAGCCTCAACCTACCCCCTCTGCCCCACCCCTCATTGCTGCAGCCCAGGAAAATGTGAAATATTCACTACACTGTACCGAAACCCATTTTAAAATGCAACTTGCTTGGCCCTGATGTTACCATCATTTCTAGTGAGAGCAGAAGAGCCTTGGCATTGGGACTGGGTTGTCCCCATGCTTTAGAGATCCTGCACGCCTTCTGCCTCCCTGTCTCATCAGGTGGCAAGGGGCCATCCCTAACACGTGAGCCACTGCATTGACCATAAGGCCATTGCAAGCTGGCAGGGTGAGATTCAGCTTGAGCAAATATTTTTGGGGATAAAAAGTCCTGTATAATGTGAGTCTAGAGGTGCAGTCTAGAGGTGAGAGGAGAGTGAATTAGCAAGCAGTTTTGAGACAAACAGGAGGGCATCGGGTGGGTGCAATCACCCTAAGGAGCAAGGACTGGGGGATGTGAGACTGTGGAAACACCTATGACCAGGGGTTCAGGAGGATTCGTGGAAAATCTTGGGGAAAAGAAGAGAAGGAAAAGAAAGTAAGATACTAATTCCCAACAAGGTATTTCTGACGTTCTATGTGAGGTTTGCAAAGTGCCAAGGCCAGACAAGGGGCTCAGTAACTACTTGCAGCCTCACAAAGGACAGAGTAAGAACAAAATTGTGCAATGGGAGGTATAGGACTAAATTAAGAAGAACAGGAATAATATATGAGAATCCAGTGACATGTATGTGGCTGAAGGAGTGTGTCAGGCTGGAGCAAGCCAAGCATCATTAAAACCATGGCAAAAGCAGCAGGGCATGCTCAGGACGAAGGCTGTGACAGGTCTGGTCTCGCTCCTGCAATCACCTGAACACAGTGTCAGGGTGCGGCTGGAGGGGACAGTGAAGCCTCCAGTGTGCTGCCTAACATACCATGGGCAGGGAAGGTGTGTGACCCAGTCTGGAGAGCTGAGTTTGAGCCTCCCCGGCCCTGCAGAGGGCAGGTGTTAATCCTCACCCATTGCTCCTTTTGGAGGAGTTCACAGTCCAATAGTTGCTGCAGGGAGAGATATCCCTGTTGTCCCCCCAAATGGGGCTCTCACTGGTGGACATTCATTTTGTGATGAGACCCCCAGGACACCCCGTGTGGTCACCCACTTGTTGGTCTCACCATTTGTTTTCCACCCTCTGCACTGTTTCAGGATGCACCATTGACCTTTTGCAGGCAGAGGGTAATGATGTGTATGCCCTGGCTGGCGATGGGCTAAAATGCAGGTTTATGGCTGCCCTGCTAATCTTTAAAGCTTGCCAATGTTTGTCACAACCAATGGAGGTAATTGCAAATGCAAGGAGAAAAATAAGCACTTGGCAACCACCAGCAATGATTTTCCCCCCTACTGCCAGCAGTGCTTGAGTCAGGTCAGAAATAGGTGTAAAAACTGCCGTCCGCATCCTTTTTAAGCATGGAGCAGCCAGCAGGGATGGAGCTGCTGAAGTTGGTACTGCTGGGGAAGGGGAGGCTGCTGCATGCCGAGCCTGGTGCTGGGAGAGGAGCGGAGCTCGGCGGGGGGGTTCCTCACCAGGGTCCTGACAGGGGCATGGTAAGGGGAAACCAGATCCTGGGCAGACTGAAGCTGGCTCAGTAAGCTGCTCCCCAGTGTGCCCCAGAGCTGCCGTGTTATCACAGGTACATCACTGAGCACAGCATGACCAGAAGCATCTTCTGAGTTCTGCTCCCTTTGTGTTTAGGAGACTAAGATGAGATCTTGGTCCCCTGATTATGGTGTGGAGGTGTGGAGATGTGGAGGATGCAGAGCGCTAAGTGTTTGGAAATGTGGGAGCTCTCTTGGCCCAGTTTGTCCCTCTTGACTGAAGGCTGGAGCCCCTGTTTCTTGGGGAGGGCTGACAGCTCAAGGCTGCTCTCACTAAAGTATTTCCAACACTTTAGGTGAAGGAGAGAGCCTCAGACACTTAGAATCATAGAACAGTTTGGGTTGGAAGGGACCTTCAGAGGTCATCTAGTCCAACCCTCCTGCAATAAGCAGGGAAATCTTCAGCTAGATCACTTGCACCATCCTGCAGCAGGAAAGTGGTACATGCACCAGAGATGCCTTGTACCAGAGGGCCCTTTGGAGAGGCAGGGGATGTTTTAGCGTCGAGCTTACATTTAGATGTGATTTCCAGATTGTCCTTCATCCCTGAACAGGAGTTTGCTGGCAGCATAGGGACAGGGGCCACCACCAGCCTGCCCTCAGTGGGCAGCAGGGCCAGTGGAAGAAGGGGTGGCAGGGACAGCGGTGGTAGGGAATTGTCATGCCTTGCCAAGCAGTGGAATCGCACAGACAAAAAAACCTCAGTCCTCAGAATTAGCAACACCTGAATGGCCCTTCTGCCGTATTCCACATCATTGCCAGAGACAGTTCCCTGTTGCACCAGCGTTACCTCGGGGGACAGATGCTCCTGCAAACCACGCTGCCCTTGCAGCCGCTCTCGTGCCACTTCTCCCTCCCTGGCTGTGCAATGAGGGATTAGTGGCTTTAGAAGCTGAAGGGGCTGGAGTCCCCAAAATCTTGCCAGGTTCCCCATCCACACAAATGCCCATGGGGATCTGCCTTCATTAGCAAGATGTGGACTTCTAGTCCTCCTGCTCACAGAGAAAAGCCTTGCAAAGGTAAAACGAGCGTAGCCTGGAGGCTGAGGAGTGGAGATGAAATAAGAAAAGTTCCATAATTTCCTTTTTTTTTTTGCTTTAATCTCACCATCTTTATGCCAGTTTCTGGCTTTCCACAGCCCTGGCTCCTGCCTCCAGGTGCCCAAGGGCAGCACTGCGCCGGGGGCCTCCTGGGACGGGCACTTACAGCCTGGGAGGACATTGCTGTCTCCTCCTGCAGCAAAGATGTTTTCCCACCAGAGCAGGAGAGCTGGGCTGCTGGCACCCATCCCACTCCCCCTGTACATGGTGGGGGTCCTGGGCAGGCTACTGGCCCTCTGCTCTCCATCTGGCCCACAGGAGGGGATGCATCCCCATCTGCATGGCGTGCCTGGAGCTGCAGCTACTCTCTGGGATGTCTCCCGAGGAGCCCAAGCTGGTCCCCCTCCCCTCGCCTCTTCCCCGGGGCCACATGCCGCGTGGCTCCATGCAATTGCAGTGGGAGGACAGATCTGAGGAGACAGGAGGAAAACAAACTCCCTTAAATGTGATGGAGGGACTGCCTGGTTTTGTCAGCCATCGCCCCCCCTGCTCCCAGCTTGTCTCCTGCTGTTTTCCTCTCTTTCTGGGTATAAGATGTCACAAGGATTAGGCCAATATCTCCCCTGGGTGCTGTGGCTCACACACTGCTCATCTCATGAGGTCACCTTGGAGGCTAGCTCTGTCCCCTTTAACGTGGGTGTCAGCCACAAGGGTGACTACGTTGAAAACTACACATTTGCATGGGCAGACATGGAAAGTCTTTGCATGGGCAGACATGGAGCTCTGCTCTCACCCTTTGTGGGCAAACCCTTTAAAATGTCCTGGCTTGGTGATCAGCTAATGCTGCTGCTGGAAGAAGGACGCACTGCTCGGAGAGCCACCCAGGCTGCACTGGGGCAGTGGGGCTGTAGCCAGAGCAGGAGGAGATGCTCCAAACCTTCCAAGGTGTCCTGCAGCTCCAGAGGTGGCGACCAAATGCGAGTCCATGAAGGTTGGTGCTGGCACCACGATCGCAACGTATGCAGACATGTGCTGCAGAGCGCACTGGGGTTTGCGGTGGTGAGTGGCACCAAGTCACCATTGTTTTGGGGTCATTGATGTAAAACACGGTCATGATGCGTTACGTCTGCTGCGCAGCCTCACTGACAGCAGAGGGAAATCTTGTGGGCTTTTCTGGTGCACTTCATCCCCTTCCCAAAATGGCTCAGAGGGGCTATATCCGCCCTCAGTGGCCCAGAGCCAACCCTGCCACCCTGTACCCACATTCCTGCTGCCTTTTCCCCCTGGGCATCCATCCACTGTTCCACTGCCTGTGACACCTCTGCCACCATCAGGGCGGCTGCCTTCCTCCCCACCATCCTGGGAGAAAGCATCCCTTGCAGTCCTGACATGTGGCCCCTCCGCAGCAGGGCTGCCTTGCCACTGGGCTTTTAACGTGGAGTTAATTGCAGCCGACACTGCCTGAGCCAGGGAGATCTCTCATGGGTCTCCGGGTCCATGGCAGCACTTGGCCAGGATGGAGTGTGAGAGGAGGGAGAGTCAGTGCTGCCAGCATGCGTGCTCCAAGACAGGCAGCAAGGGAGCAAGGGCTGTGGCGTCTTTATTCCCTCTTGACCCATTTAAAGCAAACACCGGTGACTAAGGGACTGTCAGGAGGATAAAAATACCTCCCACGCGTTTTCTAGGAGGCCAGGAACAGAAATAGGGGTGTCACCACCTGCCTGGTGAGCGCTTGGCGTCAGCCAGTATTTTGTGATTCCAAAGAGGGAGTCCCATGGGATCTCTTACAGCAAACATGACCACATCAGGGACTCCTCTGCTCAGAGCCTCCCGCCATGCATAGTCCCCAAAGCCATCTCCCTTGCACCCTCCCTTTCCTTTCCTGGGGTGGAGCGATCAGAAAAAACCCCAAAAGCAGTGGCTCTCCCTTGCTGTCAACAAAAGGAGGAAAGCATCATGCAAGGACGTGTTCCCTGCAAACCTCAGCCATGCGGGTCGCTGCGCTGCTGCTGAAATGTCCCTGTTGCTGCACTGCTCGCCCCATTGGGGTCACATCCCTGGGAGGGCTGTGGTGGCCCGAGGGATGGATCCCAGGGTCCCTGCTTGCCTCCCTGGCCTGAGCTGCTTCAGACACCACATTGCCAGGTTATAGAAACACACACCCAAATTCCTGGGTTGGTGGCAGGGATCTGGTGCTGCCTTCCCAGCCCCTCCATGCTGCCACACCTGAAAGCTTTTGCGCTTGAAGCAGGCTCAGCACATGAATGCTTTGTAAGCAAGATGCTTGCTCTCGGTACCTGATAGGTTTTTTGCTCTACTTCAGGTCATGCAGCTGGCTGCTGCTTAATTAAACCTCAGAAAACATCTTTCACAGGAAGCCACAATATTCAATGAACCTGGGGTTTTTTTCAGCAAACCAAAATGTCTTAAACCAAGCAAGCAGACTGCAGCAGATACCCTGGCTGCTTGACCACAGCTAGCAGTTCAGGGAGGGGAAAGAACCCATGCAGGAGGTGGGGGGAAAGAACCCATGCAGGAGGTGGGGGGAAAGAACCCATGCAGGAGGTGGGGGAAAGAACCCATGCAGGAGGTGGGGGGAAAGAGCCCATGCAGGAGGTAGAGGGAAAGAACCCCTGCAGGAGGATGCTGTGGCCTTCAGGATGCTCTGGCCCCTGGGATGATGCGGTTTGTAAAGCAGAGATCAAACAAGTCTCTCCTGCCTGCAGCTTTCATGGACAGATATATCTCCAAAATCAGGGTGAGGGTTAGCAGGAGGCTGAATGTCAAGGAGAGGTTTACGGAGCCAGCCGGGTTGCACAGTTGTGCTGAGTGAGCACCACCAGGAACTCAAACGTTGCCGCCCCTGTAGGACTTACTTGCTTAATATATCCCGAAATAGATTAAGCAGAACTGTGTAGGGCAAGCTTTAGTGCTAGTGAGGGTGTAAGTTGGTCTCCTGGAGCCTTACTGGGAAAAGCAGTATATGCTGAAATAGGCAGTCCTGGTTACCAAATCTGTAAATCCAGCTCTGGCTATATTTTCATCTTTCTAATAATAAGTGCAAATATAGTAAGGATGAATCACAAGCTGCATGCTGCAGGGTTTTTTTCCCTCCTTTCTCTATGAATCCATCATGTGGGGGATAGGGGCTGTCAGAGAAAGGGAGCTCAGAACTGAGCAAGATCCTGTCCCAACCAAGTCTAAACCCATCCCCTTGCAGCTCTGCATGCTGTTGATCTGCGCCAGGAGCTAGTGGTCCCTCCTGCTCTGATTGCCTCCACCATTCCATCTCACCAACGTAACACTCCTGCTCAGGGATGTTTCCTTCCTGTGACACTCCTGGACCATCCCCAGACCACTGGACCTATCCCACCCTTGTCTGCATCCCAGATGCTTGTGAATTGCCATGTCTGGATTTGCCTGCTGGGATCTTTTTGCTTTGTTGCAAGGACCCTTTTGCAAATGTTTAATGCTTTCCTTTTGCTGGAGAGCTCTTCGGCTGATCTGCCACAACACATTTCACACGCTTCTAAAATATGCCCTTTGCTTTTCCCAGCGTTCAAGCTGAAGCAGAGCCCGGCGTGCCGGCGGCATGCGAGGAGAGCAGCTTGTCGGCTGTGCCTGGCTCCTAGGGCAGCAGAGCGAGGGGTTAAGCACTGCCCAAGTGAGCATTCGCTGGCTGGTGGCTCCTGGGCAGAGGGCTGGAGAGGTGGGAGGGCTGAGGAGCTGTTGGGGGGACAGTGGGGGTCTGCATGGACCCACTCTGGGCTTTGTGGGTGACCTCAGTGGGGAGAGGAAGATGGATCAGAGCATCCCTTGAAGCAAGGCAGGTTTCAACACTTCCCCCACCTCAGCACACATAAGCCCCAGATCGAAGTACATCACAATATAGGCACGAGAATTTTAGCTGCGGATGGCTCTGGATTTGAGCTGAAAGCAAGGGATGAGCTAAAGATAGGTTGCTCTTAACACCTCCCAGGCCAGCCCAGTGGTTCCCCCCCCATTTCTCTCTACTGGAGTCCACCCATAGTAAGCTGCATGCACTCCTTGCACAGCCTTTACCCATCTCCTGCATTGCCGCTGCTACTCTCTGCGCCAGGAGCAGGGACATAGGATGTGCCCCAATGGGTGCCTGTGGCTCGGGGGCAGAGAGGCCTGGCCATGTGTGAGAGGTTCCCACAGAAAGTGACCCCCAGGAGCAAGGGGGTCTCTCCTGAGCATGGGGTCAGTGCCCGGTTGGTTGTGTCAGACACCCGCTGTCATGGGGAGGTGGTGTTTGGGGGGCCCTTTCACTGCTGCCCCATGGCCATTCCGCACAAGGGCTGGGCTGGGGCTCAGGTGGGCAGGGGAATGCTTGGGGACAGTCAGCAGGGCTTCGAGGGGCTGGCCTGGCACACACGCTGCTGTTCTCCAACTACCTGCAAAGGGCTCTCAGCAGCTCCCCTGACACAATGTGTCCATGCGTAGGGCATCTGCCCAATGCTCTGCATCCCCTGCACCCCCAATCTCTTCCATCTCCTGTACCCCTTCTTCCACTGCATTCCCCTGTGTGCCCTGCATCCCCCACCTCCTACAATGTCCTCCACATCCCTCTGCATCCCTCTACACCCCCTGCATCTCCTATATCCCCTGAATCCCCCGAATCCCCCGCATCCCATCACAGTGTCTATAACCTTTCATATCGCCTGCATCCCCTGAATCCCCACTTTCCCCTCCTCCAGGCACGTATGTGGGTTACGGGGAGGTTATATTTACCTCTCAACCACTCTAAACTGTAAATGAGGACATTCAGGGTTTGCCCTCCTCCAGCAGGACTCCCCCCAACTATCCCTGTTGGGAAATGCTGTGGGGGGATCCAGATTTGGCCACTATCCCTCCCTGGCTGATGCCGCAGTAAGCATCTAGTCATAACTTTGTGGTTAGAGCTGATTAAATACATCTTAAATGACTCATTGGGGAATTTTATTATTTTTCTTTTAAATAACTCACAGTGTCACTACAGGGCATGAAGTTTGCTTCGCCGAGTTTGTTTCCCCATTTCCTTGTGGAGATAGATAAATAATTGAGGAACTGAATAGGAAACCAGAAACCCAGGGAGACCGTTATCGGGAATGTGCTGGGAAACGTGTCACCCCCGCAGCATTCATAGATTTCATTTTGATATCAGTGGTAAGGGGTGGGGGGGCAGAGACATGAGGGAATTTGGCAGGAGGGGATTGAGGGGGCAGGCCTGGGCTCTAGGGCTGAGCTCTGCGGGGGGATATGGGAGGGAGGATGGTAGGTCTCTCCTTCCCCCTCATCCCAATCCACTGCTCCAGCCATTTCTGCCCCCCTGCAATGGAATTGCTCAGTGTCAAAACAATGCTTCCTCTCCTTTGGAATGGGAAGTGCTTTCAGCATCTCCCATTGCAAATAAGCCAGCATCACCCTTAGGGGAGGGTGATGGTGGACATGAGGAGCTAGCAAAGGCGACTGGCTACAGCCATCCCTCCTGTGCCCATCCTTTGCCATTGATCTTCTCCAGGGCAGAAGACTGGCATCTGCTTTAAAATTACCCTAACTTCATAAAGGAATTAATAGCCTTATCAAAAATATTATTATTATCAGAGAATAAGGATGGCAATTGTTTGTGGTGGAGGAAGAAGATGCTCTTTTGTTTGCCACCCCCACCATAAAAATCCTATTTAAATTGCCATCCTAAGCTCAGTCTCAGACACAGCTTTTGGCTGCAGGTGCCTTCGTCCTGGAGTTCTGCTGCTCTGCAAAATGCTGGTGCTTCCCAAATCAGGAAGCAGCATCTGGGTAGCAGGACCCAGTCAGACTGCAACCCCTGCAGGGAAGGAAACAAGAAAGACATCTGCATCGTTGAAACTTGTTGGGATGGGGAAGCAGGGGGAATGTCCTGAAAAACCCACCTGCTCTTCCCTGCCCACAGCTCTCCTCCCAACACGTGTCCTGTGGCTGTCACCCAAACCCCTGCGCTTGCCCATGATCCAGGCTCAGAATAGCTTCCACCAGCAGCCAGTGAGCCGGGGCCAGCCGACACCGGAGCTGATGGATGAAGGACACAAGGCCTGGCTCCCATGGCACCTTGCTGCTGGTGACCCCCCTCCAGCTGCCCCCCTCCAGCTGCACAGCCCCACACTTGGAAAAGGTGGGGAAAAGGGTGAAATAACATTAAGCAGGTGGAAGAGGGGAAGATGCAACATGGGCTGTGCTGTGTGCTGTAGCTCTGGCACCAGCCACCTCGCCACCCCGCTGATCCCTTTAGGGGAGGGTCCAAAAGTGGGCCCTCACTTCTGGGAGTCTTCCAGATCCCATGTCCACATCCACAGCCCTTTGGGAACCGCACAATGGGGCAGGCATGGGGAGGAGAGCCCTGCCCCCTTGAAGGTGTCCCCTGTGGTGGGGGGGTCTGTCCCTGTCACAGCGGTGCCTCAGAAAGAGCACAGAGGCTCTCCCTGCACAATGTGCCTGTCGCTGCCGATCACTTCAGGTGTCAGATGGGGTTTGTGTCACTCGGTGGGACTCTACACTCCTCGCTGGCCGAGACCGGCAAGAACAGGAGGTTTAAAATGACCCCCCTTACTGCGGGAGGGGGGAATCACCTTCCGAAGCCCAGGGGAGGTGCAGCTTTGTCCTACATCTGCCTTTGGGCCTCCTCTTGGAGCATCCCCTGAGCAAGGCTTACACCACAGCACAGGGCTGAGCATCCTCCTCCATAGGACTGAGCGTCATCCCCGCCTGGCATGTCCCTGTCCCTGCATCCCTGGGATGCGATGGGGGACAATGGTCCAGGCACCCTGAGAGCATTTAGGGCAGTGGTTGGGGGCAGGAGGAGGGTTTCCCTCGCACCCTCCATATCCCCTCATAGTCCTGGGTGCACCCACAGCTTGGCAGGCAGCTCTGGAGGCAGGTGGCTTGGGGAAGGGGCTTGGTGAGAGCGCCTTTTGGGTTTGGAGGGGTTTGGCTGCAGGAGGTGGTCCCTGTCCACGCTTTGGTCCCCGAGGTCTGGTTTTGAGGGCAGTGTCCTTCCTCCATGGTGCTGGGGAAAGCATGGTGGTGTCCCTCGGACAGCCCTTTCTGCCAGAGGAGCTGCTGCCTGCTCGCTGCAGCCCCTCAGGTGGTTTTTGGCTGTCCTCCTCTTACCCCCGGGGAAAGGCTCACTGAGCACAGCCAGCAAAGCGGGGAGCAGCAGGGGCGGCCCCAGGAGAGAGCCCACGAAGGCAGCGAGGAAACCCCCTTCCACACTGTGCCCCATGCCCCCTTCCATTGCTCCTCTGGCACCCTAAAACTCCTGGGTTGGAGACTGGGAGAGGGAGAAGGCAGTCAGTGCCACCTCCCAGCACCTCCTCAGCATGCCCATGGACCAAAGTGATCCTGACACTAAGTGAAGGAAGGGGTGGCTGATCAAAGCTGAGTGGTATGTTTTTCCCTTTCCTTCCCTTTTTTTTTTTTAATCTTTCCTTAAGTGCGAACACCATCTGGCTCCCCCAGCTCCATCAGCGCTTCCAGTCCCCAGGCAGCTTAGCTCTCCCTAATTACTGTCATTAGGCAGTGGGTAGCAATTAAGGAGGGATGCTGATGAGCAGCATCAGGAAGGCTGCGGTCCCCCGGCAGCCTCATGCAGGGGGCTGGGTGGCCTCTCCTCCCCAGTCCAGGGCCTTTTCCAGCTGGGAGCTTGGTGGGGAGCACGGGGGTTTCTGTTTTGGTAGAGGCTGCTGGGGAAGGATGGGCAAGGGAGCTGCCAGCTGGGGGTCCCAGGGAGTCCCGGGGGAGGCCTGACAGCACTGGCGATGGGCTGCTCCACCTTGGTAGAGTTGCTCAGTGCTACTGGGGGAAGGAGCATCACCTCGCTGCATCCCACTGTGTCTCTGGTTGTCCCACCACTCCGTGCCTGCTCTGCCCACAGCTCTCCAGCCACCGAGGACCATTTCTCATGGGCAGACCAGAGGCCATGGTGATGGGCTGTGTGACCGGACGGAGTCATGCCCAACTGCCACCTTTCTGCCTGGCCAAAGTAGGGCTGGCCACGAGCCTGCCTGGCCCTCCCTGGCTCCCCTTGCTGCATCTGGGCACTCGCCCTCCCATGCAGGTCCCCTTTGGTGCTGCAGCCATGCGAGCCAGAGTGCAGTGTCAGTGCCATCTCCTCGCAGGTACCTCGGACCGCTCCTCTTCACCCCTGGCCTCCCACGGTGTCCCCTGGGGATTGCACCCATGTGTCCCTCTGCCATGGGTGGCACTGGGAGGTGGGGAAGGCTCCTGTGAGGTGGGATGAGATCAGTGCCCTGAGGTGGGTGATGGGGTGGCCACGCAGCCCCCATCTTCTTGCAGCAAGTGGGGTGATCGGAGGCTGTACCCAGAGATGAGCGGTCCCTGTTCAATATTTGCCATTGGAGTATTGTGTCATGCATGGCATAAAATGGTGCCCAGGGTACCCTGCGTGCCCTGCCCTGCCTGCTGCCAAGGTTCAGCACCCACAGGAAGCCTGTGGAGGGGTAAGCTGGGTCTGTGGAGGCTGCTTTGGGCCTGTGGGTGAACTGTAGGAGACTAAACTGGTGGGTGAACCAGCAAGGGGAGGAGAGAGGAGAAAGTGAAGCAAAAGAACCCAGGCAGGGAGGCTGGTGGAGGAAAGACAAGCACTTTGGAGACTGGGGAGGCTGTGGGATTGAGGAGGGTTTGGCAGACATGACTGGTAGCTGTAGGAGATGACTTTGGCCAAGGGTATGCTGGTGTCTCTCCTCTCTGCATCACCACATTCTGTTGGCCAGTTGGCTTCTGCCTCTAGGGCCAGGGATGGAAACCACCACCCATCCCTAAGGACACCAAGGTTCCCATCCTTTACTACCAGCATCGTTGATGGGACTTGCAGGAGCTCAAATACACCTGTGACCCCATCGCACAGAGGGTGGTGGTGCGGAAATAGCTAGAGGTATGCCTGAGGTGGATTTTCATCAAGGAGGGTTTTAGTCTCAGCTCCTTCCTCCTGCTGTGGGGTTTCCTCAGACTTTCCCCTGGCTCTCCCCAAAACCCCAAGCTGCTCTGGCCTGGTGGAGCCTGGTCTCACCAGCCCTTCTCGGCAGTGGGGCGGGCTGTGGGGCAGGAGGAAGCACAGCTCCTGCTCGCAGGGGGAAGTGAGAAACTGCTGTGGAAAGTCAAAGACAGGCAACACCCCCCAAAAACCACACTTGCCCCACTCCTTGTCCTTCCAAACAGCTCCCGGGGTGGCCATGGGGAGATGGAGGTGGCCGGGCTCAGCTGGTCCCCAACCAGGTTGTGTGCAGGGGACATGCTGGTGAAGCTGGTGCAGATGGAGCCTCTCCAGCCGTACCCCCAGGACCACAATGCTTGAGAGCCCTGAAGCCTGTGGGATGGGGACCCCATACAGACCTCTGAGCACGCATCGGCAATGGGATCACTTTATTCTTTCATTTTTACAATCATATTTTCATCTCTATTCCCTCTGCTCTCCATGCATCCAGACAGACAGGCAGCTCCCTGCCCTGTACATAAGGAAGGAGACGCACACACAGACGGGGTTGCAAATCTCTCTGGGGCCCAGGCGGGCTGGGCAGGAGGGAGCAATGTCCCACCATGACCGGCAGTCAGGCAGGCAGGATGTGAGGAAGATGCCTCTCGTGCCATAACAGAGAGGGGATCCCAGGGGTGTTGGCTGGCTGAGGAATCCAATGTGGATCAAAATGCCACTTCTGCGAACTGCAGCTGCTGGTGGCATCCTGTAGAGGAGACACCTGGCTGAAGCTCTAGTAGAAATAAAAGCAGAAGCCCTCACCTGAGCAGAAAGATGGGCTTTTTTGACAGGATTTGTATGGCAGTTGCTTTTCCAAATCACCATGCTGGTCAGGGCGAGTGGTGCCTCTGCAGGGCTGAGCTGCAACAGCCACTGAGTGGGAAGCGGGAGATGCTCCTGACAGTCCTGCTTCACTTCCCTCTCATCACCATCTCCAGTGAAGCAGGTTGCTCTGCCTCCCACAAGCAGTCCTTCCAGAGCTAAAATGTCCCCTGGCTTGGCTTTGGCTCATTTCCCCACTGCACGGATGCACAAAGGTTGCTCAAAGTCACTTCACAGGGCCCAGTGTGGAGCACAGTTGAGGAGATCCCAATTTGCGCTGCAGGGATAACCCTCCTGCGACAGGCAGCATGGCTGCTGCAGGTAAGTGGGAGTGCTGGAGCCTCCACAGCTCCTGCTGGAGAGCCAGGAGACAGTTGCTGGGTACATAGACCAGTCCCTCCACCATCCTCAGCCCCAAAGCTGAGATGGGGACCCATCCCCTCCCATCCCATCCTGGGTCATGCAGAACCTCAGCCAGATGAAGACTCACCTCCACCAGCGCATTTAGGTCTGGGAGAGGAGTCGTGGTGAGGAATTTGGGCCTCGGCACCTGTGGTTCACCTTTTGGGATGGATCCCGTGAGTCCAGCTCTAGTGCCAGGGGCAGGGAAGAAGAGGGAGGGTCGCCCTTCAGCAGCAGTGCCTGGTCCTGCAGCCCCAGCAGAGACCTCAGGCTTGAGCAGGCAGTCACCTTCCCATCATCAGAGGGACATCCCCTCTGCACAGTGCCACTGGGCAACCCTCCCATGAGCTGTGGCCCTTGCTGGCCCATTGGTACTTGGAGGCAGTGCTCCAACACCTTGTTCTGCTCAGTCCCCAGAGGCACCTGGCTGAGGAAGCCACCTCACCAAAGAAAGAGCCGGACTGCCACTGAGATGGTGCTTCACGCCAATAACCAAATAACCCTGAAAAGGCAATTCTAACTGCCCAATCACCCCCTCTGGGGCCGCCAGGGCTTCTCACCCAACCCTGCCTGGGTTTGTTCAGCCAGGGGATCAGCTGCTGTCATTATGTGGGAACAGTACTCCCACGTTAAGAAGTTCCTTTCCGAAGCAGAGCCCTTCCTGCAGAGTAAAGCCACATGTGGGAAGGTGAAAAAGACCCAAGAAATGCCTTGGATCAGCAACACCGACCAGCTCTGGCACACAGGCAAAGCTTTGGAGACACTCGCATAAATAAAGTCATCCTGCCTACGCTTGTATCACTCTCTGCCTGGTTTTGCGTGGCATGGAAGCATCCATCCCAAGTGACACATGGTATTTCTGCAGCCACAGTGAGCTGAAGCGATGGTTGTCTGGGACTGTAGTGACAAGCTCATGGAGGTCCTCTAGACCAGCAGTCTGCCTGCCCCTGGTCCTCCCTGAACTCAGTGACTGTAGGTCAGAGCAGACAGATGTTTTTCATGCTCTTTCCTCCCTTACTCCCTGCTTGGGAAGACAGACTTGTTTCCCATTCGCGGCTGAGAAGGGGGTTCCCATGAGCACCAGTGGATGCCTACCACTGTGTGAGAGTGCCCAGAAGGATGAGAGATCTGGATATTACAGCTTGCAGAAGACATGGGAAACAGGACCGTGAGTGGAGTAGATGTTGGATGTGCCTTGCTCCATATGGAACCCAAGCCTCCTTCTACTGATATCAGTAGCAAAAATTGACCTAATGGCAAGCGGTGTGGGATTTGGTCCCAATGTAACTCCGGGCTTTCCTCTCCATCTTCCTTTCACCACTCTCTTTCTGCTATCACAGTCTCACGTTCGCAGGAATCACCCATCAGCAGCGAATCTGTCCTGCCACAACAGCAGCCTCACAAATGGCACAGCAGCCCCTGCTCTGTCCTCACCAGGTGCACCTCCTCTGCCTCCTTCCAATGGTACAGCCATGGCAGCATTTCACATAACTTGGCGTGATCCATTTCGGCTTCCTCCAGTGCTTACAGGTGTAACCTGGGACTTGGCACAAATGGGAAAGTGGAGAAGGGCAGTCATCTTAGAACACTCATCTTGCTTGAGGCAAAACCTGGTCTGCAGACACGGGTGTGAGGCTTTGCCTGCCGCAGGCTCCAGCCCCATTCCCCCTGCCTTCAGGTTCTCTCCTCTCAGGCACAGTTCTGAGTGGTCTTGGTGGTGACCAGGGCTGTGGCCCCCAGCTCCGTGGCAGGCAGTGGGAAGCCCTGGTTGCATTCCTCGTGCTGGGTGTACACGGTGGAGAGCAGGATGATGTCGCCATCGGCATCACCCTGGCAGCATGGCCTCCGCTTTTCCCCAGCTTTCCCAGGTGGTCTCAGCATCTTCAGGCCTCCACTGAGATGTTGGCATGGGACCGGGGCCAGGGTGGCATCTCCCTCCATCACAGCAGCGTCCTGACAGCCTGGGATGGGCAGTGGGCTGGTGGCTTTCACGTTTGCTGGGAGGGAGCAAGAAAAGAGGTTATGGGGCTTACAGGGTGGGGTGGGGCAGGTGCCGGGGAGAGGGTCCCATCCCTGGGGACACATGGTGGGGAAGATGGCGCTGGAGCAGGCGCAGCCCACAGAGTCCCCACCGCACCTCTCCTGCTGCAGAGCTGCTCCTGCTTACAACTGGTGTTGTAAGGAGGTGTTTCCCCCCCTCTGGAAAACAATAGGAGAAGGCAGAAACTTGCACTTGGAGCCCTGATGCTAAGCCCTGCCGGTGCAGGGCAGCCCAGCCCATGGCGGCTCGCCCTCCCCAACCACCTCACACTTAAAAATAGACTTGTTTACACCCTTGAAACGCAGGCGCGTGCCACCGGCCCCAAGCTCCTGCGGCTTTCCAGGCACCCAGCACCACAGGGGTCGGCTGGCTGGGTATGGGGCAGGGCAACGGGGGACACAGGGACCGGGGCACATGGCAGGGCATAGCCGAGGGATGCCTCCCATGCACTCCGCCATGGCTGGACCTCTCCTGCTGCCAGATTTCTCCCTCCTCTTTTGTTCTTGGTGTTTTTCCCAGGTGTGCGCGTCACGGGCAGTCACAGACGCACTTGGTTTAGCGGAAAAGCCCCGGGTAATGTCTCCCCAAGTCTGAGTCACCCAGCCAGCACCATGGGGGGTGTGCGGGCAATGAGGAGCCATTCTCCCTGCCCATGGATGGGGAGGAGTGATGCCAGGCAAGATCATTGCTGAGCAGAGTGGCCAGGGTTGAGTCCCCACAGTGCAGGGGTCCTGCGGGGAGGAAACAACCACCCAGCCCCTGGCTGATGCACCATCACAGGGCACTGTGCCCTCCCCCCCTGAAAATACACCACCAGAAAAGGGGGGGGTATTGAAATACTCTCACCCCCCAGCGCTATGTTTGATGCTGCTGGAGACAACTCTGTGTGGTGTTTCAGTGTCCTGCCAATGGGGCTGGCCCTGACCCTGTCGGGGTCTCTGGGGTGTGTGTTGGAGGGCGCTGGACATCCCAAGCAGGAATGGCAAGCTGGGTGATCAACAGAGGACCCCCAATTGCAGCACCATGGGGAGGGGCTTCCTCTAGAGATGTCCACCACTGTCCCTACAGCCCCTGACCCATCCATGGCCCTCCAGCTACCGTGAGAGAGGCTCCTCACCAGTGCTCTGTACGGGTACCCCGTGGAGAGGGGACGGTGCCAGAAGGTGCTTTATGCACCCGGCAAAGGCAGAGATGTTTCAGCAGGGTTGCACTGGCAGCCAGGTGCAGGTATGTGTTCCAAGAGAAGATGTGGGATACCATCGCTCAAGGGGTAGCTCAGCTGCCCTGGAATGCTCCAGGGTGTCCATGGAGCCTGTGTCGAGGTGGAGGAGCCAGCCTCGACAGGGATGTGCCTCAGGGGAGCCAGCGGCAAGTAACTCCATCTGCCCTGGGGTCCTCGGGGTGCTGTGACAGGGAGAGCAAGAGGTCCCTTACCTTGGGCCTCTTCATCTGCTGCCTTCCTCTTCCTCCTCCACTTCCCCAGCTTGCAGACCAGGAAGCCCAGGAGGGTGGTCAGGACCAGGACAAACACTACCGCTGCCACGATGCCGAAGATGAGGAGGGTGCTGGGCAGGTCCATCGCAGGGAGGGTGGGCTCCAGGGTTGAGGGGAACACCGCACGGGCGGGTTCTGCTGTGGGGCGAGACACCAACAGTGTCAGGGAGGGGAGAGCTGGGGTGAGGGCAGGAGGGCAGCAGCATTACCCACCCATCTGCAGTGCCAGGGAAGGGGAGCGGCTCTTCACCACCGATCACCCACAGTGAACTGTCCCCCTGCCTGACGGGACCCTCATCCCACCCGCTGGCTGGTGCGAGACGAGGACATCCTGCTCTTCCCATGATCACCCCTGCAGCAGGCTGTGACCCTGCACTGGGCTGGATCATTCTCCTTCTCCCTGCACTGCATTCCCCTCTCGGGAACTGGCTGCCCTTTTCCTCTCTCCTCCTCCTTCCCCTTCCAGGTGAAGGCAGCGCTCCATCCTCCATCATCCCCTCCATTGTCATCTGCACAAGGTTCCCTTCACCTGCCTAACCCAGGGTGCCCCAGCCCTCTTGAGCCATCACCATGGGAGCTCAGTCCCCATCCACCCTTGTCCCCTTACTTGTGTTTTCCTTGAACAGGTCGGAGCACTTGACGCAGGACCTGGTCAGGAGGTCGAAGCACTGGGAGGAGAGGCAGGAGGGGGCAGAGACGGCTTTTCCTGAGGAGGACATGGCAGAGTAGGAGCGAGAGCCCGGCTCCCACATGGTGTGTTGGCCAAGGGGCCGCCCGAGTGTGAAATCGCAGCGCCCCGGGGCCCGTGGCAGAGGGAGATACAGTCTGTCAAGCTGTGTTGTTTCCCTTGGGGCTCGTGTGCTTGCCATGGGGCGGATCTTCACTGGGGAGGAGGAGGGTGAGGGCTCAAGCCCTACCCCTGCTTGTGCAACTGCCCTCGAACTACTCCTCTCCTCCACACTGTGCTTCCGAAATCCCCATAGCCCCTGGCATTCCTCAGCCGCACAGCACCCCAGCCCAGTGGTGTCACCTCCCCAGCCTACCCATGTTACCTCCATCCAGGGCATGTTCCCCAGCCTGCCCCAAGTCCCCTTGGCATCCTCCCGTGCGACAGGAGGCTTTCCCAGGCCTGGATCTTTACAAGACCTTGTTCCAGGCATCCAGCTTGGATGGAAAATGCAGAAAAGGACCAGAGGAGAAAAGAATGTAGGGGCACCAATGTTTCCCCTTTAAAAGCTCCCACTGCCCCCAGGACATGATCTGTTAGTGACTGCTGCACAGGCAGGCCAACTGGTGTGTGTTCCCCATCCTACTAATTATGGTGCTCTCCATCACCTTGCTCTTTCCATTGTCCCCATCCCAGACCTAGATGTGTGGAAAGGATCCTCCCAGCCCTCTTGGCAACATATCTCATTTGCCAGGGTTGAGATCTGGCTCTGCTCAGCCACTGCCCAGGGTATGGGCAAACCAAATGATACCAAGCAAATCTGGTCCCCATACCCCTTTGAAGGGACTAAATAAACCCTTAATGATCTTAGGTGTTCCTGACCAGGAGAAGAAGAAACATCCTGCCACTAATACCTGCACATCAAAGCCTGATGCTTGAGATCTGAAGTGGCTAAGTGATGGATTTCAGTGCTGTACATGGCTCTTCTCCATCCCTAGCAAACAACAGTCATATCCCAGTTTTTTTGACTCCGTAGGAAAGAAAGGGACCAGCCACAGTTGCTGGATTGCTCTCAGCTGAAGGAAGCAGTGCAGGAGACTTGCCCTGGCCAAGAGAGCCCTAATGGGGCTTTACTGCTGGAGTCCCAGCATACTTTGTAGCACCTGTGGCCTCTGGGCTCTTTCTAGTGAGGTCTCTGCCATTTGCTGCCCTGGACCAAGGCTGGGATGGGAGAAGGAGAAAAGCCAGAGGATGGTCTGGCTCATGATGGCAGAGTACTGGGCACCCCCACTGGGCAGCCAAGCTCCTCTGAGACAAGCCAGACGCCTTGGTCCCTGGCTGTGCCTGCCCCTCCCCAATGGCTTTAGCCAACAGCCTCCACACACCACTCCTGAAGCTCCAAGCGGGTGGCTGGCATCAGGGCAGTACTGAAGCGGCCCCAGCACCGTCTCAGCCCTCCCCACCAGGCACCACGGGGCTCTGGGTGAGTGAAAGTCCTGACCAAAATGGTTGCTGCCCACTAGTTCCACGCCTGCCCTGATTTCACTTCCCTTTCCAGCTGCATGCCCAGCCATTCACCCCTGCCAGGCAGCGCCGTGCCCATGCACCATGCTGGTGGGGATGGCTGTGCCAAGCCCAGGGAGCTGCAGGCTCTCCTGAGGAGCTGTGAATCCCAGCTGTCATTCCTGCGCCTCTGGCTCAGTTATTGCCCCTCCATCATAACCAAAATAATCCCCTTCTGAGTGAGCAGGGGCATGCCAAGCACTTCCCTCTCTCAGCACATCCCCACATGCCAAGGTGTGGGCATGGGAGCAGGAAGAGCCGCCATCCAGCAGCAGGGAGCATCCGGAGCAGCTCCGGGGTGATGGAAAGCTGTGATGCAGTGCCATGACCCGCAGCAGGGAGAAAAAGAAAAGCCAAGGCTTGCTCCAGTCCACATCTGAGCTCCACAGCAGAGAGCCCCAGGCAGGAGAGGGCATCCGGAGCCCTCGCTGTCCCCAGCAGGCAGCTAGTAGAAGTGTAAGGGTGGGGACTAGAGAGCAGGAAACATCTTGCATTGTGGGCTGGATTCCTGCCCCTGAAATACCTCCTTGTTCCAAAGGCTTTGTGTTCCTCTTGCTTTGGGGTGTTTACACCTGTGAGTCTCCTTTTCCCAAAGGGGGATGCTCCTCCATAATCCTCCTCCAGCCCTCCCCCTCGAAATTCCCCTGATGTCCTTCCCCCACATCAGTTGTTTCTCGGTGACCCCCCCTAGCCCTATTCCCATGAGTCCTGCTCTAGCACTGTTACCCTGCCCCTCTCCCTCCCCTCTTGGCTTAATGCACAGTGGGGGGAAATGGGTCTTGGCATCTGCCAGGATTAGCTCTGTGACCTCTCCAGTCAAATACATACACTGAGGAAAGCCCAAATGTGTTGCTTTTGATGTGGAGGGCGAGGTTTACAATAATGCTCAGGAGCTGATGGCTCCCATTTTGGTACCTGGAGTGAAAATCTGAAGCTGCAAATGCATGACAGGGAGCCCAGGACAGCAGCAGTGATGTTCTCCTGCAAATAAAGTGCTCCCAGCTCCTGTTACATGGAAGGATGTTGCAGTCCCATCACTGCCGTTGACTTTACCCTATTCCCCCGCACTTCATGAGCCCTCTTCATCCCCCTCTGCAGCATTTCCACGCTCCATTTCTGTCCCAGCTGCCTCCTCCCAGTCCAAGAAAATGATGTTTGAATTCACACATGATAACGCTTACTCATGGAGAAAATCACCACTGACTTCCCCAGCAGCACTCACACGTGTACCTGCTCATGAGCATGGCCCATGCTGCCCGGCTGGCTCCTGGCGTTGGCCATCCACGTCTTCATCTCCCACATCTTTGCCTTCCCTGCCCTTCATAGCAGTGGTTGGTTGGTTTTGGAGCAGCAAAAGTTAAAGCTTGGTGAGTAGTTTGGACTGTTTGCATCTCAGAGCTGAATACGCTTGGTAATAGCACAAATGCATAATTAAAGAGCAGAAAAAATGACTCACTGGATAAGGAAATGCATGTTTCTTATCTCCTCTGCAGAGAAACGAAAGCCCCGGGAGCCTGGGACTCTGGCTAACCAAGTGCCTTTATTAAGCAAATAAACCAGTAGAGATATCAAAAAAGCTATTTAAAATTACGTCTTAACCCTGGAATCAGAGAGCTGGATCTCCAGTGCTGTGTGCTCCAGCCCTGCACTGGGAGGGCTGGCTTTGGCCGAGGCCGGCTGCTGGGATACCCACGGTGGACAGGGCAGTGCTGGTGACTCAGGAGCGCGGAGGGACAGCGGCATCCTGCGAGCGCCCATGCACACATGAGCGACTGGACTGCTGTGAGTGGTTCCTCTGGTGTCAGGGTGGGTGAAGTGACTCACACACACGTTTGCAGAGCTGCCCGTGGCAGAAAATACGCACCGAAAGTTCACCTTGTGCTCATGTGCACCGGAAACCCAAAGGCTTGTTGATCAGAGAAGCTGCAAGGTGTTTGTCGAGCAGAGCCAGTCACTTTGGGACAAGCCTCTGGCAGGATGCACCCAACACCCCGCGAATGCCTGATGTCTGCCCCATATCCAGATGGTGCCTCTGGAAGGCTTTGGCTGAAGCCAACCCTCAAAGCACATTTGGCACCTCATCCCCTTTCCAACACCCCTGTGCTGGCTGGGGGGAAGCATCTCCTCCCAAGAGGTCCCGCTGTGCCTCTCAGAAGCTGGTTTCACAGGGCTCCAGCGCAAACTGGATCCTCCCCAGGATCCCCTGCATGGCCTAGTCCCGCTTTGCTCTGCCTTCTCAAACCCAGCTGGGCTTAGGGGCAAAATCTGGGAGATTTTATGAATAATGTGGGGAAACCAAGGGCTTTAAGAGATTCACTGCAAAACCCAGACCCCTCTGTAGGTGCTCTGCTTCTTGCCAAGGTTTTTTGTGGCATTGCTCAGGCACATGCATGGGGAGTTTGGCACTGGGCAGTGAGTGCCCTGGTGGCACCAGGTCTGCTGGAAGTTGTTCAGCTTCTCCCTCCTTGTTTACATGTCCCTGGAGCTGTGCTTGTCCATAAGGCTAAGGAACAATGAGCAGGTGTGCTTGGCTTCCTCCTCAAGGGGGTTTGGACCCCTTCACAGGTGATGCTGAGCACACAAATTAGGCTTCTACAGAGGGCTGCCCTTTGAAGACCCCTCTGCAGTTACAAAGTGGTGGATCAGCGCTGCCTGACATCAAGCTCCCTTTGCCCATTCCCGCTCTCTCCTCTAGAGAGCCGAAGAGGGACACAGCACAATGGAGGACATGGGGAAACCTCCATCCCTTATCCAGCCCTGAGGGAGCTGAGCCCTTGACCTCCACTGTGAGGACCAGGCGGTGGTGGGGACCAAGGCTGCTCTTGCCTCTCCACAGAGCGCAGTGGGAATCTCTTCACAAGGCTTGGGTCCCCACACGCTGCCTGGGCTCTCACAAACACCCCATATCATGACACGCCGTTAGCTCAGTCCAGCTCTTCTGCCTGGATGTGCCTGCGAACAAATGGTGAGCAAAGCCCCTTGACTGCTTTGGCTGCATCAGGGATGCTGCCCCCATCCCTATGCTGAGGACAGGTGGGAGTTCACCCTGTCCCACTTGGGTGACTGGGGGGAGGCCAAGTGCCCCCCCCAGCTTCGCATGTGGCTGTCCATAAGGAGCCTCCATGTGCCTGGCAGGGCCAGGCAGCACCTCCAGCACTGAAACAGAAACCGGTGGCTGAGGGCGATGCGCTGCCACACCACAAACCTCCAAGCAGGTGGGTTCAGCCGGTTCAGGCATGTGCACACTGGGGTAGAAACCTCCCCAGCACTCGCAGCACAGCCCTGCTGTGCTCTCTTGGGGTAGGAAGCTCCAGCAGACGGCTCCAGAGCCAAAATTAGAGCCTGCTGAAGGCAAGGGGCTGCATCCCTTGGAGCTCCCACCCTTTGCAGCTAGCTCCAGCAGCAAAGCACAGGGAACCGCTTCAGTCAGCCTGGAAGTCAAAACCAAACTAACCAGCCCCAATTGCATTTTGCATAGCACTTTATTATAATGAACTTTATTATAATGTGTGGCTTCAGCTCACACACAAGAATGGTTTGGTGAATACATTTGAACAAGAAGGCAACCTGAGAAAATACAAAGGTGTATTTGCAAGCAATCCCAACACAGAAGAAATGATGTTTTTCCTGACTGCACTGATTTCTTGCAATTTATTCTGCTTCCTGCTGTACAACCACCTCTCTTCCCCACAAAGAAATGACACCCCACTGGAGCCCATGCACTGCAGCTCAGCCCCAGCACAGTCATGCTCCTTAGCACTGGCCACAGGAGCCATCGTAATGGGGATGCTTAAAACCAGCAGTGTGCCTGGATAATTTAAAGCACAGCCCAAGCAGAGAACAGGGAAAAAAATCCCTAAACTCCTGTGGCAAATCTGCAGATTGCAACAGCTTAATCAGGAGTAAGGGAACAGGAGCCTGTGTTGTTTCCACTACTAACCACTGCTCCAGAGACAGGTCCCTGGGCCACCCTGCAGCTCCCATCACCCCGGACATGGGCCAGGGTGGCAGGTCCAAGGCTGGCCTCCCTCAGCCACAACACTGGGGAGCTCTGGCTTCTCCGTGTGTCACTGCATGATGCCCCATGAGTGGCTGAGCAAGGGGAGTACAGGGATTGTGACTGTAGGCTGTTTGGATGGTCAGATGCCAAACTCAAGCTGGTGTCAGCCCTGCAGCGCTGAGAGAGGGACTGCAGTGCTGCGGGAGGAAAGAGCAAGCACGTGTCTGGACATGAGCGAAGCCCCGATCCGGGATGAGAAGCGAGAAAGCACGTCTCCGCTGAGCCAAAGCGGGCCCCGCGGCCGGTTGGCTGCCTCTGGCAGTGAGCTCGTCACCGCCGTGCTGTCTGCTGCGAGGCTCTGGCTGACAGCTTCCCCTCTCCTCCCTCTCCAGCAAAGCACTGGGCTGCATCTCATCAGCCTGCAGTGGCATCACCACACTTGCCAGTACCTGTACACCGTTCTATGGCTTCTCAATGATCTTCACGTATTGGCCTGGTGTAAAAAAGCCAGAGGGAATCTTCAGCTCAGAATAACGCTATGAATTTCCATGGCCACATTGAAAATGTGATGTAGGAGAAAGCTGAGAGGCAGATTTGGCTCGTGCCCCTGCTCTCCTGGCCAGCATCTCAGCTTGATGCCTCCACTGTCCTGTCAAAGCCCAGACAAGCAAGAGGGGAGCAACACATTGGGTGGGAAAGGGGGGGGATGAGGGGCTGCTGCAGATGCAGGGCTGGGGAGGTGGAGGGAGCCTGCCAGCAGCCCTGGGCTGTACTCAGCCCAACACACCCTGGCTTCCCAGGGACCTGTGGGCAAAGCCTGCCAGGTCCCTTTCAAAGGATGATCCTCCCCACAGCTGGCAGGGGCTGCCTCTGGACACACTTATGAGTGGGTCCAGAGGCACACTTTGAAGCTTCTGGGGCTTCAAAGGCTCTGGATGGAAGAGCAGTGAGTTGCACCAGCACAGGCTGCCACAGGAAGGGAGATACTGGGGCAGGGGCTGAACAGTACTGCCCAGGCAAGCGCTCATCGTCTCCACTCCGAGATCCCTTTCCCCATTTCCCATCTCAGTGAGAGCACCCGTACGGGAGGTCCTGCCCTCCACCACAGTCCATGGGGAAGGCTGCCCACCCGCCCCTAGGAAGCATCTCCTGGCTACTACAGCTCCCTGGCTCACACTTGCCTTCCCCTTCCATGCTGCACCCACCGCATCACATAGGGCTGGCCACCAGTGGGTGCAGGCAGGCTTCCAAGGGACTGTGCAGCAGCATAGCATCTACCACCACCCAACCTAAAACCACATTAGAGTCTGAGGGCAGGTACAGCTTTTTACCCCATAATAATCTTGTCTCTAGGCTAGATAACTAGGACTGTAAATCCCTGCTGACAATCACAGCCACCATGTCTTGCAAGCTCTGCCCTGGACCATTCATTTGGCTTGATGATGCTTTAAAGAGACATCTAATGAGGATAATCTGATTCAAATCCCTTCTGCTTTTGGGCAGCAGAGCAATTCAGTCCCCTTCAAATTCCTTCTTCCTCTATGACTGTCTTTATTTCCCCTTCTCACTCTGGGGTTTCCTTTGCTTTTTGCATTACTATTTTGATTCTTTGATATGACCACTGCAATCAAGATTTGCTCCCTTTAAAACCTAATTAGCATGAAATCAGGCTCGCTTTTTACTCATAGCCTTGTAATAGGATGCTGGCCTATGCTTCAGCTCTCACTTCAGGTGCAGGGAACATTGCAGCCTGTTTAAAAAATTCCCTCTTTACCTGATTCAATCAGAACCACTTACGGGAGATCCGCACACATTTCAAGCTTGGCAAGAGCCAAGCTTTGGGAAGGGGGGAAGGTCTCAATCACACTCAGCTTTCAGCGCAGAGCAGATGGCGAACATACCGACTATATAATTTATAGGACACCATCACTACGTATTAGTCCCATACAGTGGCTGAGCTCAGCCAAACCACGGCTCACACACACACAGAGGGGACTTGTGCAGGTGATGCTCCACGTGCAACCTGGGCAAGAGGCAAGAGCCAGGCTTAGGAGAAAGCACATGCTTCACGTTTCATCTCCTTTAACACGGAGCAGAGGACGCGGTGCAGCAACCCTTGCCCCGGAGGGGTTTTCTCTTCGCTGTGGGCCGGGCACACACGTCCCAGCCCACAAACTAGTGTTCAAACTAGGTCAGTGTTATGCAACCTCTGCGCGCGAGCAGCTCCCCTTTCTCTTTCCCTTCCCCAGGAGCAGCTCATGCAGCAGCACGGTGGATGCCAAGGCAGCCCAAAACCGGGAGCTGGGATTCTTTGCACTTCTTCAGGCCTGCTGCCACGCTGGCACAGCCTGGCTTGCCGGGGTCACAAAGCCCACACGGGATGTGCGCCACCACCACTGCACCTCTATTTACGTACTGCCTAAGCCTCCCTGCCCCTGCCTGTCACCCGGACATGCACATGGGGATGGCTGGGAGGTGTGAAGGAGGGAACAGGAGGGAGAATTGCTCAGGATGGCCAAGTTGGGTTATAACCAAAGGAAAGATCAAAAGGGAACACAAGGCAGTAAAAACATTCTGCAGAGCAAGGAAAGGGCAGGTCAGCCCCAGCTCTAAGGTAGCAGAGCTTTCAGCCCTCTGCATGGCTAAAAAGGAGCCCTGGGGACAAGTGGGCAAGACTGACCCTTTACAGGTACCAGCAATGTACTCCTCTATCCCAGGGCTTCCCCAGCTCCAGTGTCTTTGATCCTCTGCTGCTCAGAGTAACAGCACGAGACACTGAGTCACCCCTCAGTCCCATGGCAGAATGAGGATTAATTAGTTGACGTTGGCACATTGCTTTGAAGAGAGGTGCTCCACTGCAGCACGAGCCACAGGCTGTTAGATACCGAGCTGAGTCAAACGCAACCCTGGCTTCATATCTGTCATCTCTGGAAGAGCAAGAACAGGAAACAGCAGTGGGGGAAAAATCAAGAACGTCACACTGGGGCAATGCCCATGCTGCCATCAAACCTGGAAGAGCAGCCAGCACAGAGTTTCAGGAGAGCTTTAAGCTGACCAGTGCACAGTGATAGTGCCTCAAGGACTGCCAACCCTCAGCAAACACCCATGGTGTTTCTCCAACTGAGCGCTGCGGTGACTTGGTCAGCTTGTCAGGAGGAAGGCAGGCCCCGCCGCAACGTGGCACCATCGCCCCGTCACTGCAGGGTGGGCACACGGTGGGACTGGAGAGTTTCCATGGGCAGACAGAAAAGGAAAGCAGGGAAAGCCTCCTTAGCGTGTTTAATGCTAGCTGGGGTTTTTAGGTAGGCGTGGCTCTGCCTGGCTCCTGCATGCAGACCGCTCTTGAGCACGGCTGCTTCAGCTTGCTGGACCCAGAGGACAGCAGAGCAGGTTCCCCAAAGGGAGGTGGCCTCTCTCTGTTCTGCCCTGGCCGCAGCTCGGTGCTCCCTCCCGTGACGCACGGGGCCCATGGGGCCCTTGCACGCAGGCCACAGCCGCACCTGCGCCTGTGTAGAGCACGTCTCTTTCACACCCCAATGGCTGCCCTCAACAGAGGAGGCTGTGGGGCAGGGGCCAGGCGCAGAGCCTTTCCTGCCCCTCTCAAACCACCACCCCGCGTGGCAAGCTCGAGGGGTGCCAGTGTGGTAGGATGTGTCAGCTCCTGCAGAACGGGCCTGTGGCAAGGGAAACGTGTCCCAGCATGGGCCGGGAGCCCGCACTGCTTGGCTGCCAAGGAGTCAGAGCGAGTCACATCACTCCCAAGTCCCCTGAGCTCAACCTCTCTCTTGCACCGCACCGGTTCTTCACAGCCAAGGCAGTCCCCCCTGCACACAGCCGACCAGAGGGGATGCCATCCTGCTCAGCATTGCCATGCCATATTAATATTTTAACAGTGAGGAAGAGATCCAGAGACTTTGATTTCTCCCACCGGCCAATTCAAGGATAATTGAACTGTGCGGGGAATTTCAGTGTTTCAGAGGGTGATTTTGTTCCAGTTCACAACAAAACCCAACCACGCCACAACGCCTCATGAGTGGGACTGCAGCCCAGTTTCAGGCAGCCACCCTGCAGCAGTCAGGCAGGTAAGCAGCACAAAACACAGCTGATCTCAGGAGGTGCCTGGCAGGCAGGTCCCACCAAACCCTCCTCCTCCCCCAGAACACAGGTAAAAATCACACTCTGCTCATTTGATCTCTTCCGAACATTTCCACCCATTTCCAGATCTGTGACCCCAAAGCAATGTCAATTCGCCCTCATCACACCCCTCCAGCGGAGGCAGCTCCTGCTGTAGAGGCAGAGCAAGTGAGGCCCATTGAGTTTTAACCCGTGTGCCTAGGGTCATGCAAGAAATCAGCCACAGAGGTGACATGAGCCCAGCATTTCTGGCTCCCAGCTCTGGGCTGTGCCAGCCACTGCTTTCTCTTGCATACAAACCACTTTTCCCCACCAGTGAAGGACAGCTGGTCACTGAATGGAAAGTGGCAGTTGTTCAGCAGCCCACAGCAAGGCTGCGCACCAGCTTGGGGTGGGAAGTGGAGAACACTCAGAGGAGACTGCCAGGGGATCTGGGCCAGCTGAATGGAGATGTAGCAGCTGGAATCTGGCCAGAGCAAAGCCTAGTGCTCCTGCAAAAAAAGACAAGTTAAATCCCACAGGAGAAAGTGTCTCCCTTGCTTTTTCCAGCAGAGCAGGTACCTCTGCCAGAGCTCTGCAGGGCAGCTCCAGGCAGCAGAAGTCTCTTCATGACCACTGTCCACAGCAGCAGCAGGCGAGAGCTACCAAGCAGCTCTTACAGCATGAGCACAGCTGCCGAGTGCCACAGCTGACCTAACCCAGCCATCCCCTTCCAACTACAGGTCTTGGCAAGCAGAGATACCCAGTTTTAATCAGTGCCCAAAGCAAATATTAGAGGTGGCCTTGAATTTAAACCTCTACCACAAGTTTCAAGGTTTGGAGGGAAAGATAAGTCCCCAGGGCTGAATTTATCTCTGATCTTTGTTCAAGGGCTGAGATCTTTTGCTACAGGAACTATATCAGTACACAGACTTTCTCTCCTGCTAGTGTAGACCAAGCATACCATGTCTTATCACACTTAAGAGTTGGTCTGACTTTACTGCTGGTGTGGCAAAGCCAGCAAGAAAAACCCCTTCCCTTGGAAAACCTGGGCTAGCAGAGAGCTATAGTCCCAAGAAGCAATGCCAACCATGCTGACTCAGGATGAAATCTCTCACAGAGCAGCTCAGCTAGCAGGCTGAGGATACAGAATCTTCTTCAAGTGACTAGGCTGAAGGCAAAATCCTGTGGTCAACCTCCTGTATCAGAAGAGACCCTATTACAGCCTCAATCAGTTCCACCACCACCCCCCAAAAAGAGCACTGCATGACACTAGTGCAACTGTGCAAGGTCTTCTGTACTAATTATACTGTTTTTACACTAATGTTGCTGACAAACAAAACCACATCCACAAACAGAAACAGTCAAACCAGGAACGCTCACGGGTGCTTTTGCCACAGAGAGAGGGATTTCTCTTCGAAAATCTCCCCAGGGATAGGGAACTGAGGCAAGAGAGAAAGAGAAACCAAGTAACTCCAAAATATCTGTTAGTTTAGATTTCAGCCACCTTGGCAAGCTCTTTCCCAATGTTTAAACACAACAGTCACCAGCCCTAGTTCAGCTTCAGGCCTTTACATGCCTCTGATCCCAATCCAAGTACTACTTTCACAAGGCCTTTATGAAATGTTAGCCCCGGCTACTCCATCCAGACGAAAGATATCCCCAGATGCCTTGTCCTCTCTGGTAGGGGCAGTGTTACAGCCTGTCTAAACTAATAGCTGGCAGTTCCTAGACGTATTTACATAGTTGAAACTGTAGCTTTAGATGTGTCCCAACTACTTTCAATTGTAAAACATGATGGACCTGAGACATTGTGTCAGATTCTTAGATATGCACCACTTCCCCTGCCACTTCTAGTGAAGACTTTTTCCTAAGAGCATGAAAAATATTTGCTCCAAGGTGAAGTGAGATGCTGCTCTTAAGGAACTAGATTTTATTTTGTACCAGCTGGGATTGGCCACCTGTAGGAAGTGGTACGAACAGAATCTTTCTTCTTTGAAAGTAGCAGAAAGAAATACCACATCTGAAACACAGTGGTGGAAAAAAACCCAACCTTACATTTGAAGGTGCAGGAATGGACAGTAGCACGTGTGGGTTGCTACAAAGCAGCCTGGGTGAACCAAAGAAAGTTTCATTTTCACCAGTCAAGAAAGCACAGCAAAATTACTCTTGAGGCCAAAGGGATTTTACCCCAGTCCAACAGTGATTAGAGGCAACAGGGGAGCAACCCAGGAGACTGAAGAGTCTCCTTACCTTACAGCAGCTGCGAAGAAGATGAGAGACTGGCTCATTTCATGCTGCAGCCCTTCCTTCCCTCCCCCAGATTGCACCTGCACACCGAGAGCAGATCGAAACCAGTCTGTTCTAAACCATGGTCTCATTTATTTTCAGGGACTCAAAGTGAGAGCGAGGCTGAGACAGCATAACCAACAGAGAAACTTGTCTCTCAGCATGACTGCCTCTCTCTGGTGGCCAAGTCCTGGCTAGTACCTTCAGAATCACAAAGCTAGCTGAAAGTAGGGCATGCCCATTAAGCTTCCGATCCTTCTTACACAGCTAGGAGAGTTTGCATATTTCTTCTTTGGGTTTTAGCCAGTCCAGCCCTTTTGGGCACCATAACACAGCTGAATGGTTTAGCTTCTTTTGTTCCAGCTGACAAACAACCTAGCCCTCCCCTGCCAGCAACAATACAACTGGAGCTGGGATTTGTGTGTCCTCTGAGCAAGGATACAGGCTTTGTGCCTTGCTGAGCTGTCTTTACAAGGACTGCCAACTCTCACAGCTGATTAAGCCTGCAGTGCTGCTTTCTGCTTTTTCCTGCTTACAGACAGATGTCAGAAACAAGCTAAGTGAAACAGCACACACAGCTAGAGCTCTGCACCTAGCTACATTAAAGCAGACTATTAGGGATTAAATAAATTAAACCAGGAGGCAGTTTAACACATTCTCTCTGGGCCTCATTTCTACCTGGCATGCAATTCTGGGCAAGAAACATCCTAGCGTTTCAAGAAACATTGTATTCTGGAAGGTGGCTCGAGTGGGTATACAGGGAGATTTGTATTTGAAAAGCTTTTGCCACCACCCCGTGGCTGAAGCCGTGACTGCAGGACACCAACTAACTGGAAATCCAAGCTGCGAGCAAGGATCAGCCTCCCTGCCAGGGCAAACCTGGGCAAGTGTTCATAGGTCTTCAGAGCCTGTGCCATACACCTGAACAAAAAGCATACAGCTGATTATTAAATATTACACATTTTATTAAGTTACAGCTCCATAACAAACTACTGAATTGCAGTAAGAATATGGTTATCCTAGGCTTGACAAACTAGGGTTGCTTGTTATCCTGGGTTTGATAGATGGAGCCTTTTTCTTTAAATATCTATAAGAAAGCTAAAGTGCTCAATTATCTTCTTTAGTCCCTTCCTCCCCAGTTAAGTTTCAGGCATGGAGCCCTTCACTGGTCAGGTGCTCACACAGCTGGATCACTAACACAGCTGGATAACTAACTGCCAGCTGCAGTCTATCTAGAAGCTGCAGAACAACCTTCCTTCCCCATTATTCTCTTGATGGAGAGACAAAACCTGGCAGCCAGGTTTCGCGTTAGTCCAAGGTGCTATATTTCAACTGGAAGGAAGCAGGAGCTTGCTGCCTTTTCTCTAGTACTTTGGGAAACTAAGATACTCAGCATGGTATTCGGCATTTGGATAGCAGCGTGTTCTGATATTCTCTCAGTAGAACACATGGCTCCTGGCCTCTGGCAAAGTGGGTGAAACTCAAACTTGATCATGAAATGGGATTGAAATACGGTAACAGATAGGAGTCCCCAGTTAAAACTGCCCTCCCCACAGCACCTCTACATTATCCACTGAACAGGAATCCAGCTTTTCTTGAGTGATTAGCAACTAGGAACAGCTCTGGATGAGTGGTCATGACAAGTCAGGCAAAAAAGCTTCCCAATGTGATTCTAACTGGAGCAGCTTGAATGACTGAAGTGAAAAAAATGATGAATGTGACTCAATTCTCACAATGTGAAGCTAGTTGGAGCTCCTCAACAGAAAGCTAAAGGACAAAGCAGAAACTCCTGGTACGTGACCAGCACAGATCTGTAACATCCGGAGAAGTCGCTGAGCAGTGGCAACTCGTATCCCTTCCAACTGGAAACAAAATTGAGAAATTATTTCAGCAACAGAAAAGAAGAAAAGCAGTGCCAAGCTGCGATAAAACAAAAACAAAAACAGAGCAGGCATTAAGTATGGTTCAGAGCAGCTAGCTACAGAAAACCCCAAACAGGCCTGTTTACTCCTGTAACGTTAAGGAAGGTACAGTGTTGTCAGCCAAAAACCCTGAAGGGCTTGCCAAAGGCACAGATATTACCTGCTGGTAGGGAAGCGGTCTCTGAGGGTGGAATGATGAGTACACAGAAAAGTGCAGTGTACTTCCCCTGAATGCCAAACTCTCCCTTCCAGCTTTTCAGATCAAGCAGGTAATTGGAAAGAGTGGCATATCAGATGGCAAAACAGTCTGTGAAGCAACGAACCTGGCTAACAGGAAGCGTTCTATAGACAAGAGAGCCACATAGCAAGTAACAGCTCAGGGGCTCGCAGGAAGAGAAAATGCCTCAAGGAACAAGTGTACCAAGGCTTTGCGTATAAGTGAAATCTTTGTTAATTTAGACTTGGCTTCCTGAGGCTTTGAAGTAGCACAGGAATGTGCAGGTAATCTACAAGACTCATTTCAAGAACAGCCGGGCTCCTGTTCCTCTACTGCTCTTGTAGAGTCTGGTCTCTGACACTTAAGCAAGACAGTAGTGTATGTACATATATTTATTGCTAAGGTAATGATGTTCCTAAGGATCAGAGAGCAGTGAAATGCACAAAACCCTACAGACATCAAATCAGCACCTTACCTCCAGCTCACAGAATAACACAGGACTGCAGTAGACTTCTCCCAGTTTCCAGATGGAATTAATTTCTACACTGCAGTAATTCACCCTGCCAACTACAGAAAAGATTTCCCACATTACAAGCCGCATAATCAACATTCAGTAAAGAAAAGTACAGGGAATTCCACATCCACAGAATGATCCAGAGCTAATTTTAAGAGCACTGTAGAAGGTAAGGCAACAGTGAGCAGTACAAATAGAATGGTACAAAATTCACAACGGAGTTAGCACAGAAGTCTTTCACAATATAATGTGGAATAGTATTGCCATGTTACCGAGTACTGTAACATTACCATTTTGGATAAGGGATTGGCACACTATCAGCACAGGCTGAATCTTCCACTCATTAGTAGAAGCCCTTCTGGCTCATGTGGTATCGCAGTGTGCTCAAGTCTCCGAGGAATTCACTTGGACAGGAGAGCCACAGTACAGGACAAAGCTAAGACTCTTTCTCACCCCAGAATTAGGCCTCCTGAGACCGAAATTCCAAGGACACAGGACCTCTGGTCCAACACTGAGCAGTATGGTCTGCCCCCTCCAGTTCCTCAGAGCTGAAGTAGGCAGGATACAGGAAAACACTCTCTTCACGCGAGGCAGTGCAGGGGGGGAAGAAAGAGATTAGAGGCACAACAGGGCCAGACAGTACACAGCAGGGATACCAGTGTTGTATTAAAACTATACTTAATAGTTTAGTAGCTCATCCATTTAAATGCATTTTATTACCACAGTATCATATGCTCCTTGCTGCTTATTATCATTAAGACAAATCTGCAAGAGCAGATAGAATAGACTTCTACAGTGCCACAGGAAAAAAATATAAATCAATAACACAAATCATATTCAGGGATTAGGGACAGAGAAGAGATGTCTGACTGGCAAAAACAAAAAGGAGAGGGCAAATGAGCATGAGAGAAGAGAACCATGTTTCATCTAAGATGACAATAAAAAAACCCCACAGGTGACTTCAGATATAATTTAAACAAAGCTTCTGACAAAGCTGCTAGTTTCCCTTGTCTTGTTTCAAGTTAAGCCACTGCTCTGTTTTAAGGAAAGCAACATTGAGTTGTGCTGCTCAGAGAAGAGGAAGAGGGCAGATGCCATACGTACCCCCAGTGACAAGAAAGCACACTTTCCCCAGGAAGAAGCTGGCAGCCACATGAGCTAGGGAAGCTTTAACATTCTTCAAGCTGTCAGAGAAACACAATCCAGTTGGACAGGGAGGTAAAAACAGTTCAGCGTAAGGACAAACGGAATAACTTTCAAAAGCACATTTAGAAAGCCAATGATGTTAACATCTGCTGATCTGAGAGCTGGCAGAGTTATGCTCTATGCTAAAAGCATGGCATGAGAGCTCTCTGTAATACCCACAGCTGTTTAATAATCCATAACATATCCTTTTCTACCCAAGACTCAACAGTTAGACTTAGTTTGAATGGTCTCCTCTGTGATTTGCGGACACTAAGCATCCACATTCATTAACATCCAACAAGACTTCAGCACTACTTTGGCTCTTTCAGAAGAGCTAGCCCACACACTTCCGCAGCACCATTTGTGCTATAAGTATGCAGCTGGGCCTGTCATTTTTGGTAAATGAGAGCCCAGGATCATCATTCACAAGTTAAGTAAATAATAAAATGCTGACTTCTGTGCCTTAGCAAGTCTTTACTTATGGCCTGGGGACTGAAACATCATTTCTACAAAGATGAGCACAAGGTGAGAGAAGAGGCATCATCCCTGCAGACCTTTCTCTTCTACCTAAAGACATCCGCAGTGCTGACGCAAGCTGACCAGCAGTATCAGTGAACTGGGGACACAGATGCAGCAACTGGCAGGTTATAAGGTAGCACTCCCCAGCGCACATCAGCCCTCTGCATATTACAGAACTTAACAGCATGACCATCATTTCCATCTAATTTTAGAGACAGCATCTTTTCAAAGCTCAGTTCCTATCATCCCATATCCATATTCAGGAATAAATTCTGCCTTTTCTGCTATGGCAACTTAGCGCACAACAGGCATGTTATTAGGCAGAGCAGTTCAGAACTAATCCATTGCTGAAGGCCAGAAAACCACTGCATACATTACAGAGCTGTTCCACCACAGCAAGTCTTGGCTTTGAAATCCAGTATTGAGCAATTCTGACACAGTAAAAATCTAGGTTTACTCATCACTCCAAGAAAGAATATCAGTTTCCCCTCTCAGATTTTTGCCCTTGTTTTACCTGTATTTGTTCTTGATGTCAATCATAAACACGATCAGATCTATCCTGGGCCGAAGATGATCCCTCTCTGAAGATAAGGGGAGGGATGTAGCAAGGTGACTGAAAGAGAATAAATATGCCAGTTTAACCAAATAGCGTGGCAGGACAGTATCCACTTAGTCATATCCAGATAACCATCGCAGTTCACCATGTAGCAAGTTACCAGGAAGCACACTAAACTCATAGGAACTGAAGAGACACTGTGATTCTTTAAGTGGTATTCCAATATCTTAGGCCTACTCACAGTTGCTGACAGCCACAATGGTACTTGCTAGACAAGCTGGTTTATAATGGGAAGCTTATTAGAGCATAACAAGACTCACAGAAGCATTTGTTCCCCACAGATCCATACAGCAGTCATTTAATTGTTAAGAAGAGTCCTTTCTAACAAAGTGAACCCCAGTGCTTTACAGGTATATTTTGCTGCCAAGTTTCAGTTAAAATGCATCAGTACATTCCTGTCACATTCCAAAGATACTGCTCATGCTCTCACATAGGAGAGGCTACCTTCTCAGATGCCCGTGATACAGGTGTGTTGTATTCATAAAACCTTAAACCAGCATTTTATCACTAATACAGCTTTATAGATGAAGTTCTAACTCACAAAGAGCTCCTATTATACCACTACCCCCTTTTTATCCCTTTCACTGTGTCAGGAGTTACTAGGTTAGTTGAGGTTTCCTTCTACTCAATACTACCACTGCTGATACAGTTATTGGAAGAATTACATGGTGTAATTTTTTGTGTGTCTTCCCACTACTATTAAAATAAAAGCTTCAGTAGTGCCTATCTGGGCCTTCCACAGGGAAGCATACTATCAGCATTGTATTTTTGGAAGTTCACCTGAAAGATAGATTGGACAAAAAATAAATCCCAGAATTTCAGTCTCTCTCACAATATACTTCCTCTCTGGAACCCAAGAGAGAAACACTGATTTTGGTCTCCTTGGGGAACATTACTTCTAGCAATTGACTCTTACGGACTTAACAGCTTTCCCCAGCAGCCACAGACCACAGTACACATTCCCTTCTACTAATCACATGTAGTTTGTACTTCTGTCTGCCAGTCTCCATGTGAAGGCATGCTGTCTCCTACAAATAAGGAAGGTATAATTCAGCAAAAACATTCTGAAACAAACATGAGGTATGACCAAAGTGTGCTTGAAAGTCACACTGCAACACAAACAAGCTTGTCAATTTCAAGTGCAATTTAGTGAGAAGCTGTGGTGAAAGTATCAGATCTCATTGTCTGGAGAGGGGGTGGGGAACTCCCCAAGACCTCCATGATTTGGAGTTCTACTCTATACTATATTCTCCCAGATGAAGACAGGCTGAGAAAGTTGGGGCTGTTCAGCCTGGAGAAGAGAAGGCTGCGTGGAGACCTCATAGCAGCCTTCCAGTATCTGAAGGGGGCCTATTAGGATGCTAGAGAGGGACTTTTCATCAGGGACCGCAGTGATGGGTTTAAACTTAAACAGGGAAAGTTCAGGTCAAATATAAGAAAGAAGTTCTTTACTGTGAGGGTGGTGAGGCACTGGAACAGGTTGCCCAAAGAAGGGGGAAATGCTCCATCCCTGGCAGTGTTCAAGGCCAGGTTGGACAGAGCCTTGGGTGACATGGTCTAGTGTGAGGTGTCCCTGCCCATGGCAGGGTGGTTGGAACTACACGATCTTAAGGTCCTTTCCAACCCTAACCATTCTATGATATTTAAACCAACATCACTAGATGATGTCAGCAGCCTCCAGATATGCGCTGCAGAAGCCTTTTTTTCCGAGTGGTAAGAGACACAAGAACACCAGCCCTGCAATTCTTCTCTCAACAGCTGTATCTGGTAGGTAGTCTTGCCAGAAAACACCATATTTCTTTGTAATGTGTATAATCCCAAAGAAACAGGGGGTGGGGGGAGAGAACTCCCACTATCACAGACTTCTGCTTCCCTAGGGACTCACTCTGTAGTATAAGCATAACTTTCCTTGCCTTTGGGTAGTTACCCAGCTGTAGTAACAGTAACCATCTAGTTATGGTACTCCATAGCTCAACAGAGGCTGCAGGATTTGAATAGAAAATTGGGTAATTAATTTACTATTAGTTAGCACAAATATCCAAAATGCCATCATCAGAGCAATACAATCACTAACTGGCTAGTAGATCATTAGCTTGGATTTGCCTTTACTGCATGGCCTTGGATTACAGCAGCGAAATAACACAAATGCCTTCTGAAGAGCTGAATAAACTCATTTGGTCTTGGCAAGAGAGCTGTCAAGGACATTTCATCACAAAACATTAGTTAATCAAGCTTTTTAAGAGAGGGCTTGTCATGCAGCTAAAGTTGAAATTCCAAATGCGTCTTAATAGCTTGAGGAGGAAAAGCACGTGCATGCATAGAAAATGGAAAATGGCTATGAAGAGCATCAAAAGCAATGGACATCTTTCAGCAAAACTTGTTTGGTTTCAAAGAGTTGCAAGCATTGCACTTGTCCCATTTTGTCCCAGGATGTTTAACTCATGTATATGCCTATCTCCTGGGAGGGGAAAAAAATACCTGTGCTCCTCTCCTCCTCTTTCAATTTAGTAATCAAGCATCTGTGCAACATCCAAAGGGCAATGGTATGTACGGTATGTGCACAGTGAACATGATGAACGTGAGCATTATTTCCACTCCCATTTCTAACCATGCCCAGACTGCTTGCCCTTGTCCTGGCTTCAGCTGGGACAGAATTCATTTTCTTCCTAGCAGCTGGTACAGTGCTGTGTTTTAGATTCAGTATGAGAATAATTTTGGTAACACGATGTTTTTGTTGTTGCTGAGTGGTGCTTACCCTGATCAAGGACTTTTCAGTCTCTCATGCTCTGCCAGTGAGGAGGGGCACAAGAAGCTGGGAGGGAGCAGAGACAGGAACCTGACCCAAACCAGCCAAAGGGTTATTCCATACCACAGAAATCACGCTCAGTATAGAAACTGGGGGGGGGGGGAGTTGGCTGGAAGGGGCTCATCACTGCTCAGAGATCAGTCAGTAGGTGGTGAGCAATTGTATTGTGCACCAATTGTTTATTCCTTCCTCTCTCTATTTCCTATTGTTATAATATTTTACTTCAATTATTAAACCGTTCTTATCTCAATCCATGGGGTTTTACACTTTTCCCGGTTCTCCTCCCTATCCCACCGGGGAGGAGGAGCAGGGAGCGAGCGGCCGTGGTGTCCTTGGCTGCGGGCTGGGGTTAACCCCGCCACGCTGCATGCGGAGCGCGTTTCCCCCCGCACGTGGCGGCCATCCCCGCAGCAGCGCACTCAAGCGTTCACCGGAGCAAAGTCTCTGAAGCAGAAACTCCGTGAATCCCCATCACAGCCGCCGCTTTAGCTCCACCTCTTGGGCAAGGCAGCAGAAGGCCCCGGCACGATCCCGCTCCCTGCCACTCACATGCTGATGTTGGAGCTCTTCTTCTCCTTGACGATCGCCTGCGCCAGTTCCTGCTGGAGCCGCTGGTCCGAACCCACCAGCTGCGCGGGCAGGAGGGAAGAGCGCGGTCAGAGCCGCCGGCAGGGGGCACCCGCCGTGCCGGGGGCCGCGCGCGAACCGGCACCGGGGCCAGCACGGCCGTTGCTCCGCGGGGCGGAGGGTGTGGGACAGGCGGGCGCCAGCCGCAGGTCCGGGGCGCGGGAGAGGGAAGGGGTGGTAGGGACGCGGCGGGGCGCGGCCGGACTTACCAGCAAGCTGGCGGTGTTGAGCACCGGGAGCTTGTCGAAGGGCCGCAACACCGCCATCGCCCGCCCGCCGAGATTCAAACTGAAGGGACGACGTAGCGCGTCGGGGGTGGGGCCTGAGGGGGGCGGGACGCGGCTTCCAGCGCCCAGGAGCATGAGGGAGGCGAGCGGGAGCGCTCGGGGCCGGGCCGCGGGGCGGCGCTGTGCGGCGTGAGCAGGCACCGGGATGGAGCAGGGTGCGCCAAGCGCTGTCCAGCCTGGCCTTGAACACTGCCAGGGGTGGGGCAGCCACAGCTTCTCTGGGCAGCCTGTGCCAGCGCCTCAGCAGTTCTGCCTAAGAGCTCATCTCAGTCTCCCCTCTCTCAGTTTAAGTCCATTCCCCCTTGTCCTGTCACTACATGCCCTTGTCCAAAGCCCCACTCTGGGTTTCTTGTAGCCCCTTTAGGCACTGGAGCTGCTCAAAGGTCTGCCTGGAGCCTTCTCTTCTCCAGGCTGAACAAGCCCAGCTCTCTCAGCCTGTCTCCATAGCAGAGCTGCTCCAGCCCTCTGTGCATCTCTGTGGCCTCCTCTCGACTCACTCAAGGAGGTCCACTTCCCTCTTGTGTTGGGGACCCCAGAGTTGAACACAGTACTTCAGGTAAACCTAATAGCTAGGGAAGGGAATTTCCCTAACAGAGCACAGCAGCAGCACTCAGCTTTGCACACTGAATTGTTCTCTGTGAGGTTTTGCAGCAGCTCCTACAGCCCCAACCTCTGTCCTACCCCTTCCTGGGTATCTTCCCCCTTTCCCCCCAGGGCTGGCCAGCCTCTGCCCAGCCCAGCACTCCCCTGTCCGTGAGGCAGGTGGGAAGGAGCCTGTGCAGAAGCACTGCAGCTCTGGAGGTAGGGCTGAGCTTTCCTCAGGCCAAGGTCAGAGCAGGAGGATGTAAAGGCCTCAGAGGTCCAGTGTCCCTCACTGGCCTGTGGTCTTCTTTGCTGCATCTCCTGCTCTTTGCCTCACACCCCAGCTTTGGCTCCAGCTTGGTGCAGAGCGGGGTCCAGGACCCCCTCAGCTCCCTGCTGGGGCTGGCCCTCCCTCCGCCTTCAACCAGGGCACCTCTGAATGCGAGGAGATGTGCCATGGGGAGGAAGAAGGCCGCATGAGGATGAAGACATGTCTCCCCACTGCCGCAAGCTGGAGAGGGGGGGCGGAGGAGAGTGAGGGGGGTGTAATGTAAGCTGACATCACATGGCTGCCATGGCTTTTTTGATCTTGACAAAGGCAGACGGTTCCACTCCTCCTTGCCAGCATGAGACAAATTACAGGTGAAGCAGAAGAGATTACAGGATATTTCTGGTTGTTGTTGAGTTTGGCGGGGGGAAGGGAGGACAAATCCAGGGCAGACGTGTCCTGAAGATGGGAGGCAGGCAGATGCAGTAAATAGAGCCAGCTCCCAGGTCGAGGGGAGGTGGAGAGCAGTTAGGACGATGCTCCTTTTGGGCTACTGAGGGTGTGGAAATATGATAAAAGCTGTGGCACCCACCTAAAAGGTGTTTGTCCTCTTTCTGCTCCCTGTTGCCTGCTCTCTGGCAGTGCAGCAGGACCTGGGTGGCTTCAGTGCCTGGTGGGGGACATGCTCGCTGTTTCCTGTCACTGCAGGCTTCCTCCTTCTCACACCATGCTGTCTGTTGAGGTGCAGCAGGTCCAGAAGAGCTACCACCGATGCCACCATGATTTTTCCTTGTCCCCAGCAGGTTTCTTGGCTGTCCCTGGGCAGACTTCCCTCTGCAGGGCTGACCCCTACCTTCCTATGGGGACACAGAGGTTCACTCTGCTCCTTCCTCTGCGTGCCCACCTTCACTGCATTGCACCCTGTAGCCAGAGGGGCTCTTAGGCCCTTACTAACAAAGGGGTTAATGGGATGGGGGGAGCATAGTGATACTGGCAGTCCCTGCCTGAAAGTCCAGGCTTTGGCAGAGCCAATTTACTCCGGGGATGCAAAGCCACTGACAGATAGCTGGCACTGCAGAGTGAGCTCACCTCTGTGGGGAGCCAGAGGGAACAGCAAGAGTCACTGTCTTGCACTCTCAACGGCTACTTACGTATGGGCCAGGAGGTGTAAAACAGATCTAATTCCAAAGGGTAGCATTTATAAACTGCTTTTGGTGGTAGAGGGTAGCATAAGGAGGTGGAGACTCAGACTGGCAATGTGCCTGCAGCTCTTGTCTTAGATCTGTAGCTTGGCAAGGAGAGAAGGGGACAGGGTTGAGACACGGTTGGTGATGGAGCCTGGGGTGTATTTTACATATCACTGTATGACTGTGTCAGGCCATTTCACTTCTCTCCACCCTGTTTCCAGTTCGCAAGCAGGAATAATGAGTCCATCTCCTCTTCAGAGCGGTGCAGGAGAGCTGATGCAGGGGTGTCAGTGCTGTAGCCCCCAGTGCAGGCAGAAGGGGCAAGAGCAGGGCATGATACAGAAGTGGAGAGCTCCTTATTGTACGCTGTGGGCCACTGTATATTGGTCTGGTAGCACAAACCATTCAAAAAATTAGCAGAAGTGTAATTGTAGCCAATGTGAAGATGCTCTGGTGCTGCCAATGAAAGCAATTTGCATCAGCAAGACCTGGCCTCATCATCACCAGTCCTCCTGGGGAATGGTGCAGTCACTCCTGCAGCAGGACAGCACCAGCTGCTACAAAAAACGTTATACAGCACACCTTGTCCTCGTGTATCCTTGGCCACTTTGCTGTGTACTTCATCCAGTGGGTTGGTGACTGAATCTCGAGATATTTTCCCTGAATTATCATAGAATCGCAGACTGGTTTGGGTTGGAAGGGACCTCAAAGCTCATCCAGTTCCAACCCCCTGCCATGGGCAGGGACACCTTCCACTAGACCAGGTTGCTCCAAGCCCCTGTGTCCAACCTGGCCTTGAACACTGCCAGGGAAGGAGCAACCACAGCTTCTCTGGGCAACCTATGCCAGCGCCTCAGCACCCTCACAGGGAGAATTTTGTCCTAATACCTGATCTAAATCTACCTTCTGTCAGCTCTGGGCTGACCTCTCACAGTCCTGCCCAGGAAGCTTGCAGAATACAAACTCATGTGTATTTCATTGCACTTGCTCTCACTAATAGACAAAAACAATATCAATTGCAGCAAGTGCAGATTGTTAGGGAGACTAATGACATTTCCACATATGTTGCTGGCAACTTCAGCTTCCTTTGGCAAAGGCTCTCCCCAGCTATCATTAGGCACAAAATAAGTCCAATTTTCCCATTCTGCTTTTTAACTCACTGTACACATTTCCTTAGCTTTTTGATCAACTCAGCAAAGCTTCTCAAATGGGTTTCCTCACTGGAAGCTGTGGTAGCACCCAGAAGGCAGGTTATTCTGGTTTCCCGCCAGAGTATCTGACCGAAGCCCTGCCATGCATCCAGGGTGCCTTCTGCATCCTGCAGCAACTCCCTCCCCTCCAGCATCTGAGCAGGGAAGTATTTCTGTGCCTCTTGCTGGAGTTTTGTCCTCTACTGCGGACCTTGGGGGAGGCTAGTTTGATAAAGCCCGTCTTCTCCCATGCCTCTACTGACCTTGGGAGAGTAGTGTTTGGGGGATTGGTGTTGCCTTAAAATCAGACAGAGACTGGTGTCTGATCATCTTGGAAGATCCTGATAAAAGTCTAAGGGACACTAAAGAAAACTTGTTAGGAGAAACTGGAATAAAACTTAATCAGGCTTGGGATTAAGCCGAGCTCAGTATGCTGTTCATGCTGTGATTTCTGGGCATGCTACAGGCAGGAAGCATGTGCCTGAGGTTGCCCAACCATCTCCTCTTTCTCCAGCCAGAGCTTTCATCTGAGAAGGGTTTCGTGGTTTCTGCTCTGGCTGGGTGGCCCTCTCACATCAAACCCAACCCCATGCTCGCCTTCATCACACAGGTGAATCTGTGGCTGCCCAGACATACAGAGAGAGTCGGAAGCTTGGTGGTGGACAGCTGGAGTGAACAGCTATGAGGGGCTTATGTGTGCACAGCTACTCAGGGGCTTCCTCCAAGTGAGGTGGAAGGGCCTGGAAGTCCCCCAGGGCTGGGTAGAATGATATTCATATGCTTATGCCTGGAAGACGCTGAGTGGCACACAGCAGCCTTATTCATAGTGAAAGCTGAACTGCAGTGAAGCGTTTCCATGTGGTTTGAGCTGTGCATGGAGCCTGGAGCTGTCTCAGTGCTACACCTCATGTCGGAAACCAAAGGATATGACAGCACCTGAGAGCCCTGTCACAGGCAGCCAGAGCTGCCATGAAGTCAGAGGCAGGGGTTCTGCAAGTGTGTCCCAGTCCTGTGCTCATTTCCTCCAAGGATGCTTTGAACTCAGCTGGGGGTGTTCTGCTTGAAGCAAGGGAGGCTGCCATGCCATGCCATATTCTGTGCCTTTGCCTGCCTTAGGGCTTGCTCTGAGAACACAATAAACAATATCCTTTCAACATTTTAATTTTTTTTTTTAAATCTGTTTGGCTTTTGGTTTGACCAAACCACATTTCTCTCCCAGTACTGTCAAAACCCTGAGGCTTGTGCTTTCCTCCTAATGCAGTGGGATCAATGGAGCAGTTACTGCACTGATGGTCAAGGTGGGTATCATGGTTGAACTTCAGTGAGGTTAAAATTGAGGTGCAATTGCAGGCCTCTCTCTGGAGGCACATGGCAATCATCTGGAGTGCCCACCAAATCAAGAAGCAGTTGGCTAATCCTAATGGATCTGATCCTCCATGCAGATATCCTCCTAGGTACAGGGGTATATCTAGCCTATACTCAATGCTTGTAAGCTATTATGAAGTTACACCAAGCAGAAGTGGGGCTGGGGAGGACAAAACGAGGATGAGGAGGAAATCACGGAGTGTGCCAGCCAGCTTTCACAGCTCCTAGCACAGCTCTGGCCCTGCACTGATGGAGGAAACCCCAGTGCAGCCCAGGAGCCTTTGGGTACATCAGCTTTGGAGCCAGCAAGCCTATGTGGGCTCTGTGACCAACTTGGGGAGGGGACGAACCCATTTGTGCCTAAAACACAGTCTACTGGGAAGCCAAACCTCGCACTTCACGGCTCCTGGGGCATAGGCATGTAACGGGCATGGATCTGGGGCTCAAACGGTTTGGTGGGTATTAGCGAGCCTTGAAAACCAGCCCCCGAGGGCGCCTGCAGGGCTGGAGGTGTCAGAGACTAAGCAGGCAGGGCTGGAGGGCGCAGGCAGCCCTCAGGGCTGGAGCCGGTTGTTTGATGGATTTTGTTACAACACTTTTGCTTTAAACGACTTCTGGGTCACGGTGAAAATTTCCCTATGTACAAAAAAACCCAAAACACAAACAGCCACCACCACCACCAACAAATAGTTTGGTAGCTCCTGTTTCTGTGCCCCTTTGAAAAGCTGAAAATGTTTTAACATTGCAGCAGCAATGACAGAGATGGATATGGGTGCAGGAAACAAGGTATTTCACCAAAAGCAAAAATATTACTTCAGGCAGCAATGTTTTTCTGGTTTCTGCTGGAAGACACTTTTGGTCAGTGTTGATTATTTTATTTTTGCACAAACCCCTCAAAGGGAGTACTAACCTCCCTCCCCCTTCCACTCCTGCCTCCCTCTGCCTCCATCCCGCTGCCGACAAGCCCCCAGCCCCTGGGGCGGGCACACCGGTAGAGCTGTGGATCCTCAACATCTCGTACATCTCCATCACCCCGAGCCTACCCCCAGCACTTCTTCTCCTCCCCAGCCCCATCCTTCCTTCTCAGCCCGGCGGCGAGCAGCTCCTCTGGGCTGCAGCCCGGGCTGCGGGTGATGCGGGAGGAGGGAAGAGCATCCCTCGGCCGCCTCTCCCGTGGCTCCCGCCCGGGTACCATGTGCGGGTGAGCTCGGGAGGCCCGTTGCCATAACGACGGCTGCTAAAATCCTCCCCCCCCTCCACCTCTCCCCTTGCGCGGGGATGCAATTGGTGCAGACGGTCCCTGCTTCGGGGGGGGAGGCCGGCGGAGGGTGCCCTGGGCAGGCTGCGCGGGGGCTGTCGCTGGCGGGGAGGCGATGGGGGAAGCCCCCAGGAGCCCCGGTGGGAAATGAGGCTGCGTGTCACCCCTGCACGCTCCCGCCATCCCTCCTTCCCTCCCTCCTTCCCTCCCGGCTTCCCTCCTTCCCTCCCGCCCCGCGCCTGTCGTCTCTCGCTGTCGCCCTCCCCTCCCGGAGCGGGGTCGCTTCTCCCTGGCACTGCCAGGCTGGGAAAGGAGCCCAACTCATCCCGGCCGGCCCCGGCTGATGCCGGAGGGAGCAGCCTCACCCCGTCGCCGTGTGGCCGTGGAAGGAGGTAGGTGGCATGTTGCAGGGCAGGTGACGGGGTTTTGTCGGGGATGCAATGGATGGGAGCAGGGTCGTGTCCGGGCCCTCAGCCATCGGCAGCCCCTTGCCCCAACCTGCCCCGGGGTGCCCGGTCCTGGGGGGATCTTCTATGGTGGGGGTGAGCCCGTGGCTAATAACGCTGCAACCTGGTTTGTGCTCCCACCCATTCACACGGGAGGGTTTTGTGCCCAAAGTCACCTGCATCCTGGACTCTGCATGGCACTCCTGCCTCACTCACCCCCTGCCTGGTCACCACTATGTGTCCATGTCTCCTGCAAATCCCCTCTCCCTGACTCCTGGCCTCTCCTGTGGAGTTTCTGCCGGGTCACTTTCAGCGTGCCCCCCGGGACACCCATCACAAGGGCACCCGCGGCACATTGGGGGCAGTAGGAGGTGGCATGGGGGGATCCAGGGGTGACATTGAAGGAGAGTGGCTGGAATGACACATGTAGCACAGGTTTATAAAGGGTCAGTCAGCTTACTTCTGTGAGATGCTCTCTCAAATGAAAGACCAAGGACATTTACATGTCTTTGGGGGGGTCACAGATGTCCCGTTGCAAAACAGGGCACTGAGTTCAACTGGTCCAACAAGGGTTAAGGCACATTTAATATATGCAGAGCTGCTCCAGAAAGCTGACATCTTTGAATGAAACTCCCTCTTTTCAGCATTTTCAGCCAAAATCTGCTCATCCACCTGACGAGAGCAAGGGCTTTGCCAGGCCAGTCCTGCAGAGGCTGGGGAGGGAATGACACCTTGGCTTATCCATGGCCAGGATCCTTCAATGGAGGCCAGGGACAGGCGAGTGGTGGGGGGATGCAGCACGAGGTGAGGGCTGCATAGCAAGTAGACTGAAGAATAGGTTGCTGGCGAGGAGCTGGGAAATGCTGGCGCTGCTGGCTACAGAGTAAGGATAAATTGGGAAGTCTGTAAGGCTGCATTTTATTGCGGTACTTTTTGGATGGCAGCTTCACTCCCAGGTTTGGAAAGCAGACAGTCAGGGAAGGAAATGAGGTTGCTGGCTTTCCTCCCATCGTGCTGGGGGTGTCCAAGCCAGAGTCACCTTCCCTCCCCTTTGGTGTCATCAGCTGGGACTGATGGCAAGGCACCTCTGGAAGAGGGGTTTGCAGCATCCTTGGCCGCCAGCCTGGCTGCAGCAGCCGAGGGTTGCAGGGGGTGCACAGGAGCTGCTTTTGCAGAACATGGAGGAAAGTTGCACTGAGGGAGCTCTGGCCAAACCCAGACCTCAGACTCCTGTCAGGGAACGTGTTTTGTGCCTAATTCCTTCTGGAAACCCCACAGCAGGATCCCTGCTCCCCACAACACATCTGCAACGTTATTGCAGGCTGGGACATGGGGTTCCTCCAGAGTCACTCACCTGAGAGAGGCAGAGGCAGCCATGAAGAGGTGGGAGCAGCACCCAGACTGCCCTTTGCTCCCAGCCTTATGGTGGCCAATGTTGAGCTGCCCAGTCCCATTGCTCTTAATCAAGTGGAGCAGGGGCCTGGCAAAAGGAAGGTGTGAATCATTGAGAGGGAGATGAAAAAAGTCCTCCAGGACTCGGCAACGGTAGGGGCAGCACCATGGGTAGCAAAACCAAGGGCTGCTGAAAGCCAAACAGCATGATAGGAGGAGGCAAAATCCACTGAGGTCTCCCCTGTCACGCAAGGAGAACAGATAAATATCAACATCCATGCCAATAAGTGGGAGGAAATCAGGCATTTTCTCCAATGCTGGTAGTTTCTTGCTTATGTTAGCAATAACTGCCCCTCATTTCAGATCTAACCCTGTGACAATAAAGGTGTTATTCAGAGGTTAGAGATGCACCTCATGTTTCCTGCTGCTAGTCTTGGGATAAGCAGGCAGGGATGGGCTCTCCTGCTGCAAGAGACAGAAGCCTTACAGACCAGGAGCGGGGAAGAGGATGGAGGTGCTCAGAGCTCTCCCCAGCCTGCCCTTAACTGACCCACACAAAGGAGGTAGTGGACATGTGGTTACCGGCAGAGGGGTGTCTGGGGGGACAGTTGCAGCTGGCATCTTTCTGGAATGTGTCTGGAAAAGCAGGAGCTTGACATGGGTGCAGCTCTGCCCTAACTCTGCCATCACTGAAATCAAGGGGCATTTCACAGCCCTCACTGAAGGGTAAGCTTGTAGGGCTGCTTTTTGTGCCAGAGCCTGGCACCTTTGTGGGTTGCAATGTGGGTTGCTCCATTCCAAAGGATGGAGACAGGGGCTGGGCACAAACATGGTGCCATTACAGCTTTTAAACGGCCCTGAGTCAGGGTGTATTTTGGCCAGGGCATCAGGAGGTTGTGGGGCTGGAACGCCATCTGCCTACCCCTCCGTAAAGCTTCAGCCTTGATGGCCTGGCAGGAGAGGTTTTCTCTCCCCTGCTCACTCAGTTTTAGCACTGGATAGATAGTGATTGTGCATCTGTCATGTTGTTTTGTGTTCCCCAGGGCAGCGCTGCTCCAGACTCGGCACCTTGTTCCTGGGTGGTGAGGGGCTCCCGGCAAGGCAGATCGGCTGCCCCTGGTAAGTGGCTCCTTCTGCCCAGCACCCGATGTGAGGTGGGGATCTGGGCTCTGCTCAACCAAGAGCTGCAAGGTCCCTGAGCCCTGGCAAAGCAGGACACTAAACAGGTGAGCAGCAAGGGAGGGCTCAACCCTGAGCTAGCTCAAACTGGGAATTCAGACGGGTCATGGAGTGTCAGGGGAAAGAGCAGCAGAATTCCTCACGAGCAGAAGATGAGGAGCAGGGCTGGGGGCATGAGAGCTCACCCCCTCATCTGTGGGGATGGAGTGGGACTGCCGCTCAGTGAGGGGGTCCCAGTGATGAGCCAAAGGGATTGCCCTATTCCAAAGGCTGAGGTGCCTTGGTGTGCAACCCAGCACGAAGTGGGGTGCAGTGGGGCGCAGAGGGGCTCTGAGGAGGGGTGCAGGGAAGCTGGGCCCTGCTGACAGGGCAGATGTCTCATGATGAAGCTTGGTGTGAGTGTTTTTTGGGTGCTCCCACTGCACGGGGTTTCTTCCCTTTTCTCTGGCAGCCATGCCCCACTTCTTGGATTGGTTTGTGCCAGTGTATCTGATGATCTCTATCCTCATCCTGGTGGGCTTTGGAGCTTGCATTTACTACTTTGAGCCAGGACTCCAGGAAGCCCATAAGTGGCGAACTCAGAGGCCGATCATGGAACGAGACCTTCGAAAGACACTGATGATTCGGGACAACCTAGCTTTTGGGGTGCCCGAGGTCTGACACGCTGCCCGTCCAGTCCAGAAGAGCCTCTCCTGCGTGGACAGCAGTCTGCAAGCCTCGGTAGGGATGACAGTTCGGCCTTGTGCAAGCTGGGCTGATAGTAGCTTTGCTCTTTGCTGATCTGGGTCTTGTACTCACCACTCACCTTTCTGCCCCTTTGCTTCTTAGGCGAGGCTTGTGTGGCACTGTAGACTCAGGGCTTCCCACACGCTCACAGCCCTTCACCCAACCAATGATTTCTGCTCCTTCCCATGGCCAAGATTGATGAATTACCCAAATGAAAGGTCCCTTGTTAATCACACCTTCTCCTTCCCTGCCAGCCCAGTGCAGTGCCCAGTGTGTATGGGCAGGTTTGGGAGAGCTCTCAACCTGTGGCAGCAGGTTGTCTCAAGAGCCTCTCCTCACGTCTCCTCCCACCCCAACACCCACCCTTTGGATGCAGTAGGAGCAGCAGTGAGTGCCCTGGGCATGCAGGGTCGTGTGTACCCCACTCCTGATGTCCCAGGGGATGTCAGATGGTGCCACCACCCCATGTGCGTGTGTCTGCACATCCCATGCCGTCACATGGACCTGCCAGTATCAGAGCGACCCACATCCCCAGGGTGCTGTCTCTGTGCTGTAGTCCCCAAGGGCTGCTTTGGGCAGCAGGAGACCATAGAGCGAGCTGCCCAAATCTGCCACAGGTCCTGGATGGGCTCATGTCAGTCAGTCTCTCCTGTGAACCTGTCAATGGAAGCTTTCTCCTCTATTCCCAAAGAAAGGAGGAGAGTGCTCAGGGCTGGTTTGTGTGAGTGACGCTCCATTGGTAATTCTCTGGGGATGAAAGTTAATTTTCAGCTCTGAGGGTTCTGGCTGAGGAAGGAATGGGTCAGAACATCCTGCAAATATCCTGGGTCTTTCTGGGACATTTCATCCCTCATTCAGTCTTTACATTCAGGCAAAAACCAGAGATGTGAGTACCCTAACCGGGGAGTCTTGTTCAGCAGGGAGATGCAGTGAGTGGGATTACTCCTGTGACCAAAGTTATGTTTGCCCTGGCAAGCAAATGCTCAAAGCGCAGGTGCAGCCTGAAACAGGTAAATCCCATGTATTTTTGTGCCTTGGTGACTTGGGCTGCGAAAGGGAAATGCTGTGGAGCTGGGCTGCATGGTCTGCATTGCTCACATCCCTGCCCTCTGGCACAACACAGCCATCTCTTCAAGCGCCAGCTTGGAAACCTTCTTCCTCACCTTCACTCCCCTGTAGCTGGGGCTGCACTGTGAATGGACCTCAGCTGAGCCATGGTGTAGCAATAAAACCCTCTGTACTGGAGCTGAGGGGCTTGGAGCCATCAGGGACAGGTTAAACTGTCGCTGTGGGAAGGGGGGTCTGGTCTCCGGGGCCTGCACCAGTGCAGGCTGCTCTGCCATCGCACCTCCTCCAAACCCACTTTTGCCTGCTGAGTCGAAAGAGAAGAGGGAAAGCCACAAGCCTGGTAAAACCGAAGGGCTGGGTCTGCCACTGCTGCCCTCGGCTGGCTGGCATGCGTGGTGTGATGGGGCTCCCATGTGCCCTCTCTGTGCCCTCCCTATGCCTTCCTCTGTGCACCGTCCTGCCTGTTCTCACCTCTGCTCTGCTCACGACTCGCTATAGAAACCAAGCAAAAAGAAGACAATAAACACGTCAGGGCTGCACTAGAGAGAAACTAGTTGTTCATCTCCTCTGGCTTGTTTCGTGCTGTTTAGTCCTGATGCAATCAGTATTAAGCCAGGTATTTTCCATGGGTATGAAGGACTTTATTGCTGGCAGTGTCAAAGCCCTCCCCAGGGGAATAAAATTGTGTGGCAAAATGTGTGGCCGATACTTTATTTTCCTGTTGTTCCCTCTGAGAGCTGCCTCCCTCCAGCTCTGGGCAGGCAGCAAGGACCAGTGTGCAGCGAGGTTTCCTTTACAGCAGGGTAGGTCCTCATCTGCCTGGATTCTGTGCCAGCTACACCACAGGGCTATCTGGGAATAATTAAGCCAAAGGCAAACACTGCCTGAAAACTGAGACTGTTTCTCCCCTGAGGGACCTGTGCAGCCAGAGAGACCTCAGGGGAGAAGGAAATAGTCACAGATACTGAATTAAACTGTGTAAAGCATCAGGGAAGATACTTAGTACTGGACATACTGCACAGGATCAGGTTGGTCTTTCCCACTGTCTCTGTCTCTTTGCCTTTAAAGAAGCAGAGAAGTTACGTTGTCCTTATCCCTGTCTGCCCCAGCACTCCTCACAGCTTGCCGTTACCCCTCCAGCCCTCAGCCCTGGCCACCCAAAGGCCACTGCTGGGTGCATGGTCTGACATGCCACTGTGGGTGCTATGGGTGCTCAGCTCTCCTTCTCTCCCATTTGCCCAACAAGCCATACATATTCTCATTTCAACGTTTTCCTTCTTTCTTCCTTTGTTATTGTGTTGCCCTTCAAAGTCTCTTGTAGTGAGGAAGGTGTAGAGTGGCAAGCTGCCCTCTCGACCCTGAAAATGCCCTGAAACTGGCAGAGTTAAGAAACAATCAGAATAATGAAGAAACAGAAGAAAATCCGAATAAGGGAAAGAAGCATTAACCCTGGCAAACACCTGACAAGTGAACACTGAACTTCCTCAGGAGGGCATAAATCCTTGAACAGAAATCTGCTATTCGAAGGGAAAAAAAAGAAAAAAAAAACCAAAACAAACAACACAAACAACACAAACAAAAAAAAAAAAAGAAGAAGAAGAGGAGAGGAAGGGAAAACATTTCAAAAATTCTGAGATTTTAACCTGTTTTTTTCAATCAATCACCCCCGTTATCCTTGGGAGCAGCAAGCACCGGCCTGACCTGTGGGTCTGCACTGCTCCATCACCTCCCACCATGAGAGCAGAGCAGGGGCTGTGCTGTGGGGCTGCCATGGTGCGGGGCTGCCCACGGCACGGAGCCAGGAAGGCGCCAGGGCAGGGGCAGGAGCGGCCGCAGCGCCAGGCGTGGGCACAGGGCACAGGCTCGCTATTGTCCTGCCCGGAGGCGGGCTGGCCGCTCGGCAGGGCTGCCGGGGGAGCCCTCCATCGCCGAGTGCGCTGCGCCCCGGGACACCGCGGCCCTGGCAGCGGGGAGCGCCGGGACCCTGCCCTCACGCTTGCAGCCATGGAGGAGGACGTCGCCCATCACCGCGGCCACCTGGCCGTCCCGGGCGGCCCCAGCCGCATCCCGGGCCCGCCGCCGCGGCGGGACAGCCCCCTTGGTGCCCCCACGAAGCGGAGCTGCCTCTCGGTCACCCTGCGCCAGGCCGGTGCGGGTGCCGGGGGGCCCCCCTGGGAGCGGCTGCGGAGCCCGGAGCCCATCACCCCCGTCCCCCCTCGGCCCCGGCCCGCAGTGGCCGAAGGGTCCCAGCGACGTGTTGGGGCTGAAGCCTCCCCGGTGGTGAAGATGCGGGTTCCCTGCACTCCACCATGCTCCGGTGGGTCTCTGTTGCTGGGATGGGCTGGGCAGGGGGCAGGGAGGCACCAAGGGGTGGCTTGGTGGTGCCATGGGGCTTGGCATAGGGCAGGGCCCTACAGGAGCAGTGGAGTGACATGGGGGAGGATGGGGAGCGATTCCTTCCCTGGGAGTCATTTCCCCTTCACCTACGCTGGGAATGTGGGTGGGCAAAGGCAGACAGGGGGTGAGCCCAGCTCTCAGCAGGGAAATGGGCAACTGTGGGCACCATGTCAGGAGATGCTGGAGGTGCTGGATGCCCGTCCATCTGTCTGTCTGTCTGTCTGAAGGCAGCCAGGCTGTGGGCTGCTCAGCCTAGCGTAGGTAACAACTGACAGTGATTTCTAAATGGCCCTGTAACCCACAGCGGGTAGTTTCCTTTTTGCTCTGGCCCCAGCACAGCACAGCAGGGGCACAGTGCAGCCAGGGCTTGCAAACAGTATCACAGAATGGTTTGGGTTGGAAGGGACCTTAAAGCTCATCCAGTTCCAACCCCTGCCATGGGCAGGGACACCTTCCACTAGACCAGGTTGCTTCAAGCCCCATCCAACCTGGCCTTGAACACTGCCAGGAATGGGCCAGCCACAGCTTCTCTGGGCAACCTGTGCCAGTGCCTCAGCACCCTCACAGGGAAGAATTTTTTCCCACTATCTAATTTAAATCTCCCCTTTGTCAGTTTAAAGCCATTCCTCCTTGTCCTGTCACTACCTGCCCTTGTAAAAAGTCCCTCTTCAGATTTCTTGTAGAATGCAGGAGAAGGAAACACAGAGGGAGGAAGGGGCATCCCCCTCCAGGATGTTCCCCCTCTCCAGATGCAAGCACATCCACTGGGCACGTGCAGGTGGGCACCGCCAGGCACGTATGCCTGCTGGGGCACATGGGATGTGACCTGCGTACCCCAGCACGGCCCATGGGCAGCACCTCTCCCTGCTCAGCACACACATGGACACACATGCACATACACGCGCATGCACACATGTGTACACACACACACACGGAGGGGACAGTGCTCATTTTGCCTCTGTGCCACGGGCTGACAGCCAGGAATCGTGATTCCAGAGGAGAAAAGGTTTCTCACGCCTCCACAAGTGGATCTGAAGGGCAAGTCACTTCTGATGAGCCAAAACATTCCTAATTTCCTCCCTCTGGGAAAGCAGAAGGGAGGCCCTGCAATCCCCTGAACCCAATAAATACCTAGGGGAAAAGAGCGCCCTTGAGCACCCTGCCAGAGCCAAGCTGCAAAGGGTTAAAATCCTCCTCCCTAAACAAGCAGAGATGCTGAAAATGCTGGGGAATTGGGAGAGAAAGGGGCAAGAAAAGGCCTGTGTGATGTGGGTGTGCAAGGGGGGCCCCTCCAGAACACGGTGGGGGGCCCCATCGGCGGTGGTGTCTCCATCCCCGTGGCTGTGCCCCTCGCCGGGGGGGACCAGGGATGGAGCCGGGGCCTGGGATGAAGCCGGGGAGGGTGCGCGGGGGGAGATTTTGCGGCGATGTTTAATATTCAGGTCACATGACGATGGCAGCAGGAGCAGCACCAGCATCCCCTCTCCGCTGAAATAGCCACTGGAGAAGGAGGGGAAAGAGAGGGGGGGAGAAGAGGACACAGGGAAGAAAGAGAGAGGTAAAAGCAGAGCCTCGTAGCCCACCGTGCCGTGCCAGCGTCAGGCTAGGAAAGTAGGGGGAAACCCACCCCCTTGGGAGAGGATTCGGAGACAAAGGAAGCTTCATGTTCAAAGGTAGGATGCTCTGGGTTTCGCAGGGCTGGGCGATGCCGGAGGGACGCCGCTGGGGCTTTTTGTGCAAACACCCTCCGCTGTGCCTCCATGCTGCCCAGCTCTGGCCACGAAGGAGGAATAACCCCGAAGGGCAGCGGGAGAAATCGGTCCTGGCTTTGTCTGTCTTCTTCTTTTTTCCTTTTGGTGGCAGCAGTCTGGCATGAAGGAGAATGAGATGGGCTGTTTGCGGATCTGATGGGGAGTAGCTGGCGCCAGGGGCTGCTTTGAAAGAAAGAGATAATCCGAGCTGGTCCAGGGCCGGGGGAAGCCGACAAGCTGCTCGGCGGCTGGCTTGTCCCTTGCTAGTGACAGGCAGTGGCTGCAGGGGCAACAGGGACATCCCGTGCTGTTCCTTGGGCATCTGCGCAGGAGCCGGCGGCGGGCAGAGAGGCCCCGCACCGGCGGACCGGCGGGCAGGGGCACAGGCAGCTGCGGTGGCAGGGTACCCTGGTCCAGGGGTGCTCAGCATCCTCTCGCCCTGTGATACAGCCGTGCCACCCAGGGGTGAGCCGGGGTACGGGATAAGGGATGCACGGCCGGGGAGTGGCATCTGGGTACGGCTGGGGCTGAGGTGAGCATCTAACCCTGCAGCGGCTGGGCTGGGGACGTGCCCAGCCCCTTCACCTCCACCTCTGGCGCCTCCAGAGAGGCTTCAGCACACACTGCCCTAGATTTCACGGCGGCCCCGGCAGAGCCGGGCTCCTGCCCGAGCCCTCTGCAGAGCACTGAGGGGAAGGAAGGTTGCTGCCGGGAAGGCTGCAGCAGCCCGAAGGACTGGGATGAGTTTCCTTGCCTCACTGGAAACATCCAGTGATCCTCAGGCCAGGCAAAAAGATCTGGTAAGAAGAATGGCTCTGGTCTGCACTCTGAAGTCACGCGGTGCATCCGGCACAGCTTAGCCTTTGCCCTGCACAGCTGGGAGAAATGCCCCGGGGTCATCACAGCAACTGAGGGGGAAAAGGGATTTTTCCAGCGGAGGGATGCTCAGTCCAGCACCTCTGCAGATCGGAAGCAATGCCTGCAAGCCCCAGGAAGGATGGGCTACTGAAGGAGCTGCTGGCTTTTCTTCCTAGGGACCTGGTGTTACCCCTGCCAGCCACCTTCAAGCTCTGAACCCATCCTTCCTCCCTGTTCCATGTTTGCAGGGAGTGGACCTGCGGGTCCAGAGCCACGCGAGTGGAAGGGGCTGGGGTGAGACCCGTGTGAGGATTGCTGTCTCCAGCCAGAGCAGGACAGCCTCATCCACACGGGAGGACAGCTGCCAAGAGGCTGTCCATGTGTATGTGGGGGTTAAATAGCCTTTCCTTGCTGGAAGCTGGGCTGCTGTGAGCGACTGTTTGCAGCCCTCCCTCTCTCTTGCCACTCAGACAAAGGACGGGAAGGCAGGGGGAGGGGATGCAACTGTATGTGGGTTATTGGGACAGAGTAGATGTTAGTCCCCACTACCTGAGCTCCTAAGGGACCCGCAGGGCCACCTCTGTCCCCAGCTATCTGCTGTGAACAAGAGGCAAGCAGACGTGAAGCGTGTGCTGCAGGAGTGGTGTCTGCAGCTGGCCCTGTACGCCAGCCTTCCAGGGAGTGGTTTTGGGGTGGATCGGGGGGTGTCAGAGGCAGGAGCCAGCTGGTACCATGGGGACCTGTCTGGGCATCCATTGCCCTTCTAGCCCTGCCTGCCCCCAGATGCTGCACCTCTCCATTTGGCTCCAGAGCCAAACGGAGCATCTCCTATGGGCCAGAGATTATCCTCTGTTAGCCCAGCCCAAGCCAGCTCCCACCAGGAGCCGAGCAGCCAGCGTACCACCAGCAACGACCCCTTAAATGAACTTGGCTTAGCACACAGAACAAAGTGGCATGGAAAAGGGTGGCAATGCAAGCAGCGGATGTAGGTGGTTAACCTTGGCTAACCCTCTATTCATTATCAGCTGTACTGGCTGTAGTGCCCTATCATGTATTCATTACAGGGGACAGCTGGAGGGGCCAGGATGTGCCTAGCATGCACAATACTACCCCTTGACCAGTCAATCAGAGCACTAATGTGGTTTCCTAGCAGCATTAGCATTACTGCATGTGAAGCAGAGCCATTCCCAGGAGATGAAGTCGACATGTTTCATGTCTCAAGGTGCCTCTCATAGCTCTGCCTCGGTTTTTGCACACCCTGATCTCCCCAGCAAGCTGCTCCTCAGTTGCCCCCTTGGATTCCTCTGTGTGAGTCAAGAGGTGGAAAACTGTGCGCAGAAAGCTGAGCCCTTGGGCACCTCTTTGCAAACTGGGGGCTTCCCTCACTGAGGCTGTGTGGGAAGAGAGGAGAAAGGAAGAGGTGCCTACACTGAGACCTTGAATGTCCAAAATCAAATGCCCAGAGCAACATCACTGATATAAAATCCAGGAAATACTTAAGGAGACTTCTGGAGACCTTTTCTCTTGGTCTCGGGGCTTTATATAGGAACCTGACTCTGAAATATCTGCTCCAACCACTGCAAGCTCCTGGCTCCAGCAGTAAAGCCTGCAAAGGGATGGCCACATATTGAATGTCCACAGTAGAGTTAGGAACATCTCCTGGCTCTGACAAAGCATCCCTTGGTGAGATTGAGGTATGAGCTATGAACCTCTTAAGTGAGCCTTGAGGTTGGCTGCCAGCAACTTCCCTGCTTCCTTCTCCCTGTGTAAGAACAAGGATTTGGAGGCATAAAGGAGAGGGCAATAGATTCCCTGAAGACAAGCTACTGCCCAGGCAGCAAAGGGGTTGCAGCCATGTCCTGCACCCATCCCATGCAGCTGCTCAGCTGGGCTTTCTTCTCACCTTGTCCTGTTCCCTGTTCACCTCTGGGATTCATTTGCCCCCATTACTGCAGTAACCAAGTGCCTTACTGGGGCCACAACGCCCTGCCCCATCTCCCCACATCATTCCCTGTCTCACTCTCTATTCTTCCTCTATTTGGGGTAGGTGGGACCCGAGCAGGGCTCTGTGAGGTGTGCGCTGGAGGATGCTGCAGCAGGATGAGGGGCATGGCACAGCCACATGACTATGGTACAGGTCCTCTACCTAGGTGAGGAGGAATGAAGGGCAGGGAGCAGGAGAGCTGGCTGCCTTGGCCCTCCGTGCTGTGCAGGACTCTCCTGGCTGGCAGCAGCTTTGAGAAAGCTGGAAAAAGACAACAGGAGCCCCAGGGCATGATCCATCAGCAGGAAAGGCACAGATGAGCTGTGATGGGTGTAAGAGTGGATTGCAGTTGGGAAGCACTTCGCTGGGCAGGCTGCTCTCCCGGCAGCTGCCCGGCAGCATGAGGTGCTCCGAATTGCCAACCTGGTTCAAACCAACAGTCCATCTTGTGCTCTGGTTCCCCCAGGGTGCTGCTCACTGCTTCAGGAGAGGATGGTGATAGCTCAGAATGGGGGATCACCCTCCAGCAGACCTCTCCCTGCTGGCAAGGTGAAGGTACAAGAACCTTAAGACTCTACCCACAGCGCTGTGCATGAGTGGAAGTGCTACCACCCTCTCCCATGGGGGGAACATCCCTTCTCCCACTCTAACATAAAAGACTTCTCAAGTGGTGTAAAAGGAGCTGGGTGGATGCACCCTTCTCCTTGCCAATGGTGGCCCTTCCACAAGGTCTGCCCTCAGCACATGATCGTGGGATATTAAAGATTATGTAAAATGTAAAATCTTCACTGTGTAGAGCAGCCCTTGTGTCTACACAGGAGCTTTGATGTGGGAATCCTAGGCAGGGTCACCAGCCACCCAGGCAGCCTGTTGCAGCCTAACCCTGTGCTTAAACAACATCTCTCTGACCTCTCCCTAGCGCCGGCCTGCCTGGCCTGGCTGAGCTGTCACAAGGACCCTGGACTGGTGCTGTCATTGTCCCCAGCCTGGTGACCACTGAATCACCTTCCTCTCCAAGCAGCATCTATCACCCACCAAATGGCAGTCGCCTGCCTGGCTTCTCGCATCTCCTCTGCAGCCAATGGGTTCTGCTGAGCAGGGCGAAAAACTCCATTGAAATGATGGAAAGGGATAATTTAGTGTGAGATACTTGAACTGAAGTGGCATCCAAAACAAGTGGAGTGCTTAGCAAGCAAAAACACGTGCTGTCCCTGTCCCGGGAAAATAACCGTCTAATGAGACAAAGCATGGGGGAGTCAAGTAATTAGAGTGGGAAAGGCTCTAGTTTGCAGCTGGTCTGTGTATGAAAGGTATTTGATTCCCATCCCCTTCATCTTCCTTTCTAGATTTATCCCTCACGCCTCCCTTCCCCACCAATTACAGCTTTTCTCCCATGTCCTGTCCTCTCCCAACCTCCAGCTTCCTCCCAGTGGGTGGGAGCTGCTCACTAATGAGACAAGAGACGGAGATAAATAGACGAGGCCCACCCCAAGCAGTGTGTGCCATCACCCGAAAAAGAGTCAGGGAGGCCATAAAGCCCGCAGGGGCTTTCTCTTTGCCTGTTTGTTTTACATGGAAGAAGTGAGAAGGGAAAGATGCAGATAATTAGTTTATTGGTCACAACGATTAGTGTCTTGATCATAATAAACCCCATTGATCTATGGGTGGCAGGTAAGTGCGGAGGTTGTGACCATGCTTTGCACTTCCACAACTGCCTTTCTCTGAGGAACTCAGCCCTCACAACACGGCCAGTAACGCAACTGCCCCTGGCAAGGGCCAGGCTTTGAAGTCCTCATGGTAAATCCCAAACTCTGCTTCAATGATAGGACTTCAAAGTCTGTTCCACTGCAAATTTCATGCTAAATTTGGAGGGGCAAAACACTGGTGATCCTGGTGAGAACTGGGAGGCAAAACTGAGGAGACACACACACAGAACTTTGGGCACCCAATAAGAACCCAGTCAGCTTCACTCAGTCTGCTCCTGCTGTTTGGAAGTAGCATTCAATACGCTGCATGCTCAACAAACCCCACTTCTCCACCTCCTCATCTGGTGTGACACATTGAAGAGTGTGCTGGAAACTCAAGTAGATGTTCCTCCATGAAGAGGAACTTCTTACTGCTAGAATCTTGCCATTCAGCTATCAAGTAGCCCTTGAAACGGATGCTCAAAGTTGCCCTCAGCCTCCCTGACAGGTCGGGAAGGAGGTCCGTGTTACATCTTAATAATGGTTTTTCAATCTTTCTCCCTATGCAGGGTCAGTGGAGAACAAAAACGAAGCAGCCATGTCTGAGCTGGTCCCAGAGCCACGACAAAAACCAATCGTACCAATGAAACCCATGGGCATTAACGCCAACTTGCTGGGCTACATCGGTATTGATACCATCATTGAGCAGATGCGTAAGAAAACGATGAAGACAGGTTTCGACTTCAACATCATGGTTGTAGGTAGGCAGGTACCAGCTGAGGTACTGGGGACCATGGTCAGGGACTGTCCTATGGGGCCAAGGGGGAAAGTGAGCCTTGCAGAGGGGGCTTGCTCTGGGGGAAAGGAGAGCCTGCACAAGGCAAGAAGACACCTACAGCCCCATCCCCTGCCCGCCTGGCTCTATCCCCTAGGCCTGCTGTCATAGCCAGGCTGCAGCACATGTCATGGGTTTCCTCTTTGCAACCCTCAGGTCAGAGTGGACTGGGAAAATCGACGTTGGTGAACACCCTCTTCAAATCCCAGGTGAGCCGCAAATCTTCAGGATGGAACCGGGAGGAGAAAATCCCGAAGACGGTGGAGATCAAAGCCATTGGGCATGGTAAGAGCCAGGCTGCTGGGGTGGCGCAATAGTGATGCTTCAGCACAATCTTGCATAAGACCCCAGTAGTTTATGCAAACAGTTCTCTGGTATTAGGCAGCCCTTTCTCCATGGGAAGCTAAAGGACAAGTGTCAATTTTAGATGGCCTCAGATCCAGCCAAGGCTTCTCTTAGACAGCGATGCCACTGATGCCACAGCCAAAAGTGAGGGGTAGAAAAGAGTTACAGATGTTCTGCCAAGACATTAGTCTACATGTGTGGATTAAGCCCTGCTGACAAGCACCTGCAGACACTTAATAGTCAATACAAATTGCATTGGTGGGTCCCATCTCGAGTTTGGTAGTGTACGTCTCCTCATGGCAAAGCATCAGCGCAGCTTCTACAGTGGTGCAGAGTAATGTGCATCATCTCAGATTCAGGATGGGGAGGACAAGTTGTATAAGATAGGTACTAGCGCTGGGCCACAAACTGAGCACAAATCCATTTTCCTGTGGCAGGGTGGTATAAGGTGGCTTTGGTGCAGAGGTTAGCAAATTTGGTGTCAGAAATGCAAGTGGGGATCACCACTGTTGAGGCATGACCCAGCCTGGCCTGGTCATGCTTGCTGGGCAGGGATGAGGGCAGAGCACTCTTGTTCCCTTGTAGCATACAGAGACATGTTTCATGATAGAACAGTGTCCTGGAGGCTTATTGATTGTTTGCAATTTCTTCCCCAGTCATTGAAGAAGGTGGTGTCAAAATGAAGCTGACAGTGATTGACACGCCAGGATTTGGGGACCAGATCAACAACGAGAACTGGTGAGTTTTACGTGGTCAAGGCCTTGTGTCCTAGAAAGGGCTGGAGTTAAGGTGATATATGGAGAGACTCTCATCTATTCGGCCTGGAAAGCATCTGGGATGCTATTGCACTCCAGGGGCCAGTACTGAGGAAATGGAACTGTGAACACCTTGGGTCTGTGTGCATGCCTGGGGATATGCACACATTACATAGCAAGTGCCTATTTCTGTGCCCAGTTGCAGAAACTCTTCAACATCTCAGCTGATGGTGGGGTGCTTGTGGTGGGTATTTTTTATGCCTGAGTATATTTTGCTGCTGTCAGAGCTGGGAACACTGTAGGCAGGAACATGTGGAGATTTGTACCTGTCTATTCATCTCTCTCTCCCACCTTAACAGCTGGGAGCCTATTGAGAAATACATCAACGAGCAGTATGAAAAATTTCTGAAAGAGGAGGTGAATATTGCAAGGAAGAAACGAATTCCAGACACGCGAGTGCACTGCTGCCTCTACTTCATCTCCCCCACAGGCCACTCGTATGTACACAGTCCCTCGTCCTTCCTCAAGCTCTTGGTGCCTCTGTGCCAGATATACCCTCCACTGCTCCATCTCAGGCCCAGGGGTCCTGCCTATGGGGCTGGCCACTGTTTAGTTTAATTTTGGGTGCTGTGGGGCTTGGAAGAGCCTAGGATAACAAGGGCAGGAGAAACACCACTGTTTTTGGGACAGGGAAGGATGGATAGGAGGAAGGAGTTGAAAGCATGGTGGTGGCAAGCGGTGTATGTACAAGGGGGGTTTAATTGATGCCCTGGTGCTGGGAGAGTCACTAGGATGAAAAGGGAGGAGGGTAAAGTGACCCCTTCCATGTTGTTCCCCCTTGGGCTGCAGCCTGCGGCCTTTGGACCTGGAGTTCATGAAACATCTCAGCAAAGTAGTGAACATCATCCCAGTTATTGCCAAGGCTGACACCATGACCTTGGAGGAGAAGACCGAATTCAAACAAAGAGTGAGTATCTCCTCTCCTGCATGGGATCCTTCCTTGCCCTGGCTTGGAGGTGGAAGAAATGCATGCTATCATAGAATCATAGAATAGTTGGGTTGGAAAGGGCCTTAAGATCATCTAGTTCCAACCCCCATTATCTAGTTCTAACCCCCAATCCTTCCAATCCTTCTTCCTGGGATTGCAGCACAGTCCCCAGGGCATGTGCAGAGTCCAGTGCTGGGCTGGTGGGTAAGTCCTGAAGATGCAGCTGTTTGTGGCTCTAAAGACACGTGTGTATCCCTGTGACATCTTGTGATATGCTCTGTCACGGGAACTGCAGAGCCAGACAAGTAATTGCGGTTGGGGAAGAAAGGCTCATCACTGCCGCTGTGTGTCCTCACTTTGCTGCATGGTTCCCAGGGACAATCCCTCCAGCCCCTGCCTGCTGGAAGGTTGCCCTAGATGTGTTTGCCCAGCCACCCCACCTGCCTTTCCCTCAGGTTTGTGTTGCTTTGTGCTCCAAGATGTTTCTCTGCCTAGGTACGCAAAGAGCTAGAAGTAAATGGGATCGAGTTTTACCCCCAGAAAGAATTTGATGAGGACTTGGAGGATAAAACAGAGAATGACAAAATCAGGGTAGGAAACATTTTATCGTGGGAGGGGAAGGGGGGATGAGGGCTGGTCATTAGTGTAAAATGGACATGTGTAACTAGAGGTTTTTAAGTGCTTCGTGAATCATGGATGAAAGATGCAATGGATGTAAGGAACCTTCTGGTCAGCTAGAGGAGACAAGCTCCTTTGGATGAGCCTCCCATTCCTCAGTAGTCCATGCACCTAGTCACTTTTTTCTGTGCCTGCTCCAGTTTGATTTGATCTTCTAGGACCGGTGCTGCTACCCGATCCTCCCCCATCCCTCCTGAGATCTGAACTGCTAAGCCAATGGACCACATGTGCTTTTTGAACAATTGCATCACACTGGTGGCTCATGGTCATTTTGTATCTGACTAGCACATGGGGTCCTTCCACTCCTTCAGTCACTACTTGTTCATGAGCTCTGAAGTTGTAGCAGAAGCTCTGTTGTTATTCCCCAAATGTTGCTCTTTGTGCCTCAAACTTACATCTTCCCATATAACAAACCAGGCTGCTTTCGTACTGACAACACCTCTTGGCCTTGTGATGCTAGTGCATTTAATTACCCCACCCATCATTTTTGTAGGTAGGCTATTAATGAAAATAGATTGGCCTCTACAGCAGTCCTCGAGAAACTCTTGTATTGCTGCCTGACACGTGCCCTTTCAACTGCCCCAGCTGTCACAGCCCCAACAGAAATTCCCACCTTCCCCATCTTAACCATTTCCCACTTGGCAATACATTACACATTCTGGAGAAGACTAGGTGGGTTTTGCTTCTTCTCCAAACTATTACTGGTTTTGAGGAGAGCACCAGATTTTGTTCTGCACTTCAGCACCACACATAAGAAATAAACTGCTTTTTAATCTCCGTTCCTTTGGTAACTGCAGTCCCTTGCCGGCCCCAGGGATATCTATAAAGCAGAGCAAATCTATGAACATTTGCACATCCTTATGGATAGCAGCATCTCCAGCACCCATGTTCTGGAAACAGACGGTTTCTCCCTGTGCTTAGAGATATCTGGGTCACCAATAGCCTCACCTACTGTCCCACTTCCCAGGAAAGCTGCACCCCCACCCCATTTCTGGTCTTCCTCAGTACAATCATTTCAGCCATTAAACTTGGTTCTTGTGTCTTGCTGGAGAGGATTATTTTGAGTTATCTCCTTCTTCTGGTGAAGAACTACAACCTGGGTGAGAAACACAGCGAACTATCTACACGAGTAGCCCTGGGCTGACGGACCCTCGTAAGAAGTACCAGCCAAGGTACTTCTTATCTGGTCACCCCCTTCTTCAGAAATGCTGGAGATGGGAAATAGAAAAGCTCTTCCCCTCCCCACCAGAGCCTTTGCACTGCTGCAAACTACCCACTAAGCTTGGGTCATGCAAAGACAGCCAGTGAAGTGTTGTCCTGGAGAATCTTTTCCTTTGGAAAAGGCCTTATGTTTGGTGAAATGAGAGGAAGAAAGGTGGACGGGGAACAATGACGGTGCTGCTCTCTGGAATGGGTTCAATAGGTCTCTCCACATGTCTCTCCTCAGCAGGAAAGCATGCCCTTTGCAGTAGTGGGCAGCGACAAGGAGTACCAAGTGAATGGCAAAAGAGTCCTGGGCAGGAAAACACCTTGGGGAATCATTGAAGGTAAAAAAATCCCTTGTTTCTGCGAGCTGAAAGTATCGCAGGCCTCAGTAATAAACCGGGGCCCAGATAACACGTCCCATGGCCACCTTCCCATCCCTTTTGTGACAAACTTTTTGAAACCAAGCAAGAGGAGAATTCTCAAATAGCTCTGCTGGAAGGGAACTGCCATGGTCAATGCGGTACCACTGCTGCCAACTGGCAGAAGCTGGAGCCACTCTGAACAGCACCATGTGTGAGGCTGAGCTTCTGGGGCTGCCTTGGTTTTCAGATACAATTACACACGTGACTGCTCAGCACCTCTTAGCATGTTTTCTCAATGCCTGACTGTGCCTTTCAGACAGCTGTCTGTCCCTTCTGAAGTATGCAAGCTCTGCCCACCCGGAACCTGCCCCATGGCAATGACCCTCCCGTGCTCCATAACCACAAAGGGGTTGTTGGAAAAAGTCAAACGTAACAATTGCTTGCTTTCTTTTCAGTGGAAAACCTCACTCACTGTGAATTTGCCCTACTTCGAGATTTTGTCATCAGGTAAGGCCATGGTCATGCACCAGTTTGCTCTTGATGAGCTGGGAGTCTTCCTGAGACCCTCTTAGAGAGAAATAGCCCCTGTGGAAAGGAAAATAGAGTACATTTCAGGCAGTGAAGACTTATGTGGGGTAGGGTTGAATTGAGTTAGGGGATGGATGCTCTAGTGCCTCTCTTGGTGACATGACCACTATGTGAAGTAGGTGCTAGTTTTCATGTATGAGCTGGATGCCTGGAAAAAAGCAGGGTCCTACCACCCCCCTTATATCCCATTAAGGATATTAGGTTGAAAGAACTTCCATCTGCTGCTGACAGTGGGTTTGGGGTGGAGTCAGTGAAAAAGAGGCCACTACCACATCCTAAACCATGTGTCCTACCAGGATGAGGGATGTGCTGGAACATATGACCTGGAAATGAAAAGCTCCATATTTCATTCATCTTTCATTGTCCTGTCTTATTTCTACTCTGTTTCATGAAGTTGTCACAGCACAAGTGATACCTGCCCTAAATTCTGTAGAGGAGCGGCAGAGCCAGGGTCACCTCTGTTCGCTATAAATACAACAAGGTTTTAAAATAACACCAAAAATAAGAAAATAAGGGAAGCACACTTAAAAGATAGAGCCCTGTGGCTCATTCCACCTGTGGGTATGGTGGTATTGAGACACTTGGCCAGGTACAATGCTTGGACATCACTCCACTGCCCTCTTTTTGCTCTGCAATACCTTCTGCAGCAGACAGGCTTTCCCTAAGTCTCACAGTGAAAACATCCTAACCAAGTGATCATCACAAAGTATACAGAAATCCAAGCCTGCAGGCTTTCTATGGAGGTTAAGGATGACGTTCACAGCAGTGTTCTGCAGGTTACATCTCCAGTGGACCTGCTACACCCTCCCAGTGCTTCCTTGTCTCATGTTTCCTTGTCTCACCACTGCTTCAGGTGAGATAAGCCCATGTCTGCTCTGACACACCAGGATGGCCAGTGGCTGTCCCACTGGCACAAATATGAGAGGGGTGGGGCGCTGGCAAGTACAGCCAGGGATTTCAGCCCATATCCTGCATCCTGTATATGTATTCTTGAATGCTGATGCTCCAGCTCTCAGTTGTGTATGATGGCACCCACACTGTCCATGCCATGCAGAAAGGGGTATGCTCATTGGCCAGACTGAGTGAAGTAATCTTCCATTTATCTTGGGGAATAAAATGATCATCAGAAGATTAATACTGGCTGAGCTGATATTGCTTATTGTATCTTCCTTCTAATCCCGTCTTCACTTTGGCCCCTGCAGGACCCACCTTCAGGACCTGAAAGAAGTGACCCACAACATCCACTATGAGACCTACAGGGCCAAGCGGCTGAATGACAACGGTGGGCTGCCCCCCATGACTGTCGAGACAGAGGAAAACCACGAAAGTAATCTGTGAACGACACCCCCTCTCCCCCCCGCTGTCACCCAGTGTCTCTGGATATGACAACTCACTCCTGCTACCCTTGAGTCTACCATGGGCCTGTCTCAAACCATGTGGTGCATCCTCCGTGTGTGTGAGAGGATGCGAGTGTGAGTGTGTGTGTGTGTGCCTCCCTATGTGCTAGAGAGGGACCAAAGGTGAGGTCTCCCCTGTCCTTCCCAGAGTGTCCTCATTCTCGGTTTGTTTTTTGCACAGCGGACTGTCCGTCATGTTCCTTTCTCTTGTTTCTGTGTCTCGGCTCTGTGTCTTGCCTGGGGGGAATAGGGATGAGGGGGAAGGATTTCTAGGCACAGGAGGGGTTTGGAGGTGGGAGGTGTGGGTCATGCCGTGGTCCTGTTTTAATCACTTGGAGACATGGCAAGGGGAGACTCCAGGAGAGATGGTGGAGCCAATGCTTGCAGTGTCTTCAAGTGAGGGCAGCAGAGATTTCTCTTGGCTCCTCGGTGGGTGGGAAGGCAGCTGGTTGGGATGAGGGCATGGTGGCCTAGCATTTTAAGCCCATTTCTTGCTGTAGCTTCCCAAGGCGAAATGGCAGCTTGGAAGTGGATGAGAGAAGTGACAGACTGACATGTTTTGTGGTTCAGAGGAAGTGACCAGTGGGAGGAGACAGAATTAGTTCTTGGGCTGTAGCATCTATTTGAGAAGCATCAAAGTGCTTGAGGAAAATAGCTGTATTTAAAAAAAAAAAAAAAAAAAAGCAAAACCCAGACAAAAAGCGCATGTTCCTGCTGCAGAGAGCATTTGCCCTGCTCAGTGCTAAGATCAAAAGCCATGCTCGTGTCACAGGCTTCTGATCCTGTGCAGATCAGACCAAGCTGTCCTGAGGTCACTCCACCTCATCCCCATCGCAGCGATCTCTCTCCACCAGTACTGAGCAGGTCCTGGATGAACCTTCCCCACACGACACAGCCCCTCTGCTGTGGGAGCACAGGGAAGACAGTGCCATGGGGAGTTCCTGCTGGCAGCTTCCCAGGGGCAGCCCCGCTCAGCACAAGGCCTTCAGGATCTTGGAGGAGTGCAAAGAACCACGGATTGAGAAGCACTGGGTCTCCGTTGATGGTGGGAACACAAGAGATACCTCCTCCTTCCTCGCTGAAATGTCTCCATTTGCTACTCCAGCAGTCTCAGCTTGTGCTGCTTCTCCACCCTCCTACTGCCCTCCCAGCTTCCATGGCCCCTTCTCCTGCGCTTTTGTTGTTATTCCTTTTTAGCCCTCCGTAGCTCGCTTCCTTACTTTCTTTCCCTATCTCATTTCTCTGCTCTTGACCCTTTCTGTCTCTCCATCTCTCCAAGCACTTGAACCTTCCTCTTCTCCAGACTGTTTTCTCCCCCTTCATCTCCCAAGTTCTCACACCTCCTCATCAGTGTCCTGTTGAGAAGCTGTCATTTTACCTTTCCCTGGAGGGAAGGTAAAGTCCCAGGAGCAGAAAGAGGCACAACTTTACTGAAGACTATATGCTTGTGCCTAGCCGTTGTCAGCTCTTTTCTGGATGTCCCTGAGCCAGGTGGAAAGTGTCAGGGCTGGCTGGGCAGATGGGAAGAGGGGAGAATGTCCCAAGTTTGGCAGTGTCTGCCTGTCACCTAGCACATCACATGGCTGCCCAGGGTTGTCACCTCCAGGAGAATTGCCAGTTGCACTTCAAATGCACGTGCAGAATGCCATGGCACGGGATGGCAGCGCTGCAAGTAAGGGGAGTACAATGGGTTTGGGGTAGGGTTGGGAAGGCTGGCACAGGAGGAAGGGAGGAAGAGGTCCCAGCAAGGGAACAGCAGAGCAGGACTGAAGCCAAGCCTTCAGTTGGTTGATAGAGCTGTACATGGGCCAGGGCTGGGAAGAGGGTTCTCCAAGCCATAGCAAAACCATCTGAGACCGTATGTCCATCCTGTTGCTTTCTCTGGTGCTGTCACTGCAAAGCGAAGGCCTCTTCACTCCTGTGTTCCCACCTGTTCACACAAACCAGACATTCCCAGCACTGCTGGGATGCGAGGGCCATCATGGTCCTTTCACTACCCATGTTCACTGCTCCACATACAGCCTTCCACCTGCACCAGACCTGCTCAACCTGCAGAGAACAAAAGCCCCATCACCAGTACCACGGACCCTAGAGAAACCATTCACTGCTCCCCATCCTGCCACCTACACTGGGCATCCACAGCCCAACGCAGGGTCAGAGCCTCCTCCCAGCTTGTCTCCACTGGCCATGGAGGCCTCTCCAGCATCACTGGCTACCAGAAGCATCTTCTCAGCCTCCTCTGCTCTGGCTGCTCCAGCCCAGCCTCTACATAATGTTTAAAACCCAGAGCAGCAGGAGACACTCTCTCAGAGCTCCTCTTCTTTGCTGCGCTGAAGCACAAAGCAATGCTCCATCATCTAGAGGAACTCCTTGCCACTGGTCTGAGTAACCCTGGGCTGTGGTATGGTAATTCCTACAACTCTTGAGCCCAAACAAGGGTTATGGCAGAGATTGCCCTGCTTAGTGAAAGCAACACAGACCCCACACAACAGAAGGGAGAGATTTTCCTTTGCTTGTAACTGGATTGCAAGGACAAGGCTGTGTGTTTTGCTCTATAGGTTTAGGAATTTTTGTTTGTTTGCAATAAGGTGTTTTTTAAGCTCTGCTCTATAATTCCCTGCCAGATTATGGACTAATTCTAAAGGACCCATAAAAGCATGCTGAGAAAAGCAAGCTCAGCTATTCCTCACTGCCACCTGCTCATCTGTCAGAAGGTCTACAAACAGCAAACATAAAGAATTTCACATGTTGTGCGACAGCTGCAGATACCTTTGGGAAAAAGTCTCTGTGGATGGACCAGGTAGGAAAAGCCTGAACAGATCCCAGCTCTTGTGTGTCAACAGCTGAGCCCCAGATGACCACAGCACGCCAGGCGTTCCCCTCAGGTATCACTTGAATGATACCATAGAGGGTAGAGTCTAAATTTTGCACTGGAGATATCCCCTCAGTGTGTTCAGAGACAACTCTTCCCCACCAAAGCCACTCACCGGATAAATTATGCAACGCATGGTAAATCCCAAAGGCTGGACAAGTTCCACCAGGCTAAAACAGCACCGAACACCTGGGCAGGTGCGGTTATGCAGTGAGCAGAGGGCGAGAAGAGCGAGCAGCACTTCGTGCAGGCACTAGTATTTGTGGTTAGTCGTGAGGACAAGTTAATTACGGTTCACTACAGCCGGTGAGCGGGCGTCTGGGGAACGGCTGCCCAAGGCACACTGCCAGCTCCTCTCCCGCCGCAGCAGCCGCCTTGGACACCAGGAAGCGGCGCGCGAACAGAGGACGCTCTTCAGCCAGACACCGCACCGGCGGCTTGGGGAAAAAGCCTTCCCGGGCCCAACCGGGATCCAGGCCGCGGCCCTCTCCAGCGGCCGCCCGCGGGCCCTGTGCGGGCCGGAGCCGGCCTGGCCATGGCGGGGCAATGCCCGGGGCGGAGCGGGCCGGGCGGTACCGCCTGATGTAGCGTCCCCCGCGCCGGCCGCCATTAAACCCCGCGTCACCTAGCAACCGCCTCACGTCCGCCTCACGGGTCGCGTCACCGGGGGCGGGGCGTAGAGGGGAGCGGAGCCCTATGGGGGGAGCGGAGCGGGTGGACATCACAAGTCAGAGGCGGGGCCAGCGGGGGACAAGATGGCGTTGAACAGGCACCACTCGCAGCAGGGTGGTGTCGTCATCCCCAATGCCGAGAGGTACCGGGGGGCTGCGGGGAACGGGCCTGTGCGGCCGGGCCGGGGGGGGCTCCTCACGCCCTCACCCCGCAGCAGGGCTCAGCCGGGGCTGGCGGAGCCCGGGGGAGGGAGGCAGCAGGGCCCCGCTGGGGCGACCCCCGTCCCCTCCGGACTCGACCTGCCCTGGGGGCTGCGTTATTATCATGGAATCACAGATGGTTTGGGTTGGAAGGGACCTCAAAGCTCATCCAGTTCCAACCCCCTGCCACGGGCAGGGACACCTTCCGCTAGACCAGGTTGCTCCAAGCCCTTGTGTCCAACCTGGCCTTGAGCACTGCGAGGGATGTGGCAGCCACAGCTTCTCTGGGCAACCTGTGCCAGCGCCTCAGCACCCTCACAGGGAAGAATTTCTGCCTAAGAGCTCATCTCAGTCTCCCCTGTGTCAGTTTAAAGCCATTCCCCTTGTCCTGTCACTACCTGCCCTTGTAAGAAGCCCCTCTCCAGGTTTCTTGTAGCCCGTTTAGGCACTGGAAGTTGCTCTAAGATCTCCCTGGAGCCTTCTCTTGTCCAGGCTGAACAAGCCCAGCTCTCTCAGCCTGTCTTCACAGCAGAGCTATTCCAGCCCTCTGAGCACCTTCATCAACCTTCTCTGGACTCAATCCAACAGCTCCCTGTACCTCTTGTGTTTGGGGCCCCAGGGCTGGATGCAGAACTCCAGGTGGGGTCTCACTAGAGTGGAGTAGAGGGGGAGAATTAACTCGCTCAACCTGCTGGCCACACTATTTTTGATGCAGCCCAGGACATGGTTGTCTTTCTGGGCTGCAAGCACATGCAGCTGTGTCATTTTGAGCTCATTAAAGTGGGAATGGGCTGGGGTGGGGAGCAGGCCCAGCTGGAGTTGTCAGAGCAGCTCCATCTTCACTGTTGTGCTATTCCAGCAGGCACCCTGGGTGAAGAGTGAGCTGCCATCACCTGCAAAACACAAAGACTTGTTTGGCTTTTTTTATATCATACAACTGGCTAGTGATGTCAGAGGGGCAGAGGCTGCTGAAGGTAGGAGTCTGAATCGCATGAACTCAAAGTAAGGAAAACTTGTCGTCCAGGGTGATACTTAAGCGGAGCAGGTCCTCTCCTCGTGAAAGCAGAGGCAGCTGCTCGATGCCTGCCCTCCCCCACAGTGGGGATTGACAGACCAGCTTGGCAGGCTTGGGCTTTGGTTTGGTTTTGTTCCGGTGCTCCTGGCATCCTGGCTTTGGCTAGAGAAGCCTGAGGAACCAGAGGCCTAGTAAAGGGTCATTGAGTTGAAAAAATAGTCTCCAGAAATATGCTTCGAATAATTTTGACTTCACAACTGACTGCTAGTACTTCAGCCAGGGAAGTCCTCTGGCATGTAGAGCTCTTGCTGGCTTAAAGGAGATCTCTTTATCCTTGACCTCAAGCCATTCTTCAAGGTGCTGCTTAGTCACAGGTGGGTGCAGTGTGGCTCTGTGGGATGTACAGCCCTCCCATGACAGCCTGGATGGGCATGCAGGGGCAAACCAGTTCGGCAGCCTCATTACGCCCAGTGGTGCTGGCTGCTGTGTGTAATTTGTGTGTGTGAGTAGCTGGGAAGGAGTAAACATTACAGTGACTATGCAGAAATTCTTCCCAGTGAGGCAAACTGACGTGAAACGCTGCTACAGGACATGGTTGTGGAAGTGTTCTGGTAAGATCCAGGCTGTTGAGGAGCTGACTATTTAGCTTAGAAGAAATGTTTCCCCTTTGCATCTTGGAAATGGAAAGTGCTCTGCAGTCTCATCATTCTGTCCCTCCCAGCCAGTTTGGGAATCTGCATCTTACTCAGCTATGAAGTAATTTCCCAGTAGAAATCTTTGGTCAGGCTGGGGCTTTTTTTCTCATTAAAGCTAGGCTTTTTAATGTCTTCCTCCTTGGCTGGCTGCATTTTTCAGATATATCTATACTCTTATGCTGCTCCCTAAAGAGCACACAACCCCAAACTGCGGGGCTTCTGGTTGCTTTCCTGTGTGGTAGCCCTGCTGACTCCTCCCTTCCCCAGTAATCTTGCAGTTTCCTGGCTCGATCTGACTTCTACAGCATGCTGATCAGAATACATCAGGATTACTTTAGGCCCAGCCTCTTCAGGTGTGTGTGGGGTTAGGGGCCTGTGTTTTGTTCTGCGAGCTCTTGAACTATCAAACGCCTCAGATCCTTCTGCCACTGTAACACGCTGCAAGTTTGTCACCCCCAGGGCCCTTTTGTTTATTCTGCAAATTTTCTTACTAGGTGGTAAGTTTAGGATCTGCCCTGCAGATTCAGGGACACGCTTACCCAAATTAACTAATTTTTCCTGAAAATACATTTAATTTTTCAGGCATCTCCATACCCTTGACCCTGTGGTGATCACAGTTCTCATCTGGCTTTGTGTCACAAGCAAACTTCTCTCATGTTCCCGTAGATATCCAACAATAACAACCTTGTTGCTGACATTACTGGCTCCTCATTTTGTTCCATAGCATGGTGCTGTTTATTACAAATACTTACTTAAATCATGTGAAGCAGGGTCAGCAGTGAGGGTATTAGTGAAGCAACTTCCTCAGTTTGCACAGTGGGTGCGGTGTTACAGCAGTGCTGTTTTCCTGTGTGGTGGCCAGTCTTGGATTCGAGCATAGATCTGGGGAGAGAGGCTTGCTCTGAGATGATATCAGGGCATCAAGGGGGTGGTTTCAGACACCTCCACCCTTTCTGTGCCCTGACCTTTGGGCTAAGGGTCTTCTCATGCAGAGAGAGGAATTCCTCTGCATGAGAAGGAATGGCCTGATGGTTTGGGAGGCAGAAAGAGAAACTGTCATTTAAATCTTCCCTTTGTGGAGGAGGTGAGAGGGTGAATTCTTCCCTTCTGCATAAATCACCCATCTCTGTCCAAAGGAAAAATGGCAGGGCCCACATTAGAACTGACTCTTTTGAGATAATACTCGTTGTTTCTGGTGTGCTGTCCCCCTCCCTGCATGGTGGGGGTGTGGGTCAGAACTGTTGCTGAGTTTGTCTCTCCGATTTGTTTGATTTCTTCCTCTAGTGTTCTCAAACAGTGTAAAGATGTGGAGCTCTCCTTCAGTGATGTGACGGGCAAGCCTGAAGCCTTCAGAGGCACCAAGAAAGGGATGCTTTATCTCACCCCTTACAGGGTAAGTCTGGTGCAGGGCTGCTTCTTTCTCAAAGGATCTTGTAGACTTTAGACCACAAACCTAACTGATGATAGAAGAAGTGACTTTTGCTATAGGAGGAACCACTGAGAGTAGTAGGTAGGAGAAAGGAAGGTGGAATTGGGATAGTTTGTGCTTGTGTCACAACCCCCATTCCGTACAAAGGCACATGCAGTCCTGGATATCATTGTCTAGAGAATGTATTTCATATAATGTGTCAGTCAATATTACTTTATTTGAAAACTGTCATAGCTTATCCTTAAAAAGCAGCTGTTGTGGTTTAGACCCAGGCAGTAATCCAGCACCACGCAGGCATTTGCTCACCCCCTTCTTTCCCCTCCTCGCTAGGGCAGGATGGGGAGGAGAATCGAAAGAATGTAAACTCCATGGGTTGAGATAAGAACAGTCCAATAACTAAAATAAAATATAGTGATAATAGAAAGAATACCAACAATAACAATAATAATAGGAAACAACAAGAGAAGAAATGAAAGCTCAGAAAACACAAGTGCTACACAGTACAATTGCTCCCCACCCGCTGACCAGTACCCAGCGTGACGCAAGCAGCGATCTGCCCTTCTGGGTGACTCCCCCCAGTTTCTATACTGAACATGACGTGCTGTGGTATGGAATACCCCTTTGGCTAGTTTGAGTCAGGTGTCCTGTCTCTGCTCCCTCCTGACTTCCCGTGCCCCTCCTCACTGGCAGAGCACGAGAGACTGAAAGTCCTTGATCAGGGTAAGCGCCACTCAGCAGCAACTAAAACATCGTTGTGTTACCAGCATTGACCTCAGACTGAAGCCAAAACACAGCACTGCACCAGCCACTAGGAAGAAAATTAACTGTTAGAACTGAAACCAGGACAGCAGCACAATAAAATTCTCTAAATGTGCACATGTGTTTTAAGTGGTTTATGATTTTTCAGCATACAGGCTTCAGGCGAGTGAGCCATGTGCCATCGGATCTGTTTGGGTTCCTGCAATATTAAAGCTGTGAAATAACACAATGCATACTGATAGCAGGAGTTCAATTATCCTCTTTTTGGATGCTACTACAACTAGAACTCCATGACCACCCTTTATACCTAATTCATATAATTCAGAGGCATTCCCTCCTGTCTTGCAGATGATCTTTGTTTCGAAGGGGAAGGATCCTATGCTGTCTTTCATGATGCCATTTTATTTGATGAAAGGATGCTCAATTGAGCAGCCTGTTTTCTCTGCCAATTACATCAAAGGACAGATCCAGGCCGAGGCAGGAGGTATGTGCCTGTGCTTTGTAGACTGACCTCTTCCCAAGTATTGCAAGTCCTTTTCTGTTGAACATCACATAACCGGCTTATGGGCAGAGTAGCTATGGCAGTACACCTGAGATGGCCTCACTGAGGTAACTTGTGTCTTCTGACTTTTAAGACACTGCTTCTGTGTTACTTCCTGCCCCCAAAGCTGGTAACTGACTTTCACAGGATGACTTCTGTTTAATCCTGTAACTTTTGTCTTGCTGTCTATGTCGTGTTTACTCGGTTTCCACATGTGCTTGTTTTCTCCTGTCTTTGACCTGGAAGGGTGGGTAAGTGACCGAGTCAGCAGTTATTGGTGTTGATAGACAGGATTAACAACACTTTTGTTTTCTGGAGATCACTAGCCACTTACCAACTTGGGGCTGTTTGCTGCAGCTACGATGCTGCTGTATGTCAGTGATTTAGCTTTGTTCTCAATTTGATGATGAAACTGTGATTTGGTCATGACCAAACATGGGGAATTGCAGAAGATAACCAGGGGTTGAAAACAAGGACTCTGATTCAAATTTCTTCACTCTTCAGTCCTGGAATTAGTTTATGTGCATTCTGATGGCATCTAGAGAGCTTATACTTTTGCTTTCTGCCTCTAACAATGTTTTAAAGTGACTGGATCCTCTGTGGATTGTGGGTCAGCCCACTTTCTCAGGCTGAAATCGTACTAAGACAGTGGTTTTAAAGAGGTGACTATCTAAGGGGCTAACTTTGTTCATGGTGGATTGTTTTGTTGCATTTCTATACTTTATTACTACCTCCGTTGTTAGGCAAAGAAGATAAATCTTATTCTATGAAATCTTTTATTTAAATGAAATCTTTTTTCTTAAAAACACCAAAAACCCAAAGCACCCCCCAAAAGAAACACCAAAAAAGCCCCTGCAAAACAAAGCACCTTTAATTATCTTGCAGTATCATCTCCTACTTCATTTTTTTCCAAAAAATCGATATTTTACTGAAGTGTTTATAATATGTCTGAGCTTCCACATGTCAAATAGATTTTAAGTGTTGCATTTGATTTAAATCCTAGCTTGAGTTGCAGATCCTGATCTGTAGTCCACTGAGGTCAGCAATAAGACTTCATCTGAGGGCTTTCGATTAAAATCCTCAGTGAATGAAGTGTTTTTTCTTTACACTGTGTTCATTATTAGGTTCTATTAAACCTTTCAGGAAAGAACAAGACAGCCTACTATCTAGAGTAGGCTGCTTCTACGTAACTATAGTGGGAATTGTCTTCTAAAAAGTAAAGAAATAAATTCCTGATCTTCTGGAGATGCTATTTTTGGGGTCATCTGCTAGCAATGCCATGTCTCTTTCCAAAATAATTGGAGTTTTAGCTGGTTTGCTGTCTTGACTGCTACTGAGGAGATCAGTTGTTTCAATTCTGATTTTCTAATTCTCTCTCCCCTAGGTGGCTGGGAAGGGCAGGGGACATTTAAACTGACTTTCAACAGTGGAGGAGCCATTGAGTTTGGACAGCTGATGTTCAAAGCTGCCTCTAATGGTAAGGAATCTTCAGAGCTGCAGTTCTCCCATGGTTGGCTGAGCTAGTTAGAGAATAGTGCTTTTTTTTGAACTTCATGGGAAGAAGGGTACCCTGTGCACACTTCCACTTTTTTTTTTTTTATGTATTTTTTTAACCTTTCCGGGGGAATTTTTGTTTTCCCTTCATAGAATCGTATCATAGAGTGGTTTGGGTTGGAAGGGACCTTAAAGCTCATCTAATTCCAAACCCCCTGCCATGGGCAGGGATACTTTCCACTAGACAAGGTTTCTCAAAGCCCCATCCAGCCCCATACTTCCAGGGATGGGGCAGCCACAACTTCCAGTCCTTTTTCTTTATTTCATCTTAGTGCCTTTTGCAGTCAGAATATTGTTGGGTTTGAGCTCCTGAGGTGGACCACCTTTTTCTGCAGAACCTTATTCCTCTTGCAATAAAATTGAAATATGTAATGGTGAAAAATTGATTCACTTACCCTCATCTCAGTTCTATAATACTGGAGTAAGATGGGAGAGAGGGGAAAAATACATCTTAAAAAATAACTTCTACTTAAAACTTTCAAATGGGGGAAGAATTTCTGATAAGAAAGTTTTATTTTTAGGGAAATGTGCATTTAAAAAGGTAAGATTTTTTTCCCCCGATAAGAAAGTTTGAAAAAGAAGCAAAAGCATCCTACTTGCTTTAGAGTGGTCTTTCCTCCAGCAGTGGGAGCTCTGTGATTGGACTAGGGCCTGATAGCTAGTATTTTTGCAGTGGGCTTCCTTTAGTACCCTGTGAACTTGCAGCGAGGAGACTGATGCTTCTCAAGCACAGCACCACGCCAGGACTGTGTAGGGAATTTAGATGAAGGGAAGCAATGCTGCATGAAGAGAACTATTTTCCTTTTAGTCTATGCACTTTGTTGTAACAAAAGGATGTCTGGCTTACTAAACATGTGCTCCTTAGCTTCCAGCGGCGTTCCTCTCCAGAACCCTGGCTATGGCTATGCACCTTTTCCCGGAGGATATGCACCCACCCCACCTGCTCCCGGGGGCTATGCAGCTCCTCCACCACCCAACGGACCATATCCTTATGCACCACCTCCTATGAATGCCTATGGACCTGCTCCACAGCCCATGGGATATCCATATGCCCAGGCTCCAGGTCTGGAAGTTGTGTGATGATGACCGGCAGGGTGTGTTTGGTGTTAGCTGTAAAGAAATCATGGTGGTATGGTGGGGGTTACTGTAGTTTTGTCTTCATCAAGTGTCCTCATCCTTGCAAAAGTCTGTCATGAACTCTTGATCACACCTGTGTGTCTCTGTATTTGCAGCTGGGTGGGAGGTGAAAATGTTGTTTGTAAATGGTGCTGCTGCGTGGCAGAGAATTGTTGCCTGCTGGCATGTCAAATCCCTGCTGTCTGCACCCCTGCCAAACGTCCAGAGCCAGCATGCTGCTGAGCCTGTGAGCTCTCTTCCACCCTGTCCCATTGCTGTGGTCCAGAGCATCAGTGCAGTTTCATCTTTTTCAGGTATTTACCCACCACTTCCCAACATGAGCCCCATGTTTGTGCCACCTCCTCTCCCCCCCTACTCCGGGCCATCTCCCGCAGGACCCTCAGCTCCCGCAGCCCCGGTGGGCCCAGGGATGCCAGGTAAGTGGGACTTGGGGGGCTGTCAGAGTCCAGGTGCAGAAGGGTGCTTGGGGCTCAAGCTGTGAGTGGCATTGTGGGCACAGCATGGGGTGGAGAAGCTGTTGTTTCAGGAGCTCAGAGTTGTCTTGATCAATTATTTGAGGTAACAGAAGGAGGAGGGGAACTGTTCAGCTCTGCACTGCACAGCTAGTGGTCAGCTCTTGCCAGCTTGCAGCTTTCCCAAAGCTCTGAATTCTAACTCAGCTTGCTGCAGTTGCTGTTGCCTCCTTGGATCTTTGTTGCCTCCTCGAAAGAGCTGTGGCTTGGGGAGAAGGCTCTGGGGCTTGGGCCACTGCCTAAGGCGTTTAAGATGGCTTTTTCTTTCCTTTCTAGGGGACAGTAGGGCCATGGAAGCCACTTCCAGTGCATATTACAACTCTGCCAACCCACACAATGTATACATGCCTGTGGTGAGTACTGTGCCTCTGGTCTGCCTGTGCCTCCTTCCTCTTCTTTGCTAGCAGAGACAACGGTTTGCTTTCCTAGCAAAGTCCAGTGTGCCTTCATACTGAACAAGCACAGAAAGTATGCATTTTCCTGTGAGGAAGGTATGGCTGTTGGTCCCATGTTAAATCCTCAATCAGGAAAGGAGGAGTGCCTTAAGATTTGTCCAGAAATAGCCATTCGGTATTTGTGTTGCTCTTAAAAGCATAACAAATTTGCATGGGCACAGAGAACACACAGAGTGCTCTGCTTCTGATGGGCCTGAAAGTGGGAAGAGTTACAGAGCAGCAGGTCACTTAAGGAGGAGAGCATGTGGGTTTCTCTCATTTTCTGGGCTGTATGGAGACAGGGATGTCTCTCACTGTTCAGTCAGTGGCAGGTGGTAGGTAGGCTGTAGCTTACACAGTGGTACGTGACAGCTGATCTGCCTGTGCCCTTCACTGCCTCGCGCGACTCTGTGGTGGGCTGGAGACTGAGGGAGCAGCAAAGCTGGCCCTCAGCCCAGGGTTTGCTCTCTGCTGGGTCAGAGCTATGAACATCAACAAAGCCCTGGAAGTGAATGGAGGATGGTGATTAAAAAAGATTAAATGCAATTTTAAACATGGTCTGTTTGCAATAGACCGTTTGTTGCCTGGTTTTGAGGGGACCTTCACTAGAAACGTTGTGGGAGGCAGCATATATCCTGGAGTGTACTGATACTAGAGAGGAATGGTGTGATGAAATGACAGCTTAAAACACAGCTCCTGGCTCGCTCTGTAGCTCACTGAAGAGCAGTTTTTCTTGTAAGCCAAGCCTGAGAACGCCTGGGAAGAGCTCGTCATGAAACAAGCAGGGTTGTTGACTGTACTGTATCTCCTTCCAGGATCAGCCACCTCCTTATGCACCTCCTGAGGATAAGAAGAACAACTAGCAGAAGGAAATTGCAACCAGTATTCCACACACTCTGTCCCTGAAGACAACTTGGCTGCCCCTACCCCCTGGGTTAGCGTATCTCTAGGTCTCTTTGTGTATATACAATATATGTAGTGATGGGCAGCTGAGCACCTGCCCTCCTTAAACAGTCAGTGGCAATACAAGGTGGAACAACAGCACTTTCCTTCTTATTTACTTTATCTCGTGGGGTCGAAGCACTAACCTTTTGCTCTGCCATTGGCTTGAGGAGGGAGATGGACTTCATCTTAAACCACCAGTATACCACACAACTAATCTAGGACTAAAATATGAAGGCTCTGGGATCTTGGATTAAAACTACTTGGAATGCCAAACTTTTGACTTCTTCTGAAGCACCATCCAAGAGGAAAGGTATAGAGAGCCATGAGGTTCCTTGCATAGATCCTTGGGAGCCCCAGAAAGGTGTTAGGTTTCCTGAAATTCTGGCACAGTTCACCATGAGATAGGACTCTGGACACTATTGTGCTGGAAGCGTGTTTCACGTCCTGGACTAACAGTCATGGGGTGACAAACTTGGGAAGTGGATCCAGAGAGATACTGAAGCATTTGGCTATGCAAGAGGGAAGGGGGTGGGCCCCACTCAGCCTGTCCTTGTAGACACTGAACAGAAAAGCAAACAAAGGCGTGCTGCAGGGCAGTGAGTGAGCTGACAGGCTGGAGGTATGGATCAGTCTGCCTTCCCCTCTCCTAGAGGCAGGTCCCGTGTCTGTGCAGTGATCCTGTGCCATGTAATGGAGACAAGTGCTGCTCAGGAGGCTGCTTGGCTTGGAGCAAAACCTGTTACATTAGGAAGATGGCCTGGCACTAGCCTTGTCAGATGCGTCCCACAGCTCCCTGTGCTGAGCAAGCTTGTGCTGTCTGCTGGCTCCACAGGGGGAAATGGGCTTTGTCTTTTCCTTCAGCCGCCACAGCCAGGAGTTGCGTGCCCGCATCCAAGTGCTGCAGTACCGGAGCTGGGATGCTTGCGGGTGCAGTGCCCTCCCTCGGGTGGGAACTGCTGCCTGGGGTGGGTGTTACTGACGCTCAGCTCTCTTGCAGGGACTGGCTGCTCAACCACAACCTTTCCTTCCTCCTTAGAACATAGTGCAATTAAACCTGCTCTGAAGAGAGTCTCCCTAGTCTGATGGAGACACTTGTGATCCTTTAGATATGGGGTGATCGTGCTGCTTCCTACAGCTTTCCTACCTTCACAGTGAAGGGGAAGGAGTGTTTTCCTTCTTACTTCCCTGTGTGCCAGGGCTCTCCTGTAAGTCAGGCTTGCATGACTTGCAAGTGGAAATTCCTAAAGCAGCCCTGCATGGGGGGAAGTAAATTTCCTTATCTATAAACACCTCTTAGGTCTGAGTTAGAGATATTGTAGTAACTCTGTATTTAAAAAAAGGAAAAAAAAAAATCAACCATGAATGTTTGTAACTTTTTTAATTGCACTTTAATACAGGAGTGTTCATACCTTTAGCTGCCTGGTCACTGTTGCGTGTGTTCTGTTGACCTTCATTCTTGCCTCCTCTTTCCCTGACACATGGCTAAGCTGGATCTGGAACCAATTAACTGGGGGAGAAAGAGGTGGGGCTCATCCTCTTGCTGCCTGGAGAGGCTGGAAGGCTGGTTCATGCCTTTGCTCTTGCCCAGATAGGCAGAACTGGTGTGTGTTCATGCCCTGGGGGCAGGGACAACACCCTGCTACTCATGACAGCTGTGTTCGTAGCACCTCTCCTGTGTGCATTCAGTGCCAGAGGAAAGGCCTCTCTTTTAAGAGGAACTCCTTGCTAGCCATTTTTTTCCAGTGAGGCAAAAATAAATACATGGTAAAGGAAAATGACACGTAACTGTGGACTGTAAAATCTGTTTCCCCTTGTGCCAAGGAAAGCTGTTGCCCTGCTGAACATCATGTAACTACTGGAACACCATTTCCTACTCTGCATCTGTCCAGTCTCTGACAGGAAACCAGTTGTTTCATAGCATAGGTGTTCCTGTTCTGAGGTGATGACCCTACATTAACCACACAGCTATAGCTAGCAACATAAACAAACATGAAATGAGAGAGCCTGGGACCCACTTCCCTTTTATTTCAATTAATTTGTCTCAATCACTCCCCAAGAACCAAGCCAGCTCCTGTACAGAGACATGAAGTGTGCGCATCTCCTTTCTCATCAGCACTGCAAGCATCATGTTCGGTATCTTGCCGCTGCACTCAGAGAACATTTCTGGAAGTGGCCAGAATCAGCCATTTGATCCCTCAGGAACCAGAGTGGGAGGATGACCAGGAGCCTTCCAGAATCTGAACAGAACTTGGTTTTGCTGATCTAAAATGTGGTATTTCCCCAGTCTGAGGCTTGATCTTGCGTCAGTCTCCCTGGGCTGCAATCTTAAGCAGCAGTCTTCATGAATGCTGCAGTCATGAAGTCTGGGGCAGTCGGAGGAGGGCATGTCTCGTCTCAAACTCCTCCACACGATGTGCGCTGTACAAAGGTGAAGCAGTTGAGGGCTTCAGAGTCTGTCCTACTGATCACTTGCAGTTTGTTAGTGTAGGCTCCTTCTCAGAATGGAGCTGTGGATGTAGCTGCCCTTGGGAGGAGCCTTTCCCTGAGAAACCCTGAGTGTTCAACCTGCTGCAGGAGGCCCTGAGCCCCCTTTTAGCAGGAATTTCCTGCTAGATCAAGATGCAGCTTCAGCTCCGAGGCACCTGTGGCCATCTCCCAACTCAAAAGCCACCCTCAGCTGAGCATCAGCATCTTCCCCACACCACTTGTGCACAACACCCTGCAGCTCTGCAGTTTCTGGGCTGTACCACAGCAAGGCTGCTGGGGTTGTGCATGGGCAGTAGAGATTTTTGCTCTGCTGTACAGTGATACCAGAGGAGCTTTAATACAATGCTAGCATGCATGCTAGGCTGTAGTAGTGCTGGCCTCCAGGCTGCTGGCAGCAGGATCAGGCCTGCAAGCAAAGACTCTGCACAGGACCATCATGTCTCCAGAAGCTCTTGGTCCTGAGGTGGGTACACAGGAAGGGTGCGGCCCTATTGACAGCCCCTTATTCTAAGCCGAGCTGATTATAACAAAGAAAAGAAGGTGACCAGGTCTGATCCTTGAAGATAATGCCACCCATCACACATGGAGGGAGGGGAGTCACTACCCTAGAAGATACTAAAGCATCCAAAGCCTTTCTACAGGTTTAGTTCAAACAGCCCCGCAAGAGTCAGTGGTACCCAGCTTGAGGCAGAGGAGTGCTCAGGTGTCAGAGCTGATGAACTCTAACAGAGGCTGGACTCTGCTTGTATGGAATCTTCCCCAGGAGGACCTCAGAGGGCTTTGCCATCACTGAGGAATTACGCTCTGCACACCCTTATTAGGTGGTGGGTAATAAGAATTCCTGCTTCATGCAGACTGAGCAGACATCATCAAGCTGGTTCCAGAGGAACGGTCACCCCCAGCTCTGCTGGGCACGCCACCAAAAGGCACTTGTGCAGAGAAGAGCCACGTGCCCCAGGCAGGGTCTCAGAGTTCACTGCGGCACGGACTCACACCCCATCCGCTGAGCCCCGTCACAGGAGGACTGGGCGGAAACCCTCGCGGGGGGCTTGCTGTCTGACAATGCGCCAGGGCTGTGTCACGGGGTAGAGATACCACATCACCACCCCCGAGGGGTTAACAGTGACCGAGAAGTTGTCCCCCGTCTTCAAGCCTCTGATGATCTCCCCGCTGTACACGTCTTGTACCTGGAAGAGAGAGATGGTGGCTACCAGGATTTCCATATACCTTTTATCTTGAGGTCCAGCCGTGGTCACTGACATGGCATGGCAGGACAGGGCACAGCAGCGGGCAACAGGAGGGCGACCCAACCTGTGGGTGCCCCTTCATGCTGGAGGCAGGGAGTGGGAGTCCTCCCCTCCCAAAAAACACACAGGGTGGCAAAGGAGGGAGCTGGCATGAGGGGGATCCAGGTGCTATGGGGTGTGCCAGTGGGGCTCACCTCATACACGGCATCAGGGAAGTGGAGCTTGGCCAGGCTGGTGGTGTAGACGTAGGGTATGTCTGCCCTCCGGCTGAAGAAGACAAGGGCACTGGCACCCTGGGACAGCGGGCGCAGGAACACCTCGATGAGGGACTTCTCCTGAGGGTGGGGATGAGCGGGTGAGGCAGAGCTGCTGGGATCAGCACTGGCCACAGACCTTGCCCTGCAGGGCTGCTACGCCAGCAGATCCCCAGCTCCCACAGCTCTCCTGCTTGTGTTCCTCTGCATCACTTCCCCCTCCCTCCTTATTGTGACACCCTGTGCTGCTCACGTCTGCTCTCACCAACTCATCCACCTTTCTCCTAACCTTGACAATCCTGCGCCCTTGGATTCCCAGGGGGTCCTGGTTGATCTGGATCATCAGCCGGTTCTGCAGGATCTCCTTGGCGCTCGGGGAGATGGTGCGGAGATCCGTGGACATGAGGAGCGGAGCTGCCATCACTGTCCACAAGGCCATTTGAGAGCGTGACTGCTCGTAGCTAAGGCCAAAATTTCCAATGACGAGCTGGAGGGGAGAGGCAGCAAAGATGGGAGAGGCAAAAGAAAAGGGTCAGGAACTTGTCTGCTTATCACCCTCAGTGATGCTGCAGCCTGCTGGGAGTGAGCACACATCAGAAACCTCACACACTCTTGCTCCCCTTCCAGAAGCCTACCACTGCCAGGAGAGCTCATCCCTGCTAGGTGCTCAGCCTTCAGCACACATTCAAATGCACTCACTAACACCCTTCGCTTCACCACTACCCCCAAGGACAACACGAGCTTTCCCTCTTTGCAGCAATAGGGCTCCTGCCCCTGGCACTCCTCTTTTGCCCTGCCCCTAGAAAGGGATTCCTGGAGGTCCCCTGTCCCCAGCACCCATCACTGAGCCACACCATGTCTGGGTCATTCCAGTGGCCAGGGCCAGCTGCCGGCTGCAGCACGTCCTGGTTTGCGAAGAACCAGTCCAGGATGGAAAGTACGCTGTCCCAGGAGTCCTGGATGTCGTCATAGTTACGCCACAGGTTGCAGACCTCTGCCAGCACGGTATAGTTCACCTGGAGAGGAGCACAGGGTCAGGCAGGAGGGAAAAAGGACCCAGCCTGCAAGGTGGGGGAGAAGGGGCAGCCACGCTTGTCGAGAGCTGCAGCGTCCAGAAAGGGTGTGAAAGGCAGAGGGATCTGGAGAAGGGCAACATCATGTAGTGAAGGAGGTCAGAGTCATATCCCAATATGACTGGGCACATCCCACTATAATAAGATGTCTGGCAAAACAACCACAAAGGCCATGGGGAAATATGACCAGCTGCAAGAATGAGGGCAGCTCAGGATTCACTCAGGAGGTGTAGAAGGAAATAAACACACACAGTCAATTCTCAAGGAACATTACTAGGAGGAACATCCTCTTCCAAGCATTTAAACCAAACAGGACCCACCTCAGAAGACTATCAGGATCAACCAGCTGAGTGGGGTGGACAGGGCATGCCCCAAGGCCTTCTTTTCCCCAAACTCCCACCACCCAGCATGCAGGGAACCCCAAGTGTCCCAGATGCCTGGCAGGGAGGCCATGTCCTCTCCGGGGACCTGCTGGGATCCTACCAGTGACAGTGATAAGTGGGGTGCAGCACCCAGCTCCTGCAGCTCCAACAAGAGCTTCCCCGAGGGCACAGGGGACATGAGAAACAGCCACTGGACGGGACAACCCTCACCTTGGGGGGGAGCCCGCCCTGATAGGCTGGCCAGCTGCAGGAGTAGACGATGGGGTGGCCTGTGGCGTTCAAGGCCCTCGCCATTTCTGGGTAGCCTTAGGGAGAGAAGATGACAACTGGTGAAGGGGAGAGCCGGCAGCAGCTTGTGTCCCAGCCCGCCTGGCCTCCCACCTCCCACCAGCTCCAGGGCACCCCAACTCCCTCCTCTTTGCCCAAGAGCTGCAACAGGAGATGTGAGGAAAGAACCGGCTGCTCAAGCATTGCTGCGGACAGTCAGCTGCCCTGACCGGAACAGCGAGGGGAGAAGTGCCAGCTGGCCGTGAGCTTTTACCCTCTGCTTGCTCCTCTCCTGACGAGTAGCACCCATCCAGCTTCAGCATGTCCACACCCCACTCTGCAAAGGTCTGGGCGTCCTGCTTCACACGGTCCAGTGTGGTGCCCGGGTAGCCCCCACAGGTGAGGGTGCCCAGGTCGCCGTAAATGCCCAGCTTTAGGCCCTGGGCATGGACCTACAGGGAGAGGAGAGCTGCAAGGAGAGCACGAGGGGGATCCCATGTGCCTCCCAGAGACTCCCAGAGTCCTCCATCTACTCCCAGCTCCCTGCCATGGCGGCACGGGGATGCAGGGATGCCCACCACCCCCAGCACACACTCACGTAGTCAGCCAGAGCCTTAATCCCCCTGGGAAACCTCTCGGGGTCGGGCACCAGCCGTCCTGCTGCATCCCGCTTCTTGGCAGACCAGCAGTCGTCAATGTTGATGTACTTGTAGCCCAGCTCCCTCCAGCCATCCTCGGCCAGGCGGTCTGCCATCTCGAAGAAGAGCGTCTCACTGCAGGTCGAGGGGATGGGGGCACGGCAAGCTGAGACCCCGCAATGTTCATGCTCCACCAGTTAAGGTAGACAGCAGGACTTCAGGTCTGTCTGGGGGTTCTGGAGCGTCGGTTGCCGCAGGGCTGGCCTGGGCCATACAGGAGGGTCTCCAGGGCTCCCGTTTAAACCCCGTCCATGTCCCGTTCACTGATCTCACTGAGGGGAAGCATTTCCCCAACACCCCGCAAAGCCCAGCCACATCCTTCAGCACCGGGGACCCGCGCACCGTGCTCCCCTTAACCCCACGGTGGTTCCAGAGCCGTCCTGGGCCCCACGGCTGACCCGACCACCCTCCTCTCTCCTGCCCTGACACCACCCCGTGCACCCCCCGGGGGCAGACCCGAGCAGGTTCCCTCGGGCAGGGGCCACAGAGGACAAGCGCTCCCTGCAGGGAGGGTGTCCCCGAGCCCCGGGCTCCCCCGCGGTCCCGCTGACCTGATGCAGTTGCGGGGGTCCGCCCGGCAGTCCACGTTGCAGCGGAACCTCTCCCAGGCCAGCCAGCCCATGGGGGGGGTGAGCGCCAGACCGTTCTCCAGGGCCGCCGAGGGCAGCGCCAGGGCCAAGGCGAGGGCCAAGGGCAGCCCGCTCAGCACCGCCAGCCCCATGGCTGCCGCCCGGACAAGGACCGCCTCTGCCCACCCCGGCCCGGCCCCGCTCACATGATGCCGCCCGCGTCACCTGACCGACCGATCGCGCCTCCCTCCCGGCGGGGCCGGGCCCCGCTGTGCCCCACAGCCGCCTCCTCCCGGTGGTGTCGCCCCCCTGCGCTGCGGCACCCTGTCAGCATTGCGCCCAGTCGGTACCGCACCCCACGGCTGTTGCACCCCACTGCCGTTGCCTCCCACTGCCGTTGCCCCCGGCTGCTGGCGCGCTGCCACCGCCGCATCCCAATAGTTACATTGGGAGGAGGGGGGGAAGGGGATAGGCTCCCGAGTGGGACCGCAGGGGTATCCGGAGGAGCGAGGAGGTGCGGGAGGTGCCGCTGCGGCCGGCGGGGCGGTGCTGCCGGCGCGGCCCTCCCCCGACCCGCCGCGGCCGGCACCGGCTGCCGCGCACGGCCGCGCACCGCCGGCAGCGCCGCCGAGCAGGAACGGCCCGAGGTGAGCCGGGACGGGGCCCGCGGTCCCGCCTCCGGGGCGAGGCGCCGGGCGAGGGCCGTGGGGCGGCGGTGGGGCGGGAGCGGGCCGGGGAGCCGGGCCACGGCCGCGGCGCGCCGTAGGCAGGCGGCAAACACACAGAGAGGCACACAAAGAGACAGAGCCCAGCACTGCACACGCGGGACCCCCAGAGCCCCCCCAGGTCAGCGCTGCCGTGGGACAGGGCTGGAGATGGCTCAGGGTGCGGCGCCGACGGCAAAGCACGCCCGGGGAGTGGATTTCCCTTCGCTTTCCAACACGGAACGCTGTGCCCCCTTGTTCTCAGCCTTGCTCTACAAGCCCTGACGGGGGAGAAGGGCTCCGGGAGGGATCCTGGAGGGTGCTCAGCAGTGCGAAGGTTCCCTCACCCGGATCCGGCCAAGGAGTGGCAGCTGTGGTTTGCTTTCTGCGTATTTCTGTGCGGAGTTTTAGCCGTTGGACATCCATTTGCAGCTGTAGAATCGCCAAGGCTATGCTTGCTGTGTCCTTTGGCAGCACCAGGCCAAGTCGCCTCCTTGGGGGCCTTCACACAGCACAGCCTGTGCTCCTACAAAAAACAAAACAAGCCCCCAGGAGCCAAAAAATAGCCCCCCAGGAGCACTGGCATCAAACACAGTGCGAGTGCCCCTCGGTTTTGCCACCCTGGTTTCCAGAGCCACCCGTCTGTGGTACCCATCCTTGGCCACTCCTGTGCTCCAAGGGTCCCGGCTTCCTGGGGTGGCAGTGATGCAGCTCTTTGCTCTTCCAGTCCAAAGCTGTTCTGGTTTGTGACTCCCTCTCTGCCACCTTTCCTCCAGCCAGGGATGGGGCTCAGCACTGTGAAGCTTCAGAGGCCCTCGGCAAGGGAGCAGCCTGCCCAAGGAAGACAGCAAGGGGTTGTGGTCTGACCCGCACAGCCGGTACAGCACCTTGCACCCCGCTGACAGTGAACCTCCTGGAGCTGGGGGTGCTGCTGGTGAGAGGGCTGTTGGGGACAGGTGGTCCTGCATGGAGACAGGGAGCAGGGAGAGGGTGCTCAAATGGATGTCCTAGATCCCTTGGGTCTGAAAATGCCCTTCTTATTCTGCCCTATAATAGAGAGTGAAATTAATGTCTTGCAGGCACAGAAGCAAATTTCTTTGATGTGCCCCATAAAAAAACAGCAAAGTAGTTCACTTGTGGAATAAGAAATGAAGCAGCAGTGTGGTGCTTTCTGGAGAAGGCAGGTGTCTCAGCGGTGGGGCTCTAGTGATGACCTCCCTCCCCTCTGCAGCAGAGAGGAGCCAGCCTGCCATTTGCAGGGGTACTTGCTGGGGTAGACACTGTCCTGTAGTGTGGGCTGCTGGCATCGGGGCTGCTTTTCCCTGTGGCAGGCCCAGGGCAGGATCATGGAGGGTGGCTAGGATGCTCCTCACTCCAAGCCGACTTCTTCCCCTTCTCTTCCTCTTCTAGGCTGGGCGATGAAGCTGAATGAGCGGAGCGTGGCTCACTACGCTACCTGCGACTCACCCACTGACCACGCTGGCTTCCTCCGCAAGCGTGTGGAGCGGCATCACCACCATACACATCACCACCATGCTACCTCCTACCAGCGCCGCTGGTTCGTCCTTAAGGGCAACCTCCTTTTCTACTTCGAGGAGCGGGAGAGCCGGGAGCCCGTGGGGCTGGTGGTGCTGGAGGGCTGCACCGTGGAGCTGTGTGAGGCTGCTGAGGAGTTTGCCTTCGCCATCCGCTTTGATGATGCTGGTGCCAGGGCTTATGTGCTGGTGGCTGATGGGCAGGCTGCCATGGAGGCCTGGGTGAAGGCTCTATCACGGGCCAGCTTCGACTACATGCGGCTGGTGGTGAGGGAGCTGGAGAAGCAGCTGGAGGAGGCCTGCAAGAGCTTGGCTGCTTGCCGCCAGTCCCCGCGGAGGTCCTCCTCCTCCAGCAGGAAGAGGCACCTTTCCAACCCTGCCTTGCTGCCTCTCCAGGAGAAGCCTGCCGTCCTGGAGAACGGTTACTCCACGTGGGGTAGTGGTGGTGCTGTCCCTGGGGGGGCCACCTGCCCTGACCGTGATGGGGGGCAAGCGAAGCCCCCTCCCCTGCCTCCACGCCGGCGCTCGGCTGCCGGCAGCGCTGCGGGGTCCCCGGCGCCTGGCCTCTCGCCAGGCATGACCGAGAGCCCGGTGTCACCGGAGACAGCCTGTTTCTCCAAGCTGCACGGCTGGTACGGGCAGGAGATTGCAGTGCTGAGACGGGAATGGCAGGAGAGGCAGAAGAGGGGACACCCATGACCCGGGGCACGGGGTGCGAGCCACTGGCCAGCCAATGCACAGCAAGCTGTCCCCCATGGGAAGAACAAAGTGAGGGACACTGCTTGTCCCCTGCCCTGGTTGGTGGCTGAGTGTGCGATGTGTGTGTGCTTCATGGGGCATGTGGGAGGGACACGAATCTTCCCCAAACCTCATGTTTCATTTCCCTGAGGCTTTATACAGCTGGAGAGTGTGTAATACCAGGGGAGCTGCCTTTGAATGCTCCTCTGCTGGTGATATGAGGTGTGGACGGGGCCCAAATCAGCACATATGCAATGAACCTCACCCAATGGGCTTTGTCCCCCGCTATCTTGGTGTGGATGATGCTCTGGGTGCTTCATTGCCTGCCTTTGCTTCGCACTACTTTTTGGTTTTGTTTCTCAGCATGGGAGTTCGCACAGGTCAGCATTTATTATTGTCTGTGGTCTTCTGCCAAATTCCTTCTGCCTTTGCTCTTTCATGGCAGATAAGGCTGGGCTCTTACGAAATGCCTCCAAAGGGCCACTGGCCCTGGAGGTGCCTCCAGCCTTGTGCCTCTCCCCACAGGACACTCTGAGATGCTGCGGCTGTGGCTGGCCCAGCAGCTGCAGCAATGAGGACTGGGCTCTTGTGTTGCTGGTCTTTTTTTAACTTCCGTATGCACTAACCATCCTCCCTGCTAAATCCTTCAGGATGTGGATTTCATGGGCTTGCATCCTTCTCTTTGGGTGCCTGAGATCAGCAGCAAGGCTGAAATGGAGACACCGAGCCTGGTCTGAAGCAACAGCAAGGACCAGAAGCTCCCAGGGCTGATCTGGACTCTTGAGCGGTAGCCAAGCCTGTTAATATCTCAATCTCAAGCCTTCCCTGTTCTAAAACAGGGATGCTAAAGCCTCTTTGCCTGGGCAGGGGTGAATTTCTCTGCCCCTGCTAAGTGCCGCATAGGGCTCAGCCGTCTCACTGGGCAGTGTGCCCGAGACAGTGTCCAGAGCCACATTCTTGCAGGGCCTCTCACACTGTTGTGGCTCTGTCCAGCTCTGGGCAGAGCTGCGCAGTTGGAGGAGTGGGAAGGAGGAGAGGGCTGCTCCCAGAAGTGGGAGTGTGGGAGTGAGTTACAGGTAGCTCTGACTGCATGTCAGCAGTGTCTGGGCTTGCCTCTCCGGCGTCAAAGCTGTATCGCTGCCTTCTACCAAAGCCAGCACCCGACCTGCCAAGTGTTTCCCGCTGATTTCATGTCGGCATCAATCAGCTGATATGTGTAGCATGTCCCATCCTCCCAGCGCACGAGGAGGGCAGCGGGGAGGCATGCTTGTCGCTTTGCTGCAGAAACAGACTTGTCCTTCAGTAGGTCAGAATCCTTGGCCATGAAGCAGATGGTACAAGTATGTGGGTGCTGTGTCCAGAGGCTCTTAACACCCTGGAGAGGGGGTTTATAAATCTTCTCCCTTATCTTACTGGCAAGGGCTGTTTCTCAGAACTGAAAAAATACACAGAACAATCTTGTGCTTCCTATCTAACAGTGTTAAACCTGTTTTATTGCCCTGTTTTATTAAGGAGCCTTGCTAGGAAACCAAGAGGCAGTTCCAGGTCATGATGGACAGGAACCTATTTGCCTTTCTGGAGTTAAATGCACTCAGCTTGATACTTTGCAATAGCCAGTAGAGATTGCCAATGCAGAAATCAAAAGACTTCCATTAACTCTTGGTGCCTTTGAAAATATACCTCTGGTAGTTCTGGATGATGAGCTTCCAGCCTCCTGCCTAATTATAGCTCGATGCTATATTAGAGGAAATCAGATCTTAAATCAGATCTCTCAGATACAATTCCAGGCAGCGGGCGTGTTACCTTCACATGCGAGTGATGCAATCTAGTCCTCTCCAGTTCGTGCCTGTATTTCTTCACAGTAAGGATCTTTGAGTTTGGCAGGATTCTTTTTATTCTGCTTTTTTAAGTGAAAACAGTTCAGAAAAACTAGGAGCAGGTGGCCACAGGCCAGTGCCCAGGCTCTGTCAGCAGCCCAGCTGGCTGGACTTAGGGGCCAGCCCTGCATCCCTACCTGCTGCTTGAATTGTTCAGTGCTGCAGCATTCCCAGCTGGAAACCTGTGCCCTTCCTCATGTCAGGGCAGCAGCATCAGGGGATGGCACTACTTGGTGCCTCCTCACTTTGCGTGTGGGTATTTTAGGACCATCAGATTTAGCAAGCATTTTTCTGTGGTTATTTTTTCTCTTCCATGTAATACAGAGAGAAGAATATTCCTGATGTCTCAGACTTACATAAGGCAGTTGGATGGTAAAGATTTAACTTCCAAAATCAATCAAAATGTGATGGCAGTTCCTCCATGAGACCCAAGAATCATGAGCGACTTGAAAGGGAAAATAAATTAACAAAGCCAGTTCTATCAAAACTGGAACCAAAACTGTATTATTCATTTAAAGGCAGTTTCACTTTTAAGAAGCTTAGTTTGTTTTAATAAGCCAGGATTGTGCTAGTAACACTACTAAAGAGCTTATATTTAATGCTTTAATCTGTCCCATTCAAATGGCACAGTTTGCACACTACCTGCCTTTACATTAGCACATATCCCAGCTAAATCCTTAATCCTGCAAATGAGGCGCTGCGCTCTGCCTTCTGTCTGATCGCATTTGGAGTAATTCTGTGGTTCATTCTGCCGCGCTGAGAAGGAAATGGCTGAATCCCAATCGGTATTTGTCCTCAGCCGAGCTGTCCGTGCCTGGGCCTTTGCTAGGTCACCAGAGTGCTGCCTGACTTTGGATGAGCTTGGTCAGGGCTTCCTCACCATCCTGCTCACGTAGCAGGGATGGCCCTTTTGTGAGTAAAAAGAGCTGTAACAGGAGCCCTGCTCAAATCTGTTTGGGAGTACAGGGTTTTTAATGACCGCTGCCACTTGCTTCATTAGGCAAGAAGCACCTGTGTGCTCCGCCACCTCCTCTGAGATGGAGCTAGCAAACCAGCTCTGCTGAGTCTGGCTTGTACTGGCAGCGCCTTTGGAACAGCCCCTGGGCAGAAGGTCGGGATTTCAGCTTCCTGAGGTCGCACATGTATCTGGCTAATGGAGCGTCCTGTCAGCCTGCAGGCACAAATTGTTACAGGAAAAGCAGAGAGTTTTCACTGCACGTTGTCCCCGACAGCAAAATAAGACTGATTGCCACACACTGTTTTTCTCCGATCATTCAGGTTTCGACTGTTTCACCTCCTGCCTTTGCTTTCCCTTGTTATTTTTTAAAAATAGAAAATATCTGGGCAGCACAGGTTTCCTAGCAAAAGGGGAACTGAACACTTAAAGCAGGATGGCTACTGAAGTCAAATGATTTTCTAAGAGTTTTCTTTAACATAATAACGCAAAAGCGATGAGACAAAAATGCTTGAATTTAAAAGAAACTGAAGACTGAAACAGGGAGGGCAATTCTGCCATGGCCTTTGTAAGCTGTGCCAAGAAGGGCTCCCAATCCTGCTAAAAGAGTTGGTGGAATCCTTGCATTTTTTGGAGGCTGGCATTTCAGGTTGAGACCACTGTTTTGTTTCTGAACATTTATCTTTTTATAAACCAACATTTTTCCATCGAATCCAGGTCCTAGCAGGTTACTGTAAGCAAGAGTAACCTGACGGTTTCACCCGCCGATATTCACGACCAAGACCGGACACTTTCCATTACAACAGCTACCAAATAGTTTGGAGGTGGGTGTCTCCCCGATCTTACCCCTCAGCTGCCTTCACAGAGAAGCCTCAATACCTTGCTGAAGCTCACAGGGAACGCGTGGAGCTCCCGTGTCCGGGGCACTTTTCTCCAGCACCGAGCACAGTTACCGGGCAACACTACAAGCGACCTGCGGAAACACTCTTGCCTGTTTGAAGGGCTTAATTTTAGGTAGACGCATATCTTCCCAAGAGGCGGTTTTGCATGCGCCTTTGTTTTACATGCGGAAATTGTATTTTGCATTTCAAGACGTTTGTTAACGTTTGTATTTTATGCCGTGAAGCCAAATAAACCGTTTTGATTTGTAGCCTGTGCGCTGCCAATGGAGCTGTGAACCCTCAGCGCCCGCGGGAGCGTCGGCAGGACCTGCCCGCTTACCGGGTCACCTGGTTTTCCGCCGCCGAGCCTTAGCGGGCCCTTTGCTGGAGGCCATAAAAGGCTGCCCGGCTCCGTCCCGCCCCGCTGCAGCAAGAAGAGCCACCTCCGACCCCAGCGCCCCTCGGCGGGGCCTGGCAGCGGATGAGGCAAGGCCCCGCCCCACGCATGCGCAGCAGCGGCCTCGCCCCTCCCCTCAAGCCTCGCGAGAGCCGGAGGCCCGGCAGCCCCGGGTGACGCCTGGGCTCGGTAGTTACGGGAGCCCGGCCCGAGGGAGGATGGCAACAGCGGGCGGGCGGCTGCTGGCGGCGGCCGCGGCTCACTCGGGGCGTGTGTTCCGGGCCGTGCCGCGGATCACCCCGGCCGTGCCGCTTGTGCCCTCCCGGAGCGCCACCGTTACGCGAAGCGGCGCCATTTTGCCCAAGCCGGTTAAGGTAAGTGAGGGGCGAGCGGGTGGGGGCGGCAGCCAATCGCGGCGTAGCGGATGGCGGCGGTGGCCAATCAGTGCGGGAACACCTGCTGTGGGTGGGGCGCTGGGGGTGAGTGACAGGGGTCCAGGCCAATGAGCGCAGCAGCTGTGGGCGGGGCGCGGAGGCTGAAGCGCGCGCCAGCAGGAGGGTCAGCGGGGCGGCCGCTTGCCCCGGCGCTGACCGGGAGGAGATAGAGACCCGCCGTAAGGCGGCGAACCGCTCTCCCCAGCAGCGGGTTGGCTCAGGCACAGCGCAGCTTGCTGGTAAAGCTCGGTCTTTTCCAATCGACCCCCCGCAGACGCCCTTCGGCCTCCTCAGAGTGTTCAGCGTCGTGATCCCTTTCCTGTATGTTGGCACTCAGATCAGTAAGAACTTCGCAGCCCTGCTTGAAGAACATGACATCTTTGTCCCAGAGGATGATGACGACGATGATTAACGGGTATATTATTAACATCACCAGCGATCTGATTATTTATGCTTCCTGTTTGGTGTGGGCAGGGAGGAGAATCTCACACTGGGAAATACAGCCAGCCATAGCTTGAAATATGTATTTGCAGTTAAACAGACAGACAGTGTTGGTTCTGGCTACTAACGTTCCTGTTCTTTAATACCAGAGTAGGCCAGACTGGTGTCTGAATGTGAAATCACAACATACATTCATTAGAGATCGGAAAAAACTGATTGTGGTTTAGCTCTTGTCGTTTGAATCAGAAATAAACTGTAGTCAGTGCGAGTCTGTACTGCAGGCAGAAAAGAGGGACTTCAGAAGTATTGCATGTTCAGAGAAGGGCAGTGAAGCTGGTGCAGGGCCTGGAGCACAAGTGTCATGAGGAGCAGCTGAGGGACCTGGGGTGTTTAGTCTGGAGAAGGCTCAGGGGGGACTTATCGCTCTCTTACAAGTACCTGAAAGGAGGCTGTAGTGAGGTTGGGATTGGTCCCTTAAAAAGGGATAGAACAAGAGGAAGTGGTCTCAAGTTGCACAAAGGGAAGTTTAGATTGGATATTGGGAAACATTTCTTCCCCAAAGGCTTGTCAAGCATTGGAACAGGCTGCCCAGGGAAGTGGTTCAGTTGCCATCCCTGGAGGTATTTAGAAGACGTGTAAATGTGGTGCTTAGTGACATGCATTAGTGGTGGACTTGGCAGTCCTGGGGTAAAGGCTGGACCCAATGATCTTAAGGATCTTTTCCAACCCAAACGATTCTATACTACTATTCTACATGTTTACCTGTTTAAAAGTCTTCTGCTAACTCAGAGAGTTACTATTTTAATGTAAGAGAATCACTTATTGTCTGAAATTCTGATACAGAACTGAACAATTTAAAAGCATTTCAGAACCTATCAGAACAAACTGTCTGGAGTAGCTGGGACCATTCAGACTCACTGGATAAAGAGCGAGCAGAAATGATTCACCTTCATCTGCAGTGCACTAACTTTCCACCGTTTTTTGTTATTCCATTTGGCTTGCTCTTGTGTAAAGATTTGAGTTAGGGTGTATTTGATTCTTTATAGAATGAAGAAGCTGTTTCAAAGGTGGTGTTGAAAATAGTGTTGCTTTATAACTGGTTTGGTGTATTCCATTTGAAAGGGGGATTTTCCAGCATGCACTGCATGGCTAAAACCAAAGAATTAAAATGTTGTAAAGACTGCAATGACCTATTAGAAACTCCTTTTATGTAAACACCACTTGTGTGGTTCTGGGGGAGGGGGAGGTTCACTGGAGCTTAGTACAGCATATCTGAAGAGTAACAGCTTATTCTATTTGCAGAAGTGTCATGGAAGAACAGAAGGGAGAAAGCCATCGGCAAAGCAATGGTTCCAACATCTGTCACCTGTGTTTTGTCCTTCCTAACCGGGATGGGGGCTGTATATCCCCTTTGCCAGTGAGTCTCCTGCACGTTTGTATGACAGAATCTGTAGATGCGGGTTGAAGAAAGTGCTTGGTAGGCCCTGCACCCTTACACACACACACGCTCACCTCAGCAGAGACTGCTTGGGATTCCTTATATTAGCAGTATGGGAAACAGTTAATTAAAGATCAAGAGATTACGGTGTATGACTTTGGTTTTGTGTTTGGTCTTGAGCATTTCTGTCTCAACCTTTCTACCTCTACATCTGCTCCACTAAGGATGCTCTCTGCGTATTTATTTCTTCCTAAGAGTACTTTCCATAACTCAGCACTAATCTACAGTACGTGACACGAATCCTAGAGGAAGCAGCGGCCCCATTAAAAGAATGGAGTGCATATTGACACTGGCACTGCAGTTCAGCTAATGCTGGTTTACAGCCTAGCAGGTCTATCTGATGGAGACTGTATCATTAATTTCACCTCACTGAAGATTAACTACAATATTATCATCACAGTTAAAAGTTTTGAGTAGGTTTGGTGAAAGGTTAAGATCACACATGGCAAACTAACTCACTGATGTAATACAGCATTTAATGTCTGAACAGTGAAAATTTCTGAACACTGGCTCCAAGTTCCTGGTATTTCCTCAGCAGTTCAGTACTTCTGTATGAGCCCTATTATATTTATTTTCTGAACAGGGTATAAACATCAACTCTCCATATTTACTATTGCAATTAAATCCTTGCCTAATAGACTTAAAAAGCTCTTTTCTACAATTAGGGCATGTATAGAGTAACTTTAGTCACATCAGACCAGCTGTTTTCTCAAATACCTTAAAAGGTTAATAAAGTTGGGGTTTTTTGGTTTTTTTTTCCCCCCAAGCCAGCATTACTGCAGCGTCTCTCTCGTGGTTTCCTGTCACTAGACCTGCCCTCTTCTCTGGACTGGCCACTCTTTCCTTCAGTATTCATGTAATGTTAAAAAGTTTCTTTTAATGTTACACACATTAGCATAGTGTACATTTGCTCCCTTTTTACTTGGCGCTGCGTTCTATGTTTGATCTGTAACTCTAGATACTGAGAGAAAGGGAGGCTGCAATCGAAGTAAACTGTAAGAGCTGACGGCAGCTGGCAGGTTCTTGAGGCACTGGTGTTCAAGTTGTTCCCTTCTTCCCCCGAAACCACCTGAGAAGTGGTTGCTCCAGTTCACCTGTTCTTGTGAGCTAAACATGGCCCTGCTTCTGTTTTCTATACTGCCAAATTCCTTATCACTATTTTATCCCACCAAGTCTCCTGGCCCTTCCTGATTGTGTCAATGCTGTCCTTAAAAACACGCCACACAAAGCCCCTAGGTACACGTATGTATACATCCCTGGGGAGTGCTGCTTCACAGGCCTCAGATGGAGAAGAAAGCCCCAGTACTTGGGCATGGATGAAAAGAAGTTTGAGCGTGCTACAAAGATTAAATGCTGATCACACCTGGGGGAGCTCCAGCACTGAGTGACCTCCTGAAAACCTGTTCTGACTGGTGAAAAAACATTCTCCTTACCCTTCTCAAAACAGAGCTAGTGATTCCTGATTCAATTAAGGCGATGATAGCACACCACCTTCTGCTAGGCTTCAGGAGTTCTAACCAAGCCTCCCTATTATAGGCAACAGTGCAAATCCCCATTTTTCCAGGTAATTTCACTTTACAGCAGGGAAATTGACTCTGCTGATCTTTTTATTGCACAAAGGGTTGTATTTGCCTATTGGATTTTATGCCATTCTCTGTGATAAAGTAAACAGAGACTAATGTCCAAGTAAAAAAACGCAAGGTCAACAATGCCATAGCATGAAATTGCAAAACACTGTATGAATACAGATGGGCCTCAAGCATGAGAATATTTCTGCAACTACACTGGCTTTTCTGAAGGCCCACTTTTTCTTCCACAAGGCTGAGGCCTATGCACGGGGCTGCAAGCTAAACAGAAAGCCCCACAGACAGGATGTGTTCTGGTGATTCAGCAGACACTCCAGAGCAAGTGATAGGACAAACTCCATCCACTGAAAATACACACTGGCAAACCTAGGAAATCACAGCTCTTCATCCAGATCATAACAACTTGCACACATGCTGGATTCACTTAGTCATTAGGCTCCTAATATGCTCTGCAATCTTTCTGTATGGATTTTTTTCTATTGTATAGAACTTTATTTATAATACAAGGCAGGAGGATACAGTCGATCTCTCAGGGATTGTGGCCTGCATAGAATTTGGAAAGAAAGTCTTTAGGTTGTGGGGTTTCCGTCTCGTGGAAATACCTCATGACATGAGTCCTCTGCTTCCATACATGGATGGTTTCTTGAAGTTCCATTTTTCCCTGCACACAGACAAAATAATTTTAGACTAGTTCTCAGTTACAGCCCGAGTCTAACTATGCAGCATTATGAAAGTTATTTGAATGCACTTAGAAACACCCTTGAGATAGCTGCATCAACAATTCTGTACTCCTAAAGACTGCCTGCATCATCTATGCTGTGACACAAATATATACACTCTTCCTGCCTTGTGATTTTATTGCTTCATGTCTTGTATTAACAAGTCACTTGTCTGTATAGTGCAGCTTCCCAGCCCTGTGGAACAGGCAAGGGAACCTTCTTAGGACCTCTCTTGTTTCTCTCATAACTGGCACCCCCATAAAATTCTACACCACATTCCTAACTTTCATACACCTCTTTAATTTTTTTAATAATGGCAAGTTAGCTGTAAAACCAAGTAAAATTGCTGCTAAGTGCTTTGCACTGGTATCACTACCACAGAGATATTAAATATAACTTCTTTATGACTCTGATCTAGGAATTATTGTATGGTTTCAGAGGATGGCAGGCAGCACAAGGCAAAATGAGACTGCCTGGAACTGTCACCTACAATACCATCTAGGATTTTCTTTCCAGATTTTTTCCTCATGTAAAGACAGACTACCTGTCTCAAGTGCAAGAAATGCAACAGGTGTGCACAGTAGTCCTGACTGGAAGCTTTCTAATGCATTAGAACTGCAGAGGTCTGTTTTGAACTCTTGCCTTACTCTTGGTATGCTGATATTGCTTTGAACCAGACAGGCCTCTTAGGCCTGAGACATAACCAGATGTGTTAAAAAGGTGGGGTGTTCTGCCTCCCAAAGCCAACCTCCCACCAGGTACTGCAACTCTAATGTATGTTTCAGAATTGGTGAAGAAAACCACATACCAACATAACAAGTACTGTAGGGAGTAGAAAGGTCATATTTAATGATAAACTACCTAGCAGCATCTTTTCCCCCTTTCTTTGCCATTGTTCAAAAAAAAAAAATAAATAAAATCCCAACCCAACAATATATGCCAACCCAAAAAACCCACAACAAACCAATAAACTTGGCATTTAAACTACTGTTTTGCTTGCCATACACTTCCTCTTTAAATACCTGCCATCTGGAAGAGCCAGTATTACTGTGTGACAGAAATCCACATTCTAGCATCTCTGACTCAGGTGAGCTAAGACCATATTCCTCTGCACGCTAAAGCAGCTTGGTCCCTTATCAACAGGTTTGTTGACAAGAGAGAAATCAATTTGTATTGCAAGAGACAACTCCTTAGAGCAAGCTGAAATAAACCTGTCCCTCTCCTCCATCACACCAATTACCCACTCTCACATTCTCTGCTGCTTCAACAAAAAGGGAATAACTTGTTTGTACCTTAATAACCAGCATGTCTATCACCCGTGGGTCTGTAACATGGGCATTCTTCATGAACATCTCCCGCACCTTGTTACGCCCCTGTTTCACTGTGATGTCCAGTTGGTAGAGGTGTACTATGAAAAAACACAACACCCACAGAGGTTATCCGTATTACTTTTCTTTTTTTTCCACTGACAACATGCAACTCGACCCTACAAAACATTACAGGGTCATTTGTTCTTGCAATGCCTGCCAGCTTAATATGATTAATTTAAAGCACATAAACAGCCGCCACAAAATGAGTCACAGTGCAGTTCTTAAGGAAGCAGGCAATCATGCCACACACCCCAATTCTGGAACGTTACAGGTTAATTTCTCTTTTGCTTAGCTAGGCAATCCGAATGACAAGTAAGGAATGAGGAGACGGGGATTTCCTGCCCACACCTCCGGCAGTGGAGGCAGCCGGGCCGGCGGGGGCCCCACAACCCCGCAGCCGCTGTAAGGCTCCAGACAACCGCGTCCCCTTGTCCCACATGCAGCGGCGAAAGGGCACCGCCGAGACCCCGCACCCCCAGGGGTAACCGGCACCCCCCAGCGGTCCCTTGAAGAACACCGCGGGGCCGCGGGGTGGCCGTTACGACCTTGAGCCGGCGCTCCCGCCCGCGCATGCGCGGCGGGCTCCGAGCCCTCACCGGTGTTGGGCACCTCGCGGTACCAGGCCCGGTACAGGCTCCCTCACTCTCCGCTTCGCCTCGCCCAGGTCCCGGCTGAAGATGGGCTTCACCAGGGAAGCCGCCGCTCCTTTGGCCCGCTACCCGCCATCTTGGTTGCAGGCCCCCACCTCCGCAGCGACCCCTCCGAGCGGCGCCCCGCCCTGCCCCGCTGCCGATAGGAAGGCGCACGGGGACGGCGAACTCCTATTGGCCGCTGCGCTGCCACTCCAGCCTTTTGGGCCCGCCAAACAGCGGCGCCGGCATCCTCCTATCCCATTGGTCAAGAGAAACGCCAATCACCGCTGGCTGAGCGCGGCAGGCAGGGCGGGTGGGCGGGGCCGCGGTGTGTCCCGCCTCCCGGGGCGTTTGGGCCTGCGCCGCGAGGGGGGGAGAGCCGGGCGGGGCAGCGGTACAAGGGCGGCCGGGGCCGGGGCCGGGGCCGGGTATAGTCTCGCAAGGCTCCCCGAGGCGTGGCCGCCGGCCGTGTCAGCTTCCCTGGAGGAGGGGACTGTGCAGGTGGGGGTCACCTGCGGGGTGATAGGAGGCAGCAGGGCGCTCCTCAGCACGGGACCCGTTCTCCCGGCAGCCCCCTCCTCCTACCCGTCCTCCCTGCTCCCAGCCCAGCAGCAGCGGGGTGGCTTCTACGGCCGTTTTTGGCTTGGAGAGCTTGTTTTCCCCCTTCCCGTTATCAGTGCTGGATCCGTGTTGTGCAAGGGTGACCCCTTTGTTCCCTTTTTGCCCTCCAGAACGCCACACCAGCTGATGTTTGTGCATGCGGGGTTGACTTTCAGTGCATGCTTGCGTGGCTGGAAGGGCGGTCCTTACTCTTGCTATGCCCCACGCTGTTTATCCAAATACATGAATACTGGAAACCTTTCTGCTTGAAGTGCAGGTCGCTGAACCCCCTGCGGCAGGGGCTTGGGAACTAGATGATCTTTAAAGTCTTTTCCAGCCCAAACCGTTCCAGAATTCTGTGAAACCTTCTCTTGAAAACATACCGTTTGTGTGCTGGTAACCATAAACCCGAACGTGTTCAGTCTGGTGTCACTAGAACCAACCAGAAAGTAACACTGAAAAGATCTTGAAAGAACAGGTCGGGTCTGGCTGGCTCTAAGGAGGGGAAGTGTCAAGTGAGTAGCCGAGGCATGTTGTATAGCAGGACTGTGAGACAACCACAAAGAGGCAGGGACAAGAAAGAAGACTTTCTAGATGACTTTATTCTTTCAGACTATCTTGCAGATGAAAGCATAAATGCGCAGTTCCTGCAAAGGTAAAATCTTAACAGCAATATTAATAAGTATTTGCAATAAATCAATAATTTCATAGGCTTCCAAAATTGGTATTAGATAGATGTGAATGTGTGAAACATGCCCTCGGTTACAGAGATTTTCTTGTAGTAGTGATTATGCATAGATGCTCATTTATGCTATGGTCATGTCAGCCATGTGGTTAAAAAGCAGCTACTAATCTAAACATCACCGTATTTTAACACCTTGCAAAACAATTTGTCAGGAATATTGCAGGAAGAAAGGTAGCTGTGAGATCTACAGCTGGCCTCCCCTGGGCACCAGGCAGAGGCACACGCTGCTGTGGGACAGCACCTCATGGGGGCAGCGCGGCTGGGTGTGCAGTGGGGCTAGCAAGCAAGAGCACAGGCCAGCAGTACCTTAGAGATTTTTCCAAGGGTTATTTTGTTCCTAGAATTGGCAAGACCCCAGGCTTGTCTTTTACCCAGGATACCCTTGTTTTTTCATTAAACTAATTCAGGACTAATAATTCTTTCAGTAGCTGTGAGCTCAGTGAACTGCTTCTGCAACTGATGAGAGCCCAAAGCACAGCAGAGCTGGCTGATGAGGCATATTTGTACTTGCAGACTTGATCAGCATTCGTAACTTGCTATGGCGGTCTCATTCAAGATCCAGGTCTGGAATTAAAGAGGTCTTTAATGGAACCCGGCATGATCCTGCCCTAGACCTGCAACCTTTCTGACAGAGTTTGCATGGGTGGAGATGTGTGAGTGAAAGGGAGAGTGGTGCACACTTATCTTGGGATAGCTTGCAGCAGGAATGGGTGTGGGGACCTCGTGAGGGCAAAGTGACCATCCTCCTGTGGCCTGGGCTGGTCCTTAGGGAGCACAAAGGTGAATTTCTGCAGGAGAGTGGTAAAGAAGATAAAGAGCTCCATCCTGGCCAGCTGTTCCCCCAGGCAGACACGGCGACCTGCAAGAGAGGGAGGAGTAGAAAGTGTCTCTGAAAGAGGACATTAAACCACACTGGAATCATGGTGGGAGGAGCAGATCACTCTTCCTGTTGTGCCTCTGGCTTGCAGCTGGATCCTCCCCTCAGATTTACCTGCTGAGAAAGGCAGGAAGGCCTCTGGCTTCACAAACTGCCCGTTTGCATCCAGGAAGTGTTCAGGGTAGAACTCGTTTGGCTTCTCCCAGACTGTCTCATCCTTCAGCACGGAAGACAAGTTGGTGATGATTGTTGTCCCCTGCACTCCTCCACAAGAGGAAACAAGTTATGTGAGAACAGCAGCATTATCTTGACACAGTGGATCAGTCCTGGTCCCTCTTTAGTCTTTAGTTTCTCCCATCCAACAGCAAACATCATTTGGTGCGTCAGAATACGGCACCAATTTCCTCTTTAGTATCTTATTTAAAACAGAGGTAAAGCAGGGCACTTTTCCAATGAGGTGTGATGCTTGCCCTATGCTTTGAAGCAGCTCAACTTCATCAGTTGGTATCTTTACAAGGGCCATTGCATGCAAACGTCAATTTTCTGGTTAGACAGTGGAAACAGCCTCTGCTTATGACATCCTCCTGGGCTACTTGTGTAGCCGGAGAGAAAAAGCTGACTGACTGACTTCAAAGCCCAACTTTTGCAGGGGCATGGGAAATTGCAAAGCTTTCCTGTTTCATGTGTCAATGTTCTTAAACCAGAGGAGATATTACAAGGCTAAAAAATTTCCAGGCTTGCATTGCTGCCAGGGCAGCTGCCTGTCACAGTGGCAGTAGACTGAATGCCAGTGACATTTGAACAGCTTCAGAGATTAGAGTTTTAACTACTACCATCTTAGGAAAGGCCAGTAAGGTGGTGTCGTGTGCGTGCAGGGAGCCTGTTAGGCTCTGTTACTTTCTCCCTCCAACACGGACAGTGAATATCACAGCTCTTCAAGAGGAAAGCAAACCTTTGCACTGAGCTGCCACTGCACTTGGGTTCCCACATAACCAGCGCAAACATAGAGCACAAATGTGACCGTCTGCCTGGATTTAACATTTCACAAAGCTGTACTTCAGTGCTCGCCAGTGACTCTACTTTGGGTCTGGAAGTGCAATGCTGCAGTGTTGTGTAGGGTCACCCACACCCCATGCCTGGTGTCTGCACAGGGAGAGGATGCTGCATTGCCTGTCTGGTCACGGTCACCTTGGGAATGAAGAAGCCTTGCAACTCAGTGTCCCGGTACGTCATGTGAGGTAGCCCAGTAGGAAAAACGTCCCCCAAGCGTTGCGTCTCATGGATCACAGCATTGGTGTAGGGCATGTTCACTTGGTCCTCCATAGTGGGTGATCGCTCTCTGCCAATCACGTTATCAATTTCTGCTTGAACCTTACCTGGAATCAACACAGCTATGGAATTAGAATGCTCGTACATAAACTGAAGGGGCTGGTACAAGCTGTGGGAAGGCTATCAGCATGAGGTTGTAGACAGTGGGTGAAAGCAGGACATGCAGTTAGAGAAAGGAAGAGAAACTAGAGGGGAATGCATTTGTTTTCAGTTGCTCAGAGCCATCTGTATAACTATTCTTTGTGCACAGTCTCTTTAATAAAGGTCTTGTCACTTGATGTGCTACCTTACCCCTTCTCTATGCAGCTGAAATGGTACCTGAGCATGTGGCAGTAGAGAATTAAACAAGATTAGCATCTATTCCAAATACTGGAAGGAGAGTACTCTGGCCACTGAAAGTCCCCAAGTAGCCTTCAAAATGAAGGCTAGAGCAAACTTGCCCTTCCAACTCCAGTCTTTTTAGCAGGGCTTTCCCCCTGCCACCAGTCCCTGCCAGAACAGCTATGTTTGGGAAGTGTTTCTCCTTGTTTCTTCTAGACCAACCATCACCAAAGCTGTTCCTCATTGCAAGAGCTCCAAACCATGGAGAGATGTTCAATCTCCCCACAGAAACATGAGGGTTGAAGGGAAGACGCCACACCTCTGCCTGTCTTCTGACTTACTCTGTATTTCTGGGTGGAGAAGTATGTACAGTAATGCCCATCGGAGAGTGATGGAGGTGGTCTCAGAACCAGCTCAGTGATGGAGGTGGTCTCAGAACAAGTCTACGGTCACCAGACGAAGGTTGTTATAGTTGAAGCCGCTCTTTTCAGCCTCCTTACCCTGTGGAGAGCAAACAAGTGGGTGATAGGAGCTGGGGTACTTGTTGGGTGAGAAGACTGTTGTTCCAGAGAACTACAGAGAAACACTAGATCCATTTTTGCTGACCAAGAAGTTCACTGGGGGGGGGTAGAGCACAATACAGACCATAGTCTGTGTATGACCAATGTACTACAGTAACCGTATTACCTCCTGTATCCTGAGAGATGAACGCTACACATGCCTTCAGGACTGAAGTGAATGTCTTGTGTTCTCAACTCAAACGAACAGCAGCCCCCCACCACTTGCCATAACATCCTCCCCCAGAGGAGGTGGAACACAGTTATTGAGGTTTGATCAGATCATAAAACTCGCACAGTAGAGAGGAGGCTGCATTGATGTGGCAAATGCAAAATTAGTAGTATCTTGAGGGGGTTATCTATAGGTGTGCATTACAGATTATCACTGCTTCTGCCCTGCTATTTTCTTACAATTAAAAAAAAAAAAATACCCCAAGAAAAAAGATCAGGGTATTATTGCTACTTATTAAGTCTGCAACACCAGTTTCAGCAAAACTAGTCTGTCATCCAAATGCTAATTGAGCTCAAATTTGTTAGCATATGAGATATGACAAGCTCCCTGCATGAGTTCATCTGCTTGTCTTTCTTAATCCTCTTTATACTTTCCTTTCCTGGGGGCTAGCTTCTGTTAAGTTATTCTGTATATTTTGATGCTGTTGTAATATGAATAGCAATTAATAAGGCATTTAAGACTCAACGTGTTACTCCAATGAAAAGATCTCTGGCCAGCGAGCTATGGGGCTGACCCAAGTTAATACCAGTAGGATTTATCAGACTGGCTGATCAGGGGACCTTAGTGACAAGAGCAACATGGTCAGGCTCATGTCCACACCCCAATAGTACTGCTCAGCGCAGAATAATTAACATAGGTCACACTTGCTCTGCCCTTGCGTGGACTGGAGGTGCCCCAGCACCTGCAGCACGGCAGGGTTGTTGTGTAGAGCAGCAGTGCAGCCTGGGACTTGGATGGTGGAAGCAATTTGCAGGCTGAATTTGCTACTGTTTGCTCATCTGGCACTTGAAATTTAGTGAATGCATGTGTAGAACATATGGTGTGATGGGCTGATGCAGGTACCTTTTGATGTCATACTGGACTTCATGCCTGATTGAATCAAAAGAAAGACCCTTCCAATTTCAGTGAGGTTCAGATTTCCTTTCATCTGATCTGTAGGGATTATGTCTTAGCAGCAATTCAAAGACACATCCCGAGGAGAATGCATCTTTCCAAGCCATAACTTGTTTTAAAGCCAGGCCTACGGACTGGGCAATGATACCAAAAAGCCAGTCTGTTGCTGCAGTTTTGTAACCAATTTTGGGTCAGTCAATCATTAAAGCACTGACATACACAGAACCTTGCATGTTCACCTGTTCCCTGGTGTAAACTTGGAAATATTAGTAAATTCTCAATCATTGCCTTTTAAATGCCTTCAAAGTGCTGTGGGCTGGAAAGAAGGGAGTTGCTGGATTTTGAGGGGAATGTGTGAAGGTAGAAAATGGGAACAAGCATCAGCAGATAATATGGTCTCTTAATAAAGGAGGTTATGGCATGAAGAAGTTAACACCTCAAGATAAAACATGGAATTAAAAAATAGGAAATTAGTAAGAGGATTTATACAGCTTTATGAGGAAAGTCAGCTTCTATCAATGAGCTTCAGTAGGCAGAAGAATCGCCCCAGACCCTGAGGTTCTGCTGGTGTCACCCTACCTTCTCCATTTCCTTCAAAAACGCATCAGTGAAATCTCGGATGTCAGCAGGGTTCCAGGTCTCCATGTGCTTCTTTATGAGCACATCTATGAAGTCCATGAATTCCTTTTGCCCTCGAAAGACTTTCTGTGGCACTCCAGGGATACGCAACAAAATGGGCACCACGTTAACAAGCTGAGATGTCAGAACCAAAGAGAGAGAAGATATTATGTGATACAAAAAGAATAATAATGAAAGCAGAAGCAACAAAGGGCAGCTTCTTACAGAACATACTATGCTCTTTGGTTTACCCTGAGGCAGGAATCCACCTTCTCCACTCACGTTTTCAAACAAATGTAACAGCTTCTTGAATGTCTCATCATCATAGTCGAAGCGCTGTCCGTAGACGGTTGTTGCAGATCACGTTGCTGACAGCATTATTTACATAGAAACGGCAAATCGAGCGACGACCTAAAAATGGAAACGGACACCAAGCAATGAGCTGAGCAATCACCAAGCTGTTGGACCTCAGCTGTCAGCCACGAGAATACACAAATGCCTTCTTGATGCCTTCAAGAGAAAAAGCCCCCAAACCACTGAAAGTACAAATGCAGCCTACTAGGAAGCGAAAATCTTCTCATCTCCTTCTACTATTTGGTTGATCCTTGTTTGGATCAAAGTGCTCAAAAGCTGAGTTGCAGGGTTATTCTGCGACTTGACAGATTACCTTTGGCTTTGTGTCTAGATGACAGGTGATGCGCTGTGAAAACTTCAGCTGCACTTCGGTTGCATGTGATAATTTGTTCCACTAAACTTCATAAAGATAATAGTTACCCAGCTCTGGGAATAATTATGTATTTTTACCTCTTTATATCTATTTATTTCCTATTTGTTTCCTGTTTCAAACAGATTAGTGTTAACAGTAGCCCCACTGTGTAAATTAGCAGTGGCTTCAAGGTAGAATGCTTATAGACTAGAAACACTGCATGTGTTGAGGAAGAGAGCACTGCTTGCAAAACAAGAGTGGCTGTAGTATTACTTCTCTTCTGCATCACTGTGTTGCCTTTTTCTATGATTTCTCCATCCTTCTGGATGTGACAAACTTCTTCAGCATTAATTGCAGCACACAGAAATCCAGCTTCCTCCGTCACTCCGCTCCTCCAAGGATTTCTTTCCCATCCCAAAGTTCCTCAAGGTAGAGAGTGTGAATTTCCTTAGCTCCCTCCAGACATGCCCGTATCTTGCTATAACAATCCTGGAATTATGGATGAGGAAGAAATGTCAAGAGCTCTGACCTGCACATGAAGCAAAGTTCACTAGAGAATAGCAAATGTGAGTTTGGAGGTACAGGTCTGTGTAGATAAATGAAAGAGTCTGATCTTGTAACCGCTTGTTCATACAGCAGTTTTAAAATCAGGTTACTGGCACCTTCAGGTGCGTTGTGTATGGCTCGTGACGGTGGAGAGGGCATTCCAATGAGAGCAAGTGCTGCTAAGGAATAAAGAAATCATTCCCCAAAACCATTCCAGCGTTACACCCTTAGCTCGTGTGAGCTTATGCCACTGCACAGGAGCTGAGGGATGGATGCTGGATAATGCTCTGTCTTGGTAAAAGTTACCTTTTTTCTTGTGAATGATGACCATGCACAGAGTGTGTGAGCATAAAGCACTAATCACTGGGTGTCGTGAGCTACCAGCTGCAACACTGGCAGGAAACTTGTGCCACCGATAGTGTCCTAACACTGCTGCAGAGGTGTGTGCTAGCACCTGGAGCTGTACTACAGCCACTAAGGGGACCCCCTTTTTATCAAATCTGATTTTGTCACCACCAAAGGGTGGCAGACGTACAAGGAGGTTGACCAGAGGACAAGAGAAGGTGGCACCGTACTGAGAAAATCTTCCATCTATCTACCATCTACCCAGTCCTCCTTGTGCTAGTGCCAATAGAGAATGCCCATTTCCAAGGGACTTGCCTTCAGATTTACTTCCGTAGCCCATGTGTTCCAACATGGTCGAATACGGCCGGTCAGCAAAGTCCTCTGATCTGTGGACCAGGGCTTCCTTCACTGCTTTATACCCGTTCAGTACTACCATGTTGGTCCAGCAGTTCTGGAGACTGAAGATGTTTCCAAACTTCTTGTGAAGCTGCCAAGATAAAGAAGTACATCCCTGAAAAAGAGCTGAATGTAAAATCAAAAGTATCGCCGTATCCTTCCTTAGAGCCTTTACTTTCTAGTGATTTTTGGTGTGCTTTTATTAGGAGACCCTCAGCTGATCTTTGCCCTTTATCTTTGTAGTGCAACAGCTCAGAGCAGTGCCAGACAGCAGCTGGAGCAGGGATCAATGCTCTGTGAGCACAAAGTTTTAGAATACACCTATCCTGGCCAAACTGCTGCCATGACCATTATGCAAGTCTTTTGGATTTTGTCTGACAGCACAAGGTCAAGGACCTTTATGAGGATTTTCAAAGATTGCATGCTCAGCAATGAATTATTTCCTGATACTTGCATTTATTTTGATGTGAAAGACTAGACAAGTTTTGAGTCAGTCTGCTTCTGCTAAAAGGAAATATTGATGATAAGCTGATAGGTAATTTTTTTTTTTAACATGCATTTATTCCTAAAAGATCTACCCAGAACATGGTTCCCAGAAACATGGTTGGAAGAGGCAATTCCACACGGGAATTTCAGGTCACTTTCTCCCTAAAAGGAGCACACACATCTAGTAGGACTGGTAACTGGCACACAGCCTATACCTGTTGTGATCTGTAAGAGACATAATGCTGACAGCAGGATGGCTGCACAGGTAAGCTCACTGTGGGAGCCATACACTCACTGTGGGAGCTTGCCATGGAGCTAAGTCCCCTCCAGGTAGACAAGCCCTTTGACTGGTCATAGACTTCTGGGAAGGCAAGTCGAAGCTCCCCTGCTAGTCAGCAACACTGAACAAAGCACTCGGGAGCATGTTGTTGGAAGACAGTGCAGTAGTAGCAGTGCCCCACAGTGTGTGCTCTGTTTTTTCTTTTTTTTTCTGTCTTATTTCTTTTTTTTTAGTTAAAAAGCTAAATGTCTTTATTTCTGCACTGTAGTGATGCAAGGAACTGAAGTACTTAAGACCGTATTTGCAGTGGGGTTGGAAAGGGAATTAGTACTTCACTGGCACTTAGAAATACATCATTAAAAGTGGTTAGTGGTCAAGATTGTGGGGAGCATGGCCCTGACATGGCGTGATTTGAAAGCGGTAATCTTTTGGACTATATGCAAGGAAATAATACAAATATTTAGTCTCTCCATTTGGCAGATTTTGGACAGACAGTTGAACGATGCCTTCCTAGAAAAAAGGCCTTTAAAGTTTGCAGACCGAAGTGCAAAACCCCCGTGGTTTATCTGCTGCAAGCTGTGCTGCTCTTTTCCTTTGAGAAAAGCTAAGCCCTGACTTTGAATAGGAACACTACTGAGAGTTTGGGCATTGCTGCTGGGGCAAATCCTGCAAGGTGATCCCTGTAACTGAAACTGTCACATGCCTGTAGGTGTGCTTAAGTAACTCGCAGGGAAGTCTGCCATTCCTGCAGCCACATCCCCAGCCCACAGATACTTGCTTGTCTTCCCTTGTTTGTACACCTCCCTCTTCCCTTGCCCCCACATCTGCCCACGTTCTAAGTTGGTGGCCAGCTTTACAGCAGAGCAAGCATTGTCTGTCACTGGGAGCACGGCAGCATCTCCCACTGAGCTCATGCAGAGATCGGGAGATGGAGGCTGGTGGGTGTTGGTGTGTGATTATCTATTTATCTGTATGAGCAAGGTCAGTCCTTCAGTAGTGACATGCTTTGCCTTGGGCTTTGGAGAGGGCATTGTCATTCTGCTTTGTGCAAAGGAAGATCGCGCCAGGACATCCCCACCCCACCTGGGCCCATGGTTGTGAGAGGGGCACTTCGTTGTGGGGCTCAGCACTGACCTGCTTGAAGGAGTGGTGTGGGTTTTGGAAGTCAATGTACAGCATGGTCCCAATGAATGGCAGCGACACTGGGCCCGGCGGATAACGGCTCCACTTCCTCCTGCGCTTCATGAAGTCAAGAAATAAAGTAAAGACTGTTAGAAAAACTCCCAGGGTAGAGAAGTTGCTCCAGCAGGATGACAGCTGGGACCCCAGCCACAGGAGCAATGCCATTTCCTAGCCTATCTACTCCTTGGTCTTCTTCCTTTGACCCACGACTGTTTCTGCCCTCTCCTCTCTTCTCCTCTCCCCTCTCCCTGCAGTTGCTTGACTTGGAATGTGGGACTTGGCTCAAACCCACAGCTCCTCCTCTGCTCAACTCAGCCTTTGGGGAGGGGCATTCCTCCTCTTCCTCCTCCTCCTCCAAAGCCAGAGCTCAGAGGCGTCTGTCCTTGCCGGTGGCAGCTCCTGCAGTGTTGCCCTGCGTGGGGCAGAGCTGGGTGAGGTCCACATGCTTGGGTGCCCTCTCCCACAGCCGAGGTGGGATCACAACAAGCAGCCCAGTCTTGCTGCATTCTCATGGGGTGATTTTGAAAGACTCCGTTTAAATCTGTGTTGCCTTCTTGTTTGTACAGACAAGTCAAGGGAGAAGCAGCTCCTAAACACAAATCACCCAGATTTCTGATTGCAGGACTAAAGATTTTTTCCATTGGAACTTGAGAAGGCTCAGGTTAGGTCAAGCTTTCCATTACAGAAAGCGCTTGTCGCAGGAATTAGCCTAAAATGATGACCTGAGACTTTAAAGACCATTTATGTTTCTGGCAATAGCAATCTTTATTGAACTCCAAATGTCAGTCAGCACGATGACCTTGATTTTTGTAGAATACAGCTCAGCTACAAGGGAGAAAGCACATGTATTGCAAGAGGCCTTGTGTTTCCAGCCTTTGGGGCAGCAGTAATGCAAACACAATTATGGAGACAGTCAAAGTATTTCGTAAAGCAGCACAGCTGTGTGCTCCTGGTATCTCTGCCATCTGAGATCAATAAAGCTCACTCTTACAACAGTTAGTTCTAGCTAAAAAGAAGCAGTAAACCCATCACAGTTTGATCTGTGATCTCAGCGTGATCAGGGAAAAACTCCTAATAGAGCAATTGCTGCAGCAGTGATGGAGAGCTCAGACTGCAAAGTGATGCACCTGCAAAGCCTGTGCAGCCAGCTCTGGTATGCAGCCAGGGCCTCAAAACAGCCCTTGCCCAAAGAGGCGCCTGAATGCTCATGATCTCTGTGCAGGCCTCCCCTCACTGGGGTCTCTACAGCATGATCCTGCACGTCCCTTGTGAAAGCATCATGACTAAGGGTTCATGTCAAGTAACTGTAAACAAACATGCGCAGCATGGGAAACAACCAGAGGAATTACCAGCCTCCCCCTTCCACCTCTCAACAGCAGGATAGTGATTTCGTTTGAATTATAGTGACATGGTGGGATAGTTCACACGACTGAAGAGCTGCCATAGTCTCTTCAGGAAAGCCAGTCTGGAAAGGGTGAGGAGCATTTGTGCTTTATGCAGAGGAGTGGCCAGAGCTTTGCTAGGGGACAGGTGGTGAGCCAGCGGAGTGCAAAGAGAAGGAGGCAAAGCAACATGGGCAATGTTGCAAGTCGCCTGATCAGTGTCATCTCACGCAGTCACAGGCCTTAGGACTGACTCATGGGTGTACCACGACTGGAACAGCTGTATGATCAAGCATAATCTGGAGTGTGCTGAAGACAATTTCTTGACACAGGCGATCAATGAAACGAGGGGACATGCTCTGCTGGGTTTGCTATTCACAAAAAAGGAAGAATTGGTTGAGGACATGATGGTCAAGTGTAAGTTAGCCAGCACCAACCATGAAACATTAAATCCTGCAAGAAGTCAGCAGGACAAATAGCATTACTGCCCTTGCGTTCAGGAGAGTAGATTTCACCTTGTTCAGGGATCTGCTTGGCAGGATCCCACAGGGAGCCGCCCAGGAGAGCAAAGGGGCTGGTTGTTTTTCAAGGGCAGCCTTCTCAAAACATGAAAGCCATGCATGTAATTTGTTAACTTGACTTTGGCAAAGCCTTTAGCACCAGCTCCCACAGCACCCTTGTAGCTATATCAGTGAGATACAGACTGGCAAGGTATGCCATAAAGTGGGTGGATGATTGTTCAAACTGTGGGGCTCAAAGAGGTGGAGTCAGGGTCCAGCTGGTGGCTGATCACTAGTGACATCCCTTACGTATCTATGCTGGGGCTGATGAAGTTTAGCATCCTTATTAATGACGTGGATGATGGGACAGAGAGCATTCTTAGGAAGTACAGCCTGGGAAAGCTAACAAGAGCCAAAGTATGTCTGCTGATCAGCCTGAGAGTTTGTTGGCTTTTGAGTACCCACCACATTTTGAACACCTCTGCTGTGAGCTCTTAGGAAACAGAGCTGCGACAGTCCTGTACTCAGGGGACTGTCTTGAGCAGGAGATGTCTGAATGCTAAAAGGTGATCAAGGGGTTCCTCTCACACTGTTTTTCATGACCCATGCACTCAGATGACAAGTGAAAAGGTGAGAAATGTGGTCCCAAGAAGGTCAGTGGACATTTCCTGACCACCCCACTGGTAAAAGGATGTTATGCTGCCCATTTCAATTTATTTTGAGCTCCAGCTTTATGAACTTCAGCTGAAAAATATCCACCTGGGTTCTTTCCATTTTGCTTATCTTGGCTAGAGCCACAGGCTGTCTGGCTCCAATCACTTACCTCTGGGCTGTAAGAGGATGGTTGATTGGAATTCGGGAAGTGGATTTGCTTTTATTGACCATCGCTCTGGAAGGCCATCAGAAGAGTAACTCTTCAGTTGCTCTTCATCCTGTGGCTCAGCCTTGACATAAGGTGACAAAGCTGCAACCTGAGAAATGCACACACACACAATTTAAACCTTTCCAAAAGGTATCTGGGTAAATGATCTTTTCCTCTACCCGCTTCCGGCTGCAGACTAGACAGCTCCTCCACTTTCGACTATACTTTGGCTATAGCATGGACTGCCATTCATGCAGAGGACTGGAGAAAGTGCTGCAGCGGAAGTAATTTCAAAACAACAATTTTCAAAGCAAGCAAAGGAACAACAGACAACAATTTCTCTGAGACAGAGAAAGAGAAAAGGGCAATTCTTATTCTGAAGAACAAAAGATGTTCATTAGCATTTCTTTTCAACACAGCAATATTTTGGGTGATTTTCAAGGCAGGGAAAAGCCCCTCCAAATCCATCCATACTGATTTTAGCTGGCTGCAGCCCTGCTGTGCTGGGGGCACCTCTTTGACTGTGCACAGTCAATTAAGAGACAAGCTAAGTAAGGTTACAGCAGTTGCATGCAGCCATCACCATTCTTTGACTGGAGAACCTGCAATACAAACAGAAGGGAAGCTTTAATTAAAAAAACCCAACCCTTTGTGATAGTGCAAAATGAAACATCCGGAAGTAAGGTAATGCACAAGCTGCCTGCACAATTTTAATTGAGCCTTTTTGTCTATATGTTCCATAAGATCACTTTTAATTATGATCTCATGCTATTTTTTTCTTTCTGAAGGACCTTCCCTTTATTCAGTGCATAAGATTGATGATAATAATTTCTAATCCTGTTTTAATTGTAGCATTTAGTTTCAAAGCCTATTTGTTCACCTGCTGCTCACACCCTCCCTGTAAGGGTGTTTTCGTTGGGCTTTTCCACAGTGGTCATCAGTGACTGCACAGGTTCAGAGCAGGCAGTCTTTTATACTCACAGCATCCCTCTGAGGTGTCACCAATGGAGAAAATGGAAACATAAGAGCAAATCAGCTTCTAAGTGGTGGTACCTAATAGGAAAAGCCCAGAAGCTGCCGCACACAGCTCTCCAGGGCCTGTGCCCAGCTGCTGGCTGGCTGGGGTTGTAGGCACCCCAGACACAAAGGTCACAGATTAGTGCCTGTTATGAAAACTGCTGTTTCAGTATCTACCCAGCATCACATACACATTCTTTTGCAGAGGTGTGGTGAAAATCCTTCAGTGGCCAAAGAAACACTCTTCCTTCTCTCCCTCTTTGCTTCAATACTGGTGCCAGCCAGGAGGCATTGGTCACATAACATGAATATTTCCTTGAGCTTTCAGAAATCTTTCATCCAAATCCCAGCAGGCTGACCACTTTCCTCTTAACACCATTAGATGGATCCAAACCTCAGCAATGTTTAATTCTGGAGGAGCAAAACCTCTTGGAACAGGAAAAATGGTCAGCATGCAGCTCACTGCTCTTGTTCCCTGGCTGTCCATCTCCTACAGCAGAGCTGGGGCTGGTGTAGATCCCGGAAACTTTTCCTCTATGTTGGCCTCTTCTGAGCCCAGAAAACAGGGGTCTCCGCGTCTCCCACCCCATCTCGGACTTTTTTTGGTCCTTACGCACCTCCTCTTTTCATCCCACCCTCTATCTTTTGCCTGTTTTGCCTTCACTTGCATGCCCCCCCACTCCCAACCACTTCAGTGCTGGAAAGGGGCAAAGAGAGTGTAGAGGAGCCCAGCTTCACACTTGTCATTCACCTTGCCAGCCTCCAGCAGCCAGCAATAACCACCACCTGCTCCCTTCAGACGTCTCTGGGGAATTTGAGCTGAAAACTGAGAACTCCACCAAGCGCATGCAAACCGGGTTCTCAAGTGCTTGTAGCGCGGCCAAGTTTGAGCACAGTTTGAGAGAGCTGGTGCAATGTGTCTTCCTAACAGAAAGCTGCCTCCTGCCAAATTTCGGGTGTAACGCTTCAAAGCATGAAACTGAGAAAGGAAAATATCGCCAGAAATTTTTCTAATGGGTTAGGAGGAGGTCAGATAAACAATGGGTTTCTAAGAACGATGTTAGCCATTAGAAGGAATTAAAACAGTTTTGGCTGAATGTTCCCAAACAAAATTTAGCCTGAGACACAACCCCAGCTCAGGGAAATTTTCGTCTCAGCCATTTCATTGTGACTTTCGTGGCCTTCAGATGGGGTTTTATATGTTGGAAGTGCTTCTACAGCCTTAAGATGGACTGTGCTAACAGCTTGTTTGTAATAAAGCAGTCAGCAGAACTGAAATAGCCAAGTCTTTCATAGTTACTGTTACTATGACTTACTGCCAGCCTTCCCACATTGCAAAGAAATCTGTTCTTCAGGCTTTCCTTCTTTAAATTCCCCATGGCTTCCTACCCTTTTTCCTATACCAATCATAGCAGCTCACCTGCCACCAAAGTGAGTCTTCATCAGACTTTGCTTCTTTCACCCATCCTATCCCATCCCATCCCACTCCACCTCATCCCCATACATGTCCCTTGCTCTTAAAGTGAAATGACTCTGAACTTGGTACCAAAACCGAGGCAGGGCCCCATGTGGCCATCCAAGCCATCCCTGGAGACATTCAAGGCCAGGCAGGATGAGGTTCTGGGCAACCTGATCTAATTGGATATGTCCCTGCTCATTGCAGGGGGGTTGGACTAGATGAGCTTTGAAGGTCCCTTCCAACCTAAACTTTTCTATGATTCTTTGATTGTTCACCCCAGAGAGACAACTTTGTGCTGGTTGCCATAACGTGTCAAGGAGCCAGGCCCTAGTGACCTCTGTGATCAGCGTGGCAGTGTGAGCTGGGTAGATGCTGCAGGCATCAGCGTCTAGATGAATAAAGCAGCCACTGAGATGAAGTTACTCCCAGACAAGCCTTGGATACTAAAGGAAAACTGAAAAACTGAAATGGTAAGAGCAGAGTGGCTTTATCTTGGCTTGATATTTCACAGCTCTTGAGATGACACTGAACCGAGCTCATACATATGTGTAATGCTGCCCAGTAAAAGGGTTTCACCAGTTCAGCAAGTGACTAGATGATGGTAGTTATGGGCCTAAACCCTGATATCCTCATCATGTTAGCTGTGGTCAAAGCAGAAATCAGAACAAGGTGGCTTGGTTTTAGTTGCTAGATTTAAGTTCAGATTCTCCTACAGGCCTTAATTCCTCAGGCTAAAATGTTCCCACCATTCCTTCAACCTGAGTTAGCCAAACAGAGCTCAGCACGTGCAAATTCTAAACCAGCACAGAGAGACAACAAATCAGAGCGCTGTTTTGCACAGGTCCCGGTACCAGAACTGGTCTAGAATGCCTCCTGAAGATACTCTTCAACCTCTGTGATGTGGCCAAGCTCTGGGAAGCCGCCTGCTTGCTCAGAGAATGACTGGCAGCAGTTACCTTGACTCACACTCTCCTCTGAAACTGTCAGAACAATATGGTTTACTCCCCCGATACAAGAGGCTGTTGGTTTGTCTCAGCTGCTGGTTTTGGTTTTCTTTTTCCTTAAGCTCCTCAAGAGCTGTGAATATATTGCTTTTTTTCTCATTTTTGGTTTACTACTGATAACTACAGGGCTCTTCTTCACTAAAATGAGAGCATCCAGGGCAATTTTGGACAGAGGTACTGGCTAAAATCCTGCTAGTGTTGTGGGGTTTTTTCCAATAAGAGATGCATTTAAATCCATATAGGCAAACTCATCCTGCTTTGCTGAAGTGTGAGATCACTGGGACACCTTTGAAATAATGAGGTCATTAAATCCATTTGGAATTGGTTTTGGAAGCCAAACAGACAAAAAAGCATCTTGGTTCATTTTCTGCTGTTGATTCACCCTGTGAGTTAGAGGCGAGACTCTGCTAGCTGCAGTTTCCTTGCTTGTAAACTGTGCTTAATGGGGCTGTTTACCCAGTCGTGATAAAGCATCTACAAATCAACATGAAAGTACATTAATGAGCACTGATGCCATGATTATTACAGAGCAAAGGGCAGGTGCCAAAGGTCACAGAATAGAGGTTAAAAAAGATAAAACTTTACTTTGAACACTCGCTCTTCCTTCATCTATCTTATCTAGGAAACACGTAACTATGACCTTATCCTTCTGGCAGAGGGAGTGCTTCACAGGGAGCATTTTATTGCTGTTTGTGCATTGGAAGGATAGCTGGGGATGCTGTTGTTTTCGTAAGTAGGTCCTCAATTCAGTTATTTATGAATGAAAATCAAAAGGGAAGCTAATCTGTCTAAAAAGAGAATAGTGTTTTTCTCCTGTGCTTGTGGCATTCAGGAGCAGACAGAATAACCTTGGGTGATGCTGTCTCCTAGTAGGCTAGCCAGATTTCAAGTTGCAGTGATAATTCTCTCTCTTTACACTCCAAGCTCATCAGCCTGTTTCTGATGGCTCCTGAACATCCCTGGCTTCCCAGGAAAGCATTCAGAGCTGTGTGTGCTCAGCACATCTCAGAAAGAAGAGATGAAGAGAGGCAATACATCTAAAGCACACTTGCTGTCACAATTTCCTTCGAGTCAGTAGAGGTAGAAGTGACCATCTCTGTTCATATCACCTTCTTCCCAGCTTGCTGGCTGTGATTGCTCCAACAGTGAGAGTAAAAATGTTCTTGTTCTGGTAAAGTGGCGCATTATCTACTTTGTCCACTTGAGCATGTGCTCAGGGTGATGCTGCAGCAGTTATTTTGGTGCATGCTGTTAGCTCCTGCCCCATTTAAGTTCCAAGCCATTTCAACATTGTGAGCACGGGCTGTCACTCAGCTCAGGATCCCTTTCCTCCCCTTGTGCTACCACATTTGTGCAGCTCTTTTATATAGAGAAGCTTGTGTTAGCTGACCTGTCACTGTCTGATGAGGCGTGCAGATGGTCTTTCAAGCACCGTCTTTCTGTGTGTTTGACTTAGGCTAGGTCTGGTCAATACAGCAGATCCTACAGAAACAGCAGAGCAATAGCGAGTCTGGGGCCTTGCTGTGGACAACACGGGATTTCTGCAGGGGAACTCAAACACAGGACATCAAACACAAGTAAACACCTGAGTGAAATGAGCCCAGTCACTTTAGCCAGTCTGGGTGCAGACCTCACTCCATGGCACTCACAAGCCAGTTGCAGGCAGAATCACGCTGCAGTTTTTCTCAGGTTTAAAGGACAGTGACTGCAGGATCAGGACATTTCATAGAGTCACAGAATCAACCAGGTTTGAAAAGACCTTTAAGATCATCGAGTCCTTCCAACCAATACCCCAGGACTGCCAAGTCCACCACTAAACCATGTCACTGAGGGCCTCATCCACATGGTTTGTGAACACTTCCAGGGACGGTGACTCCAGCAGTGCCCTGGGCAGCCTGTTCCAATGCCTGAGCACCCTTTCTGTGACAAAATTTTTCCTAATATCCAGTCTAAACCTCCCCTGGTGCAGCTTGAGGCCATTTCCTCTTGTCCTATCACTTGTTACTTGGGAGAAGAGACCAGGCACCTCCGCGATCCATCCTTCATTTGCAAGAACTTGGATGTTTGCTATAGCTATTTATTAACCTCACACAGCACCGAGTACACGCATTCGCTGCCGTGTGCCTGGGTGCGTGCATTGCAGGCGGTAGGAAGTGCCTGAAGGTTGGGAACATCATGGGCACATGTGAGTGGCACAGCAGGGACAGCGCTGGGGACGTGGTTCCCATTGCCACAGTAAAAGCAACATGAGCCTGAATGGAGAGTTTTCCATCCCTGAATGGGCTGACAGCCAACGGGTCCTCCTCCAACCACTAAACACCACGTGGCTTCTCCTGGCAATCTGAAAAACCAACCAAGACACGTCTGGCTTTGCTTGTAACAAACCGGCACAAATCCCAGCAATCTCAGTGCTCCCGTCTTTGTCCCGGACACCTGAGGAGTTTCAAGGGGCAGGAATTAATAACAGGATAAAGAAAAAACAGTGTCTGGTGGAGAAATCCAAGGGGAGAAGGAAAGCAGTGGAAAGACAGCATGGTCTGGAGAGCAGGCTGTCGCTGGCAAAGGCACACGTACTGGCAGGCCAGGCCTAACTGCAGAAGAAAGTGTGACTGCTGCTCACTGGGTACAAACTGATGATTGTCCTGTCGAGTAAATCACGATCTCCTGAATTCTGCCCCTTGTTCAGCAGTCCATTAGGGCAGCAGCAGATGATAAGTGGAATAACTCACAGTGAATCCATTAGGAAACTATAAATAACTTTAACAGAAAAATAAAATGTGCCTTTGTCCCAGCTTCCCCCCCACCCCCAAATAATTGTTAATCCACTTAAAATTAAAAAATACTCATACAATTTTGATGCTGTAAAAACTCAGTTAATAATTTCCAAGAGCACAGTGTACTTGCTGCTAGAGTACAGAGTTTATTATTTTGCTGTTTCCACGAATAACACAGTGTGAAGCTCTCGTTAAAAAATTTTCTGTGGTTTTATCTGCGCTTATTCTGTCAGTATAAACAATGGCTTGAATACAAGTCATCGTGGAGAAGTCTTTATCAGTGTGCTGGAAAGACAAGATTGTCATGTGTTACTGTGACAGTGAAACAGGTTGTTAATGTTTGCTTTCTCTGTGATGCTCCTAATGATAGTTTATGACTCACGGATCCGAATGTACATTGGAAATTGGAATGTATATTTTACTTCTTTATGAGTAGAAAACCTACAAATAACTCTTTTGGTTTGAAACATTGGCTCAGCCGTGCTCACAGTTTAAGAACAGTGGCAGCATATGGAGCAAAATAGAAATTAGAAATGATGACAATGCAGGCAAGATCTTACTACAGAGTGCTTAGCTAGTTGGTTACCTTTGGAATGCCATCTCAAGTGATCTGTAGGTTACTTTTGCCAATAGCAGTTGCTATAGTCTCACAGCAACTCTAGACAACAAGCTTATTTCTCTGTGTTCATTTTCATATTTTCCACAGCTGTGAAACTGTGGTTTTGTGCTAAGAAAAATGGCATCAACAAGAATACCCACAGTCTTTCACCCAGGAGGCATCCATAGGCAGTGGAAGGAGCAAGAAGCAGAGGTGGTGGCTGCAACGAGAACTGGAAAGGAAAGTGTTTTCTCTGTGTTGTTTAAGCTGGCCAAAAGACTGAATGCATGCCTAAAGACATGAGGCTGCCATGCTGGGGTCGTGAGAGGAAGAGCAATGACACAGGAGGTGTCTGACCCTGCTCCCCTCCTCCCGATGGCAAAACACTGAGCTCCTTGACATAAAGAACCTCTCCACCTGCAGAGAAACAGCAGCTTCCCAAATGCTGACTCCAGGGCTCCTGCTCGCAGCTCAGATTGAGGTGTCCTGAGCACCAGTGATGAGCAGGGCTGAGCCGGCAGGAGAAAAGAATGGATTTGTGGTAATAGCACATTAAAAAATGTTAGGTTGCTTAAAAGCATGAAAAATTGGAAATTCTGAAAGCCACGTCACACACACAGATGACAAACCTTAGTCCTGAACCTATGTACTGAACACAGGCACTATGCATGTGAGTTAAAGCCTTTCTGCAGCTCGCTTCTGATTTGTGTTACTCCAGGATAAGACACATTGGTTCCTATCCAGAAGGAGGGAAATGTCTAAGGCAAATTAATTATTTTATACTCTTTATTGCCTAGTCCAAAGTCCAAAGCTTTTTGATTTGTTTTCACTGTGTTTTGAACTAAGGCCTAGGATCTGGGATAGCCTTTGTACTTGCGATTAGAAATCCAACAACTGTTTCTCATGTTACCCGTTTTCCTGTGCAAGGCTTATAAATTGGGTAGCAAAGGGTACCTCCTGTGGTGATAGCTTTGTGGCAGATGGATCCTACCCCCCCAGTGCACCTGTGGAAACAGAGTCCACGTGGATCTGACGAGCACACCTTGCTGCTTGTGGTGCCTGGAGGGAAAAGCGATATGGGGGAAAGCTGCCAACCTTAGCCAAGCTGTCTTCTTCTTCACGCGGTCCTGCGTGAGGGTGAGAGCCGGTGCTGACCATGCTGTCCTCTCCTGGCTGGTTGCTCCGGGAAAGCAGCTTCAGACCCTCAGGCCAGCGGTGCCCACTCTCAGGGTCACACAGCGCAGGAGTGTTCAGCCGGGAGCACAATGGGGACGCAAAGGCTGCAGGTCACACAAGAGGTCAATGAACAACAAAATTAGCTTCCGAAAAGCATCCAGAAAGTAAATGCAATGTGCAAACTCGTTTGCACTTCTTGTTTGTTGCTGAGAGCCTGTGAAAACAAGCACCAAGCCCTGATCTCTACCCCTGCCAGAAACGGGTGCTGGTAAAAATCTCCTCTCAGAGAGAAACTTCAGTCTTCTGCCTCATCTGCTCCAACTCAAGGGTAGATTTAGATTTAGCTGGTACTACTTTAGGGTAGATTTAGATTAGGTATTGGGAAGCAGTTATTCCCTGTGAGGGTGGTGAGGCACTGGCACAGATTGCCCAGAGAAGCTGTGGCTGCCGCATCCCTGGCAGTGTTCAAGGCCAGGTTGGACACAGGGGCTTGGAGCAACCTGGTCTAGTGGAAGGTGTCCCTGCCTGTGGCAGGAGGTTGGAACTGGCTGAGCTTTAAGGTCCCTTCCAAACCAAACCAGTGTGTGATTCTATGATTCTGCCCTGCAGATTACAAAGGGTGGTGTCTCACCAGCCTGCAAAATCAAGAGGGGCCCGCACAGACCTTGTCTGAAACCCCTCTATATTTTTCCATGTGAGCCAGTGGAGCAGCCGCAGGGCTCATTGAAAGCAGAGTAACCGCTTTATGGCATGCTCAAACTGCTATGAATGGCCTTTGGCCAGTCCCCATCTCCTCAGCATTTGTCCCTCCCTTGATCTGTGCACGGGTTCTGCTGGAGTATGAATCCAAAAAACCTTAAGGTGGCAGCACCAAGACAGCCCTCACGCTGGGGCCCCTGCGGCGCTGCCCTGGCCGGGGCCAGGTAGCGGCAGAAGGACCAAGGGCTTGGGAGGCAGTGGTGATCCAAGAGGCCTGCAGTGGAGCAGGCAGGGGAGGCTGCACAGAGAGGTCGGGGCTATAAGAAAGAAAGGTAAACTCCTTCTCAACTAACGGGCCAGGGTTGAGGTGGTTCACCAGCCTGAGGAGCGCCTGTGCTTGCGGGGATGGAAAGCTGCTGACACCCCACATGCTCCACGGTGTGCATGGCCTGGGGTTTTGGTCCTGCTCCCTCAAGCAGACTGGGCTTGGCTGAAATCAGGCTGAAGAGCTTTTGGTCTCCAGAGCATCAGCTAGCATGTCAGGTTGCTAGGGAGCAGGAAAAAAGCAAGTGGGGGAACTAGCAGGCAGTTTCAATCAGAAAAGAAGTTTCAGTTGGGAAGAAGTAAGGCTTTGAAGATGAAGGCTTTCCAAAGGCTTCCTGCAGGCAGGGTCTGCACTCCCCTTTCCTCCTGGCTGAGTAGGGAGGGATCACAGCACAGCTCCCTGCAGGAATGGGATTCAGAATAACAGCCTGCCAGCTGCACCAAAGCACCACAGGTGTGCTGGATTTCAGGATTAAACATTAAGCATTTGAAGGGATCCATGCAGCTTGACTGCCCCTGGCTTGGTCACACCAACATAAACTGCTGCATTTATAAGCAGGATGGAGCCGGGCTTTCTTCTCCCAACTATACAGGGACAGGCAGGAGGGCCACTCGCAAGCTGCAGCAATGGGAATTGTGACTAGATAAAAGGAGGAATTGCTTCTCCAGGGGAACAGCTCAGCACAGGAATAGGGGCCCAGAGAGGGAGTGGAGGCTCCACCCTTAAGGTTTATCAAACCTTGACTTTCCAAAGCCTTGAGCAACCCAATACAGTTTCTGAGACTGGCCTTCACTGACCATGAGCAGAGACCTGGAGAGGTCCCCGTCCAGTCTGCTCTGCAACAGGATTTCCAGATAGCTTTAAAACCTGAATGTGAACAGCAGGCCAAAAAGTTCACATGTCCTTTTTGTAATAGTCATGGCTGCTGGACTGGGGTTGCTGCTCACAGACACAGTTTGAATTCTTATTTAACTCTTGATCTAGAGCACGTATACCTTTGTGATCAATGGAGATTTCTTCAGTTTTGGAAAAAATAAAAGCAAAGCTGAAGAAATACGGAAGTAAATTTACAGATTCTATGAAAAGAGAGAGAAAAATCCCTGAATTTTGGGATTTCTGACCTGCCTCGATGATTGAGGACACATGACAGGCCAAAACCCTATTGAAAAAGTTGCTGAAGTGTAACAGCACTGAAACAGCCACCAGTTACCAAGGAGAGTAACCCTTGGGGTGTGCCTGGAGGTGCTGTGTTGCCTGAGGAACAGAGACCAACTACAGATGACCTTGGTTGCGCCTCAGGGTCAGAGAGAGGGCTGGGGGTTGTGAGTTCCTCCATCCCAAATCCTTAGGGCTATCATTGCAAAACACAATCCTTGAGTGACTCCAAGATGAGTTACAAAAACCAGGATGAGTTTACCTGCAAGCTACACAGACGTGCATACACAGAATACACAACAGTCATGTAAAAAGATGGAGGAATGCAATGACAGAGTCCTCGCGAAGACTCCCATAATCAATGGAAATGAGGATGAAGATGTCTCAAACCTTGTTCCCACCTGTTATGAACGCTCAGGTGCCTTTTTGCAATCATAGTGCCACAGGTCTTTTCAGAATGACTAGGGATACCTGTCGCTTCTGGCAATTACAACAGCCTGAGCTGCAACATGGCTGCAGTGAAAATCAAGCTCAAACGCTCACCAATCAGTTTGAGGCAGAAGGGAAAATTACAGGAGTTTGCGGTTTCTTTGCTTCCAAACATGATGGTGTTGTGTTGTGTGCCTGTTAGAAGCTTATTTCAAGGATGGGCACAAAAGAAGTTGTGGTCTGAACGTACAAAGCCTGCTTGTTCAGCCTGGAGAAGAGAAAGCTCAGGAGAGACCCTCTATAAACAGTCTTTCCAGTGCCTAAAGGCGCCCCTAAAAGAAATCTGAAGAGGGACTTTTAAACAAGGGCAGGTAGTGACAGGACAAGGGAGAATGACTTTAAACTGAAAGAAGGGAGATTTAGATTAGACATTAGGAAGAAATTCTTCACTGTGAGGATGGTGAGAGCCACTGGCACAAGTTTGCCCAGAGAAGCTTGTGGCTGCCCCATCCCTGGCAGTATTCAAGCCAGGTTGGACACAGGGGGCTTGGAGCAACCTGCTCTGTAGGGAAGGTGTCCCTGCCCGTGCAGGGGGTTGGAACTGGATGAGCTTTAAGCGTTCCCCTTCCAACGCAAACCAGTCTGGGATTCTAATGATTCTTAAGCAAGGAAGGATCTTATTCTTTCATGAACACTGCCTGTTTCCTTGTGCAGAGGCACAGTGCCTCATGGGAGACTTGGAATCATGGCGTTTAAGTGTCCCCTCATGACAGACCTTGGCTGTAGTTTTTACCATTCCCACCCAAAGCCATACAGTCTGGTCAATGAACATAAACATTTTTTTCTCAGCTACTGAACCTGTACTCATATATTTCCAGACATAGCTATACGCTTACAAATCAAAAAGGTAAGGACACATATCCTTAAACCATTAATCAGTATATCCTGAATGCACCTCATGAAGAAACAAGTAGGTCAGAATAGAGCTGTTGCAGATAGGCAGATAGAAAGGCTGTTCAGAGAAGCTCCAGGCTGGTCCTTTCTCTTGCACTGTAAAGGACAAGAAAGGAAAGTTCCACCAGACCCTTCACTGAACACCTGACTGCAGACTGGGAAGGGTTGTTTAGGTTTTTGATCAGCTACTCTCAAAGTCCCAGTAAGTCCTATAAATGCTAAAAATACGGGGCAAATCTGTCTGTCTCTGCAGAAATGGCAGATACAGGTTGCACACACTCGAAGTGTCTCCCTGTCTCAAGCAGCAATTTTAATTAGCTCAAATGTAACCCTAGAAAATGAATATCATCCTGTGTATTCCATGGTTTCTGTGGGTTGCTGTCAACTAGAGGTAGAAAACCAAGATGAAGTATGTGTGCTTTGAAGAGGAACCAACCAACCCTGGTGACCTGGCCAAGTTTTTAAGTACAACGGAGACTATCCTCTATTTGGAACAACCATTTGGATGCAGAAAGGTTGTTCTACATTAAAGAACTGATGTAAAGATGCTGTGTAATCTAATAAATGGCAAAGGATGAGTTTGGTTTGGTACCTACCTAGACTGTTCTTCCAAAACTCGCATGCATGCTGCTTCATCCAGAACAGATCAGCAGGAACAGCCATCTCCACTGGTGAGAACTCCAGGCCTTCAGGTGCCTTTCTGGTGGTGTCAGGTCCCGTCTCATGTCTTAGCAAGAACAAGCCCCAAGAACAAACCTTCTTCAGTTTGTAATTTCTTCGACCTGTAATTTCTCCGTGGCTCCTTCACACTAATTGTGTGCCAGTCATAAAAGGCCACTCATAAAAGGTTTTTTCACCTTTCCTTGTTTTTGAGAGGAACTTTGGACCATAAGGCTGTAGTTTGATCCTCATCTCAGGGGTGAATCCATCAAATGCAAGCGATAGGCAGCATTTCAGGCCAATGGGGCACGCTCCAAAGCAGAATTTGTCACAGTTACTGGCAGTAACTGCAGTCACTGTTGCCAACTATTAGGGATTGGGATTAGTTTTAGCGATTTACAATTCCAATTTGTTCATTTTTTGATTTGTTCATATTTTAGACTGCAACAATTCCACACAGTCCAAAAGGATGCACCTTCTTTCCCTCTTCTTCTGAAGCAACAAGCTACAAACTCAATGTTTTCTAAGTCCATCTTTACATTTGTGTCATGGTTTAAGCCCGGCCATTTAACTCGGAACCACCAGCCGCTCACTCACTCCCCCACTTCTTCCTCCCCCCGCTCCCAGAGGGATGGGGAAGAGAATCAAAAGAATGCAGCTCCCCACGGGTTGAGGTAAGAACAGCCCAGTAACTAAGATATAATACAAAACCACTACGGCTACCAACAATAATAATAATGTTAAGGGAATAACAAGGGGAGAGGATACAATTGCTCACCACCAGCCGACCGATACCCAGCCTGACCCAGGCAGCGATCTGGGCCTCCGGGTAACTCCCCCCAGTTTATATACTGGGCATGATGTGCTGTGGTATAGAATACCTCTTTGGCCAGTTTGGGTCAGATGTCCTGTCTCTGCTTCCTCCTGGCTTCCCCTCCTCCCCCGCAGAGCATGAGGACTGAGCAAAGTCCTTGGTCGGAGTAGACATTACTTAGCCACAACTAAAAACATCGGTGTTATCAGTGTTGTTCCGAGGCTGAAAATCAAAAACACAGCACTGCACCAGCTACTAAGAAGGAGAAAAAATGACTCCTGTAGCTGAACCCAGGACAATTTGTCATAAGGAATGCTTACATTTCTGCTGTAACAGCACCTTTTCCAAGTCTTTTGTGTTCCTGTGGCAGTGCGCTGCTGTTGTTCTTAATACAAACCAGTTGTGTGGCTTAAGTAGGCCATGATGACTGCAGCCATCAATACCCTCTTTTGAGGCTGCAAATGCCCGCTTCCATCTCTAAAACTCTGGAAACCTGTTTCTTCTCCCAGCGCAATCTCCTGCCCTGTGAAGCTGAGAACGTTTCATACTTGGAGCAGAACCGAACACAACCCTGGGAAATCTGCTTAGTCTGCAAAATCAGTCCATTCTATATGGCATCTGCTTTTGGTTGCTGGAAATGTCTCCATCAATGGTGTTCACATGCTTGTGCTGAACTTCTTTGCAGTATGCAGCTCTTTTGGCTTCATTTCCAAATGGTCACTTATAGTTTTTGCCATCTATTGCCTGTACAAGTAGCAGCAATTCCTCCTGCTCAGATGTTTTAGCCACACCAGGAACAGACAGGACACCAGCTGAACAGACAGACTGCAACATCTATTTATGTACGGTAACCTCCTCATCTTTGTTTCCGAAACAGTAGATATATTACAAGCCCCAGAAGGGTTACATTAAATCACAATCTTTGTTCTGCTTAGACACATGGTCCTTTCTTGCCTGTTTCAGATCCATTTCCACCTGCCAATTCCTAATTCCGTTTTCACCATACAACACTGAACAATAATTTGCTTTTCTGTATTTCTTACAACTACAAATGGGAATCATGGGATTTGTCTTACTCGTAAGGTACTTTGACACCAGCTGATGAAAAAGTGCATGAGAAGTAGATACACTTATGCCCCATAATCTAGGGCAAGTTATCTATTCAACATCCAAGTATCATTCCAACATCCCCAAAATAATGTCCTCAAAATAATCTACAATGTGTAAGAACTTCATGATCCACCTTTCTTCTGAGAGGAAAACACAGCTCAGGTGCAGGAACTCAGGTGGAAGTTAAATTTTCCTAATACAAATGCTATAAAATGTCCAGACGTTTCCCTTTTTAATACAACCATTAGATGTGGTGACACTCCTCTGATAGAGTAGCTTCAGCTCATGGTACTCTCATGGAAAGATGTGGTACTGAAAAGAAATAATTTCAATAAAACTCAGAAAAACAATATCATGACATAGCTCAAAAGCCAGGGTTGCTACCTCCAAACCTTCCTTCACAGGAGATTTGCTATGAGCTAAAAGATTTATTTTTCTTTTCCAAATTATTTAGATGGGAGATAACTCTCTCTAGGGCTCCTAAGAAATACCAGCATTTCTCTAAAGCGAGCCAGGTAAGGTTAAGAACCTGAAACCATAGCATTAAACTGAGTGAAGCGATAAATTACAATTCTAGAGGACAAGCAGGAAAGGGGAAGCAATCTTGGCTCTCTATATAGCCCCATGAAAGAAGCCAGCAAACAAGCAATGCTTTTCCTCTAATTCAGGCTGCCTCCTGTAGAGTACTTAACTAGGATACTTAAGAAATTAAATCCTACAAAAAGACTCTGTAAGCAGCACCCTGGTTCACTTTTCAGCTGGATGATGGAGCGAACTTTCTGGATCTGACCAAAAGTACAGGCAGAGTGAAAAATTAAAACACTTGCGTATAATGACAGCAACTACTCCATTGACCTTTACACAGTAAAGAAAGCCTCATTCTTTCCTTTACAGCTTTACATAATAACTTCCAGCTGAATAGTGCAGGCCAGATTGGGAGCTGGGTAGGGTGCAGGGTATCCGTATGGAGGTGATTTTTCAGTCATATGTATTAGCCGAACTCTCTTTGGCAGGCAGCAACGCCATAAAGAAAGTACTGGAGTTATTGGTCTCCCACAATACTCTAATAATTACTTGCGCCCTCTACTTTTATTGACTGAATTGTCTGACTCACAATATACTGCAGTAGCTCTATCTACAAAAATCCCTAACTAAACCAACAACCAACCAACCAACCCCCTCAAACCTATTTGTTAGAAATACTACACAGCCAAACAAGAATCTTACCCTGTTTCACAAGAGAGGGATTTCTAACTCAAAACTCTGATTGTAACTACACCTCCAAATTCCCACATGAAAGTCAGTAGAGCCACAAAATATTTGCCTTATCTTCGTATATTCTACATCTGTAACTGTCCCTCGATTACCTGTACATTTTTTTCACACAACTTTTAACCACTAAAAAGAAATCCAGACCAATGATGATTTATTCATCCTCAACCATCTAGATGTCCTGTTCCACTTCCAAAGGTCTGATATTTAAACTTCATTTTCTACATTTCTAGATAGAGGACTGCTTCTTCCAGTCATTCCGATAAGCCAGGGACTAGGTCAGACAAAGGCAATTTTTGTGTCCCTCTAAGCAAGCATTTCTACCATGTCCAGGACAACCACTGCACTAAAGATAGCACAGGTAATTCCTGATGTGATAACACTGTCATCAGGCATGATGATTTAGAAAGTTTGTATCTGAGCCCCAAAATGTTCTCCCTGTCGCAGTTTAAAGGTATTATCTTTCCTCACATATGTTCTTATGTACATTACAGTTCATACTGCACATTGAACAGTCAGAATACCAAAGCTGTCATTTAGTTGCCCATATCTTGACAAACTACTCTAAAAAATGCATGTCCCACCAAAAATGTTTTTCTTTAGCTTGGCACTAGCTGGACTCCATGAACTGGATGCACAACATGCTTTGGCAGATGCTCCGCCCTGAACCCCTTAACATTCTTTTATTTCAACACCGTTATGGATCTTCAGTTCGCTTTGGTCTAAGACTGAGGTTCAAGACCATCACAACCCCAGGTAAAATCCCACTCATACCTAGGTGACACACAAGTTAGGGAGGATGGCCACCACCACCTGCAGTGACAGCTGAGCCTGCTTTCTCCTGTGCTGCGCAATCTCACTCACTATAAACTCCACAGGAGTCTATGCCTTGGACTGACAAGGGTAGATTTCACATGCAATTGAAATCCATGATGAATGCATCAATCAGCAGCTCCTGGAATTGAGATACGCTTGCTGTACACATCCCAGGGCCTCTGTCAGTTCCTGTAGGAGGACTTCCTTTATCCTTGTCTCCAGCTGAACACTGATGAGCATATAAGACATCCTTTTCAAGTTGAATCCATTGTATATCCTTTATGGAAAACCATGTGTTTTTTTCTTTGACCTTGTTTAGCAGTGTTGGATCACTCAGGTTAGTTGTGGAGCTTCCTTTTAAAATGGCAACCACGCACTTCAGAAACACCATCGCACACGTTCCCCAGCAAACTGGTGCAAGTCTTTTTCCTCTCAGAGATCCTGATGGGAGTCAGTGTGGAGAAACACTTGAAAAATAAGCTGCCTTATCCAAAGTCTCATCAGTTCATTCCTCACCCAAACAGGTAATTCCCAAGTGGCTGGCAGGCCACTCATTTTCCTCTTTACACAATATCCATGGTTTTAATGTTCTGCCACAGGTGATTTCTGTCCCACAAACTCTAAATTAGCCAAGATTTCCAAACCTTGCAAGTTTGAGGTATCCATAATATCAGCTGTTAATTGCTGTTGCAGGATGGAGCTGGCAAACATTTTGTACAACGGCTTTCCAGAATCCGCTCAGGCACTGTGGGTCTTCTTTCCAACTGGATTTTATGAGTGTTCTGAATCGTTTCCAGGCTGTCCTAAGAAGCCATTACACATTGCTTTAGATTCCTCCTGGCCTTGGTTTTAGAGAATCATGGCAGTTCTTGGTTTCTGTGAAGATTTGACCAACAAAGACGACCAAATCACAAGACCCCCCCTCTACTAGAGCACACCCCTTACCTCTGACAACAGCACTGATGAGAGGCTAAGCAGCAGCTGATTTAAAAGCTTTAAGCACTCCCCACTGAGAAATACTTCTCTTGGAGCCAAGTGTGGTGCGTCACAGAACACCAGCACAACAGAACAATTGCCACAAGGAGCACCACAAGGAACACCTCCAAGACTCCCTCCCAGCTACCCAAACCCCTTCCTCAACTGTGTGACACCACCCTGAAGAGCCAGAAGTACCAAATCGAGCAGTTTTCACCACACAGTTCTCTGCTGTGATAGTACTAAAATGTTGATTCTTCACCAACATAAATCAGTGCGATAACAGTTACTCTTTTTTCCAGAACAGGTAGAATAGAAGAGACACTAGGAAAAAAAAAAAACCAATTTTTTATCAGTTGAAAAGAAGTCATTTACTCAATCACATTAACTATGCTAAAAATTATTTTTTTTCTGACTACACCAGCAGTTTAAATATTTTCAGCACCAATTCAGGACACATTAGTGACATTTATCACAACAGGTCTATTTCTTAATGTAGAAGGACATACTAACTCAAATAGCTGCTACTGGGAAAGGAGTAGGCAGAAGACTGCCCTTTCTTTCCAAATATTTATCAGTGAGAGTAGCAACTTTCAGAAATAAATAAATGCCAAATTAGCTCCCAAATCTTTAAATTGATCTTTAAAAATAGAGTTAAAATAGATATCTTAATATGAGCTATCATAGATTGTATTTTTTATGTGCTGAATACTCACAACTATGTGAGTAGTTGAGCAAGCATCCAGTACATAACTTTTTAAAATAGTTCTTCCCTCCCCACAATATCAACCCCATTTTTATCCAAGTCATGCTGGTTAGATCCCTATCTCTAGTGACTTCCCAATAAACACCACGCTGTTTGATATTGCTAGGATATGGTACCATCCTACGAGTGAAAGAAGTCAGTGACTTGGTGAAATACCACCAACTCACATGAACAGAAAATTCATCCAGTCATTGGCTCTTTATCTCTGAACATCATATAATTCCTAAGCTTTAACTTTTAAAAGCTTTTGTGGTCTTCCTCTTGCTGGGCCAGTTCAGAAGGTCATCACTGAAGGCAGAACTGATGAAGGCAAAGAAACCAAAAAGCAGCAGATAGTACTGTCTCTCTGTCCTTTGAAACAAATCAAGTTCGCACAAAACAAAAGGAGACAAGGTTAAAATGAAGTTTATTAGTTTTTTTGGTTTTTTTTAAGCTTTTTTTATATAAAACTGTTTGTGAAACAGCTATTTTATTCCCATGGCAGAGTGACCCCTGAAAGATGCACTAACCCCTTTCTTAAGGCCTTAACAAGAAAAAAAAAAATAGGATTTTGTTGTTGTTCCTTAAAACCCAAATGTTTCAAAATTACATAATTTACAAAAAAAAAAAACAAACCAAAAACCAAAAACCAACCAATAAACCAAACCAAACCACCACCCCAAATAACCATATAGTGTAGGCTTTTACACTGACATTCCCTCTTCCTGCCTCAGGAAAAGCAAAACGTAAATTAAATAAAGGGCTAAGTGGATTTTCTGATCAGTTTGAAAACACATTGACTCCAAGAACGTTCAGACTTCCTTTCCAGTTTCCCCATCTGGCAGGTAAACTGTATCTTCCTTTCACCTGCCTTCAAAACTGAAGGCAGCTCCCTCCAATGATTTGGGAGTGCATGTTCTTGCCACAAAGGGCAGATACTCCTTCCAACTGTGTGGTACAGACATTCCCACGCAAACAAGGTGTACGGGATCTAGCAAGCGGCAGCTACCTCGTACTTCACGAGCCTCATGACCTAAGAGTGTTCAGATGTTTTTCAAGCTTCCACTACTGATATATAGTGTTTCTCAAAAATTATAACCTCCCTACCCTGCATAGACAAGTACTGACACCCCATCACCTGCAACCATCCAAGCCTTCTTCCCAGACCCTACAAACAATTTATCACGCCCTTACTTGCCTTTTAAAATTGAACTTCCTTGGATGTTGTGAGAAAGCAAACAAGAGGAAGGGAGACAAGTCCTATCTGGAGTACTCCCAGTTCTGTTCTTTCCCACAAAACGTTAGGCTCCATAAGCCTTGCTTTGATTTTGGATTTAATATTTACTTTAGCTACAGTTTTCTTATTTAATTTATATGGGGGTTTTGGTCATTTTAATTAAAAGCATCAAAAGGGATATAGCGCACCTTTCATTTAAAACAAAGTCTTTCAAGACTAAAAAATAGATCTTTATATATATATATATATATTTATCCCTCCCTCTTGAATTCCCCCCACCTGTATCCTTTTCCCCCTCCCCTTCCCACTGTCACTATGGAGATTGTGTCCATGGAAACAGCTGGTTCAGACTCCTTGGTCAGATTCTGTGATGTCCTCAGTCTTGAGTGTGATGTAAGAATTTATGAAGGAAGTGCTGGCATTGGCAGGCACGTCGAGAGGGGGCATGGCTGCACAGTGGGAGAGATTCCATTCACTCACGAATGTCCACCGCTTTTTATCTCAACAGCCTAACCTGAAAAACAAAGTGAAAAAGTAATATTGGAATGGATCCTTCCCTCTGTCTGCCAACACCCCCCTCCCTGGTTTTGGAAAAACTCACTCAGCAGCCTACCACTGCAGTAACACCAAGAGCTCTTTAGTTCTGCGGGCGAAAACAGGTGTGAGCACCACAGTGCATAGTTTGTAAAAGCAAATCCATGTGATTAAAAAGGAAAAAAAAAAAAAAAAAAAAATAAAAGAAAAATTACTTTAGCAACCAGCAGAAAACTAACTAAGCCCAGTTATGGAGAAGGTCAAGGATGACATACAATCTGTGCCATCACAATGGCATAGCACTCTTATGGAACAGCTACCTTCAGCAGCCAGAAAGGAGCTTGGTCACCTTATTCATGTTTGCTCCTCATCTTGACTATGAAAACTGGAAACGGAGGGGCCACATGTGTCCAAATGCAATGACAGCTTCTGGGATGCCACACCTTAGGGACTGGACCCAACTGTTTTCATGCAGGTCACCAAGCTACCATCTGAACACTTGTTTTCAGTGAACATGTAGCAGATAGGGAAATTGGTATCAAAATTACGTGAGCCCAGCTGCAGGAACCAAATTTGGGAAATGCCTAGATTTCACAAGCTAAAGGCAAAGCTGCAGTTAAACTAATTGGAGGACTGATAATACTGTTGGGTTTTTTGTTATTTTAATGTTGGGATTTTTTGTTCTAATTGCCAGATGACGGAGGTGTCGGTAGTTCAGGCAAGGACTAAGCTTGTGATGTCTTTCGAGATAAATGTGGAAGTGTCCAAGGGCTTAGCATGCTCATTCTCCCTGTCCAGAAATTCTGGGAGGCGAGAAAATGAACTTCAGGAGTTTGCTAAGTTGGTGGAGGCTCAGTTCAAAAGAGAAACTGCAAAGTTAAAATTTCATTTCTCTAAGATACGGTTCTTACTCGTAAATCTGCACAGCAAGAAAGCAAAGCTTGAAACAATATATTCCTTTCTTCCCTTCTCCCATAGCACAAGGAAGCCCAGAAGCAATTTGTTTATTTAGTAGGGTTACTTACTTGGATATAGCTTAGATAAATCCCTTCTCACCAGCTAGTGAGCTTGGGAAAAGGAAAAAAGCTCTCTACATAAGTGACACATATGGAAAGCAGTTAATGGCATTAGAGGTGTGCCTGGGAACGAAGCAACACCCATGTTCATTCATAGCTGGCAATTAAACTCCCGCAACCCTAACTAAGTGTCATACAGAAGTCAACGCTGTTCCGATTATCAGCACACCAATTAGATTACATCCCAGCAAGCTTACCTCTTGGCTGCAAATATCCCCTCATAGAGGGGTGCCAGGCTAAGAGCGAAGAAAGAGTCAGGCGACTAAGTATGAAAAACAGAGCGGTAAGCCGCGGAGCTACAGCTAAGGAGGAAAGGAGGGAGGTTCCTAGAGCGTTCAGGCAGCTGACCTTTGTGGTATTCATTACTGTGCAACTGTGAGCCCTCGCTGAAGGAGTGTCAAGGCCGTGTTGCTGTCTCTGGCTCCTGTACAACTGCAGCTTGCCCATGCCTGGAATCGGTCCAGAGCATTAGGCACTGGCTCAGGGAGGAAATAGGCTCAACACACAGAGAGAGTCCTTCCCCGTTCCTGGACAACATCCAGAGCACCAGACTCACTCACACAGTCACTCCTCAGATCTGGAGTTGATCCAAATGTTCTAGAGGCAACTGGCTCAGGGAGAGAGAAGCAACAGAGACAGAATACACTGACTTGCCTGGATGTTATCCAACGTGCAGGATTTTTCTTAACTTGCTGGGCCTAGGCGAGAACCAGGAATAAACCAACCCAATAATCCAACAGCTGAGTGCCCATTCTATCTTACACCAAGGCCAGCAGAAAGGCAGCTCCTGCACTACCAGGACTGCTACAGGATTCCTCTAAACTTCTCACCACAGCAATGCAGCAATTCATTTTATTTTAAACAAGTGGATCTTTTAGATTTACATGGTTTTTTATTTTGGGATGCAAGGCCAGGTTGGAGAAATTATTTTTCAAGGCATAGTCAGCATCAAAAAGGGGAGGCTAAATAAGATCTTCAGATAAAAACTAACTGAGGCAAAAGTGAATTTGGAAAGAAGTGATGCCTTAGGGAGAATTCTAGAGCACACAGTGAATATGGTGCAGAGATTCCACAGCCTGTAAGGTCTTAAGCCAATACATCCCTACGATAAAATAGAGTTTGCACTGGAAAATAATGCAGGAAACAAAGCTGTACAAAGGTCTCTTGCACACAGTAATGTTCACCAGCGCCTCAAAGAAATGGCCCAAAAAATCATCACTGAGAAAACCTCTCCAGCGTTAAACAGTTGTAACAGACACCTTGTCTGTGAGACTATCATCCTGTTGTAACATTATGAATTCTATTGCCTTTTACACTCCAAGGAAAAGACAAAAGCTTAAAAGAATCCCAGTGACCTTTATCATGGAAGCAAAAAGTTACTCAAATAATGAACTTTAAATGCTGTTTGCATGGTAACTGTTCTAACAACACTCCAAAGCTAAGAAAGAATGCTGTTAAAAATGAGAAATCACAGAACACAGCAGAGCTAACCCAAGTCAGCTGTCAGTCTACAAAGTGTTTATATGACATACTGTCTTCTGCTACTGCACTAAAAAAAAACCCCAGAATTCTCAGATGAACCTCTCATCCTTCACAGAAAACACCATTAAAAGCACTTCACAATTACTTAACTTGAGAAACAGGTAAGATCTTAAGGTAAGGGAGGTGCCTGGGAAGCAAGGGAATGGCAGTGAGGGTAAGGAACTGTTATAATCAGCTCAGAGAACAGATATGAAAGAGTACCTTCACCTGCATGGTTGCAAGACACACAGAGAAGCAACTAGCTTGCGTAAGAAATGCAACTGAGTAGTGAAATGAAGGCACGAGACCTTCTTGGGCTGCAGTTTATGGGAAAGGGTGCCAGCAAGAGTTAATCTGAAACCTAACACTTATCTCATCTAGACCTCCCCGTTGCCATCAAATGGCAATGCACTTGGTGGAAATGAAAGAAGAAATCCCAGCCTCATCCCCTTCCCTGGGTGCTAACTCCCACCACCTCTGTGCTGCCCTCTCCCTGTGCCAGGATATTTGCCCAGCCACACCATGAACCAGATTAGGAAAATAACCCAGCTCAGTTGCTAACATGACTAAATGCAGTTTGAGACAAACTGAATTCCCCACCATACAGTTCATACATGGCTGTATGAATGCTGTGATGAAGGAGAAGGCAAGAAAGGACAGTGGGGGACCTGAGGTGTGAGGGCAAAACCGCTGCTTTCCACAGCGGTGCTGACTTACGGCAGCCACAGCCCACACTGGATCCAGAGCGGGGGAAGGTGAAGGACCAGAGGAAACATTACAAACTTAGAAAACTGGGGCCACTTGTGGCAATAGTTCCACCTTCTATCACCCACGTCTGTTTGCGAAACAGAGGAAAATGATAGTCCAAAAGGAATGTAATGGGCTCCTGACAAGATTAATGTACTTATCCCCATATTTACATTTCCAGAAGACAGGGGATTGGAGATTACAATAATCTTGAACTCATCAGTATTCTTACATGCAAAATTTAAGATACTTTGATGAATTTACTTATATGAAAGCTTACTATTAACTACTCTGAGACTTACAGTAATAAACCCTTCAGATCCTTATGGACATGACCATGGCAATATGAAAGGAGATTTCTGCCACTGGTTTAGCTGAGAGAGTAATCAGGCAGTTGTAACAGCTAACAAGATTTGCCTTTCACTTCTAAACGGAAGGAATTATTGCAGAAATACAAAAAGGTGAAGTCACTAGCCTGAACAGAATGGTAGCAGGAAAAAACCCAACCAAACAAAACACCAGTTATTACAATTTTTCTGAATGTACACAAAAACACCTTGATTTCTTATAGATATGGGGAAGGTACTGGAGGTAAGGAGCCACAGAAGAAGGCAGGTGGAAACTGGAAACTCTCCCCAACTCACCTGTGCTTGCTTTTATTTCCATTCCCAGGAGTACACTTCCCCCCTCACCCCCGTTCCGACTGCTCTGTGCTGAGGCTGCCTTTCACCATCTTGTTCTGCAAGGAGGGAAGAGAGCAAGGAAGGAGGGGCTGACAAACCAGCAAGCCAAAAGGAGGAGGAAAAGAAAATGAGGGAGAAAAGGAAGACAGGGGGGAGGGAAAGTGAACATATAGAGAGTGAGAGAGAGAAAGAGAAGTCAGTATCGGAACCAGACAGATTTTTCAGAGTGAGTTTTCCCTGTGACAAAAGCAGGCAATTCTGAAAAAGTAAAGAGTTTGGGATAAGAAAGCCTGGTTAATTTTAAAAAACACCAAACTTAACACAAAAAGGTAGAAAAAGCTGAGAAACATCACTTACAATTGCCCCATAGATGGTTTAATACAATCTAAGACTGCAGTGCCCCCAAAAGGCAAGGTTACCCCATCCCTTTTATATCCTCCTCAGTGCCTTGGCTTCCTTATCAGTTCTGTTGCACCACCACTTGATGCGGTGCAGACACACAGCGAGTTGGATTTGCGAGAGGAAGCTAACCCTTCAAAAGATGATTAGTTTTCAGACAGCGTTTTCTCTGTGATAAAAGCTGCTATTTTGCAAAAGCAGCACATTCAGGACATGGATGGTTGAAGCATTAATGCTGACAGAAGGAAATGGGAAAGCTCACTGGGGAGTACGGGGAAAGGCAGGACCAGTCCCTCTGGACTTAGCTCGCTTATGCCTGAAGTGTCAAGCGCAGTTAATGAGGCAAGAAGCACCTTTGCTCTCCAGGAGCCACTTATTATGATGAGGTGTATTTACTGATGTGAGGCATGGACTGAAAAAGGGTAAGAGGCATTACACCAGGGGACTTACTTATTATATTGTATTTATGAGGTTAGTTCTTCCACCCATTAACTACAGAAGAATGAGGTATTAGACAGCTACTAATTAGCTCCTAATGTTTAACTGGCATTACCTAAAAGCACAGTTTTAAATGGTCTAGTCTTTCTTCCTCTCGATTGCTTACATCATGCAATTTCTTCTCCAGTCATTCTAGAGCAATAGCTTTCAACCTTCCTGTTCCTGCCTCGCAACTGGCTGGAACTCCTCTTTCCAGCCAGTGCAATGGAAGGATCAGGGTGATCCTACATTCTGCCTTGCAGAAGGATCTGGAACAAACCAGCAATGATCAGTGAACTGCAGGACAAGGGCAGAGTCACAGCCAAGGCAAAGAAAACTCTGCTTGACTTCAAATAAAGGATTCATGTCTTTACTAAACAAAAGCCAACAAACTTCAGTGTCAAAGAAAGGCTGCTGGTGTTGAATTTCCATAGCGACGCAACACAGAAAATGATCTGCAGTGGGACAGTTTTGAATGAAGTTCAAAATTTTATTGCCTCATGAAGTACTTTTATCAATTTAATTGGCAGTTTTCCCCCTCCCATTCCCAAGATTACTTTGGAAATCGATGTGCCTGCTCAGTATCTTCTTCGGGAGGCTGGAGTCTGTCGTTTCCTTCCGAGGTTCAAGCACCATAGCTGTAAGGACATATACAGCAGCACTGACCCAAGCTAGCTATGAAAAGCTTAACACTACGTTTCCCTGCAATACTTCAGGCAATAGGCAGCAAAAATAAAACAGCCTTCAAAGACATAACCTTCCTATTCTCTTTAGTCAAGTATCCAAAGCTGGGCACTTAGGTAGTTCCATTCCACAGTAAGGGGAGCTCACCCTTCCCACTTTTGTCTGGCAAGATCTGCAGGTTCATGAGGCATTAATGCATCAATTTAAGCCTGCTGTACACTTTCAACATTATTCCTTAATTATGCAGCATAATTTATTTCCTTGTACATGACAACAAGTAGGCCAGTTCTGGATAACTGCCTGAATGCCCCCAGAATCTTCCACAGCATTTTAAGTACATGGGTATAAACACATCATATTGTGGTAGAACATTCAGAAAGGAATATGAGACTAATTCTTGTATGTTTACAAAAGACAGATTAAAAGATAATCTGTGAAGACAAAAGACCACCAGATGTCAGTCTAATTCTAGGCAGAGAAGAGATCCGCAGAGAAGACCTGAATGGACACTAATCCCTGCTAGAAAGAAACACCATTCTTCCCTACTATCATTTACTTTCCAGCATAAGCCATCCACGCTCTTGCACAATTCCTCTTGTAACCAACTGGTCACGAAAGTAGCCATTTTCTCGATGCTCTGAGCATTTAAAACTGATGGAGAGTTTTAAACTATCCACAGCCTCCCAGAGACATATCCTCCCTTATGGGCCGGGAGGCATATTCCCAGCACTGCACCATATTGCTTATATGCGCAAGAGAGTATGTACTGTCTGCCTTGTCTCCTCTTTCCATACGGACAGAGCAACAGCAGCCCAGCTCTTAGCACCATAGTGCTTGCAGGCTCCAGGAACACTCAGTAAAGCATGCCCAAACCCTAGGCAGAAGCAGCATGCTGAAAATGAGGATGGGTCTTCTGAAGAGTCAAAGATCTACAGAACAACTAAACAGATATATTGAAGGCTGAGTGGTAGAACTCAGTCTAGCTACTAGACTAGACTATATAAACTAGAACAAGGTGCTTCAGGTTCATCACTATACTGGTTCATGATGTAGTCTATGTGTTTCCAAAAGCTGCTTAAAACTTTTCCATGAAGCATTTTTCTTCCTCCTTGCATCCTCAGTAAATCCAAGGAGAAAACCAGTTTCAATGTAGCACTCAAACAGAAACAGCGAGCAATGTACTGACTCTATCACAAAAGACAGGAAATGAAGCCGGGTTTTCTAAAGAGTCATCAATGATCTCAAGAACAACTGAACAGATAAGGCAAAAACTTAATTTAGCTTCTTAAACTCTCTGTATTCTTCTCAAGTTGATGTTTGCCCCCAGAATATACTACCAGTACACATCACAGAAGAACTGATCTAACAGCATCTGTGACTACAGATGTGCCCAGGTATAAAATTACTAATCCAAGACTAGACACCACAAGGGGGCAGCAAAAAAATAGGTCTAATGCAGGAGAGGATTCTTACCTTGTGCTTGGGGCACCTCACTGAGAAATTCTCTTCGTTTAGTAAACAATCTAGAGGAGGAGAAGACAGCAATTTATTACTTTTTTAATAAACCCCAACTTGAATAATACATCACGTGTTAATCTTGCCTCACAGGTATATATTTTTCATTCAAAGATCTCTTGAAGGAATACTGTCTTAGTAGCAGGTTCATCCCTTCTACTCCTGAAGTTTTCGCAAATAAAATTACTGAACACCCCAAGTGCCAATGTTGCCTGGGTTACCAAGACAAGTCCAAGCATCCCCAGCCTCCCTGATACTCTGTATGGAGTAAGAATCACAACAGCAAGTCTACAAATCCTGTATCCCAACCCCCTTCAGCTATTCCAGCCTTCCTTCCTACAGCACAAGATGGATGCATCCATCCAAACTGAACAGATGATCCCTGCTCTACACTCCACAGACAAATCGCTGCCTTTCATCCTTACCCCACAGCCCTGACAACATCAAGGGGAGAAGGGGTGTATGTCTCTAGGTATGGGTGTGTATGACAGTTTATCTGCAGTCCCAAATCCTGGTGATCAGTTTACACTTTGATACTATGTCTAGTAGTCAGGTCACTCGTGCTGCTCTTGGATCTGCTTCCATGACTTCTATATGTGAAGTTCCTATGATATAAGTAGTAGTTTAATTAATGATTTAAACCTATTAGGGAAAGCAGGGTGCCTACGCAGAATTGCTTATTTAGGAACAAATCGAGCAATACTATCATTTGAAGAGCATTTCTTTCGTGGCACTGCCAGTGTAAAGTGCTGCTTCTCCTCTCAGCCTCCCTCCCAGACTATGCCTCTAAGGGACGTCAGGTAGGAAGTTCCTGAAACCTCAGGAGCTATGCCCACACCAGGAGCACTACCGGTCAGCTCTCTGCCTTCCATTTGCGTCTTCAGACGCCCTGTATTTGGGCCTCACAGCCAAGTGAAAAAGCAGCACTCTCCTGAGAGAATTCAGCTGCCTCCCCTGGACACCCTGAACTGCAGGGCCACCTCTCAATCAGCCCAAAGTTCTGACACTGTTCTTTCCAACTGCCCCATGTACCAAAGGCAGGCTGGCCAAACACTACCAATGCATCAGTAGGACTGAGCGCTATCACCACCTCAGTGCGACCACCACCACTGAGAATTCAGCAAGGTGGCTGTGACCTCCCACCTGCTCCAACCTACCCAAACAGCTAGCAAGTGAAGAAGCACAATGGTAAATAAAATGTGCTAATTTAAAACGCTCTTAAGTATGTAGCATAACCAGTGCTACCTGCTGTTTCAATCTGCTGGAAGAGTTTAGCAGACAGCAGGAGACTGCAACTAAAGCTTGAGGGAAAAGCTTTCTAGACACCCAAGCTTTGGCAGAGCATCCCTCTGCTACGAAACGCTTATGTTTCAACATGAATGCCTCTGGCCTGAATCAAAGGGAAACAGCATGCAATGGGCTAAGTTACTTGAGAGATTTTAGCAAAGGGGAGTAAAACCCTTAATCCTGCCACAGATAACAATTTCAAGTGTAGTATTAGCAAATAACAGGGAATAAATAAAATGTTGCCTCATTATAAGGGCAGGAATTGTACATTTACACTGCAGCATGAATTATCACTGCATAATACAGCAATCATCAAAAATATACAGAGCAATCATCAAAAACACACACAGTATGTTAGAACAGGATGGAGTTTTCTTCTTTCTTGGAAACCCAACATCGGTAACGAATGCACTTCTCTAGCTAGTACATCAGAAAGGAAGACTGTACCACGATCGGGAATAACTGTCAGAAACCTCATACCTCGCACTCCATCTGCATATGGAGCTCAATTTCTTACTAAGGTTGTCATTTTTGTTGCAAATACAAACAGCAGATCCAATTATGAGCGATCTTTTTGTTTCTATTAAGGGACAACTATGAAAAATTTCGTCAGCTCACTGTAGAAAATCAGCTGAATACCAATAAGGCAAAAATTGTTCATCTTTACAAAGCTGGCCTGCATTTCAGTTAGCAGTTCCAAGTACTTTATATCACAGATTACAATTCATCATGAAGTCACAAGACGCATAGCTATGATCAGCTCATTGTGGCAGAAAGGGAGAAGAACCGAGACTTGTCCTTGTTTATACAGACTTTTCTCCATAAAGTAGTCAGGGAAGATCTAAAACATTTTTAATAGAAGCAATTATTCTTCTGTAAGCTTCTCATTTTGTCTCACCCTCTGTGTTCTGCCTGTTACTCATCTTTAACAATACTTGGGAAGACACAGGATTTCTGTTCTCTGAAAATTCGTTCTATTTTTCTGCTAGTCTTTTCCTAATTTACAGTCAAAAATCTTTTGTATGTGAAACTGCCCACGATCCACGTCGTGGAGACAAGTGTGCTGCAGCAATCAGGATCTGACTCCAGGTGGGGAGGAACAAGCAGAGGGAGAGGATATAAAATTTCAGAAAACAAAGATCCTGTTTCCATGGAGACATCCCTAGGACTAAGTTATCTTGAGACACCAGAGGCTCTTCATAAATTTGGACAGACGAAAGCCAAACACAGACAATGTTAAATTAAATATAAAAATTATTTAAGTGGCACTACTGATTTTGATTTTTATGCAAATGGCTAAGAGGAGTTCAGCTCCCTTGCACCCTATATTGCCAAAGATTACTTTCTATGAAAGGAGATTAAAAGGAAGGCTGAATTAGGCTATATAAAAACATCCATATGTACAAACTGGCAGCTTATGAAGCCACGTGCCTTGCATAGCAGGCAATTAGCAACAGCGGTGCAAAAGCTGGCTCCTCACCAGCGTGCGACTGGAAACCAAGCATCAGCGCAGAAGCCAGAGCCCAGGTCACACCGCAGGGCCAGCCTTCAGAGCTGCAAGTAACTGAAGCCCTTTCCAGATATTCCACCCCCCAGACCTTTACAGAAAACGTACTGCCTTTCCAATGAGGCACAGTAACTGACAGGGCACTAACTTCTAACTCACACCAGTGAAGAGGTAAAAAGACACTTCAGCTCACAATGCAACTGCCTAGCAGTACCATATCCATACTTCATCCCAGCTGAGGCATAGTCACTTTCAGGGATGTTACAATCAAACACCAAGTGTTTAGGACTCGATGTACCCTAAAAAACACTTCAGCGAGTGTTTTCTGATTATTTTTTTTTTAAAGATACAAAACCAGTCATACATATTCCAAAGGCCCAAGAGCAGTTGCAAATGTCAACACGAGCTTGAGGATTCAGAAGAGATCTGTCCCAGAACCTTGATAAAGCAAACTGGCACCATCCGTCAAAGCAGGATAGCCACCTTCAAATGAAACTACCAAAGAACTTGAGAAGTATTTGTATCTGATTCACTACAGAAAGACAGCAGCACTGCATAACCAGTAACAGGGTTTTATAGGTAGACAGCAGGCTGAGGAAAAAGAAAAGAATGCTGATTTGCTTCTCAATAAAGCCTACAGTTTCTCCTTGCGCACAGCCAAAAACCAAGTCCCACTGCATATACTTTGCTTGTTTCTTTTATACAGATTTATTAAAAGAGTGGCTATAGATTAAGACAGCTTGATTACACCCAAAGATAAAACCAATTGCAAACAAGGTCTTTTACTGTTGTACCATCAGGCTGAAATTTTGAACGCTGAGAATCTACTTCAAGCTGGGCTCTTTTATTTGTTTTGGTTGAAAACTTCAGCTGAAGCAGCCTAACAATTTCCTTAAGACTCTTCCTCAGAAAAAGTTATTCTGCCCATGTTAAACTTCTCTGGAAAGTTCTAGCATACCTTGATTTTCAGTAGGACCTCAATTCTAGCTAAGGCATGCCCTTGCCAGCTTACCACAAAGTTAGCAAATCTAACTCTTTGAAAGGAGGAATGGGGATTTTAATCTGCACATCTTCAGGTGAGGCTTCTTAAGCTTTTAGTACTCAGATCCTTCAAAAATTCCACCAAATATACTTTTGTTTGGGGGTGAGCAGGTCTTTCGTGTAAATGAACCTCTGGGCTCAGACTTAAGCACCCGACCCAAAGGCACTTCAGCTGTCAGGGGACATTTCTAAGGCTGAGATAGTCTGAAGGACTTTTGAAGTTCTTCAGGAGGACAGTCTGAAGAACATTTCAAAAGTGCAAAATGGGAAGCACTAGTCCAGAATGCAGCAGAAGTGAGAAAGGCAGTCTGGTACTGGAGAAGAGTGGAGGCTAGCAGGATGAGGAGACCAGTGCTAGTAGAAGTTAGGAGCAGGGAATTAAGGATAAGTGCCAGCAGGATACAGCCAGAATACTGGAGACCAAGAACTAGTGGGATAAGGCACAGAATAGTGAAACAGAAGAGATCAAGGACAACAGACAAGAGCAAACAGTGTGACAAGGGGCTAAGTTAGGAGAACCACAGGGGAATAAGAAGCCCAGAGAGAAAAAACAACAAAGAGCTAGAAGCAAGAAAGGAGAAGAGTAGGTGATGCAAGAGCAGAGAGGAGGACACCAGAATGACAGCTAGAAATCTGGGCAAAGGAAAAGCTAGAATGGAGTAAGGAAATTCAGATCTTACAGAAGAGACTGGAATGAGAAATTTGAGAAGAGGAACCTGAGACCAACTAGATAAAGAACTTGTGAGGGGTATAAAGAGCCAGAGTGGAGAACATATCAGATACATCCAGACTGAAGAGGAAGAAACAAAAAGGAAAATGCAAAAAGAAACAAAGAGAAGTCTTTGTCCTCACTAAATCCTACTCTTTCAGGAGTGACACCAGAGATTCACCAGTTTTACCAACTCTTCTGCTATTATTTAAATATGTTTGTGAAACTCACAGTTCAAGTATCCCATCTCCATGCAGCTCTTGCAATTTATTACTGCTGTATTACTCAAAGGAGGGAAATTAGCTTGGAATGGTGCACTCCGACAGATGGCCACATGACAACATGTCTCGTAACAAAATTACAAGAAAATGAAGCAAGCACAGCCTTGGAACTTGAACACAAAAAGCTACTCTAAAAAAAAAAAAACAACCAAAAAACAAAACCTCAAAGGCTGCAAAGTCAAGACAAATGCAAGGAAAAGCCAAATTTAACATAGCCCTCTTCTATGTATTACAGGCAGACATATTATATTACATTTAATATGGTGCAAATAGTATGATTATGTACTATTTCTTGCAGAGGACACTGCCTCTTCCATGCATGACAGAACTGCTCTTGGGAATCAGTCATGATTGTTCAATATATTTGTCATCTGGAAGATCCTACTGCATTTGCTGAAGTGGAGTAGAGTTAATGAGGAAGGTATATCTGAAGAAAAAGGACAATATCTTAATTTTGATACCTGTATTTAGAACATGGAAAATACAACATACTGTATCTAGTAACAACAACTCAGATTAAGCACCCCAAAGTATCAGGAATATTCCCTAAAATTTATTTGGGGTTTTTTTTTCATGGTATTGGAAAGGGCAAGTCACAAACCAGAAACAAATTACTAAACACAATATGAATGCAAATCTGATGATTCTGTCTCTCAAATGTATGAACAAAAAGGTGTTCATGTTCATAAAACTCTTAGGCATGACAGAGATGAACATCACAGAAAATTTCACAGTTCTATTTTCAGAACTGAGATGGACTCATATACAGCAAGTAAAATACAGAATCAGTGACGACAACATATGTTCATGAATGAGTACCCTTCCATCCTACAGGCTGAGGCAGGGTCTTACGGAAAAAGATGTCAGCCTTTAATTAGGTAATTACTGTTTTATAAGGTACATTCATAAGAGACCAAAATCATACTTACACAGACACCCTTAATTCTGGCATTTTTGGAGCGTGTGATTTTTGCAACCCAAATAATATTTATTTAACACCTTATTGCATGTAAAATCAAGGATTCTCTATCTATGTGGTACTGGTAGCATTCCACTGCAATATTAATTTAATTAAAAACATTTCTATTAGAATAAAATAAGGTGCTCCAATAGGGTGGGATTTCACACTGAGAGGTGCAATGCAGTCATTCAGAAATGAGCATACCTACTTAAAATACTGTAACATTTCGAAAACAGCATAAAATACCTGGTGAAACAAGCGAGCTGCTGTGGAATTGGTATAACAAACAGGAAGCTTGCAATTATTTGACAGTCTAGAGTTGCTAACTGCTTGTTATCAAACTATGTTTTGTATGACAGAAGTGAGTTACAGAGGACTGGAACCATGGGATATTATTCATTCTGAGCTGGAATTTTTTTTAACCCAAGAATAAAGTTTATTTCCGTGAAAAACTTTCACCATTGTACACAAAACACCAGCTCACAACCCCAGGCTAGAGACAATACCATCCAAACCATTAGCTTGTTTGGTGATGAAAACTGGACCTACTCAAGAGACTGGCTGAAATGCTTCTAAGGCGGGAGAAGGAAGGTTGTGCTGCAAGTGGTACTGATGATTCTAACAAACCCTTTGCACTTGAAATCATTACTATGACTATCCACAGGACTGTAAACCTGAAAGAGCAGACACCTTTCTGGTTACTTGCACCCTTTTAACAAAGGGTTTCTAATTTTTGCAAGAAAAGAGTGGTCAGTTCTCATACTGCAGCCAAATATGAATCACTGCAGCTACATTCCCCCAAACCAGGTATTTTCCTGTGCTTTCAGGCAGAGTCTTTTTCATTACAAGTTCCATCTTGTCCAAATGCGTTATTTATCTGATGCCATTTCTCACCATTTATATTACTGTATCTTCATGGTAGGTGAAAAACTGAGAGGGAATAAAATCGTAAAGTACCTGAGAATTATTTTGTGTTATGTGGTTTTGAATAAACATGAAATAGAGTTAGCATGCCATTTGTTCTTACCTGCATCGATGGCACATGGGCAATGGTATCGGAAGGAGCAGCCTTTGATGTAGCAGCCTAAGGTGGCTCCCGATTCCTGGCAATGGGAACATTTCTGAAATGGAAACCAACAAATGGCAATGAAGACTGCAACCATTTTTCCAAATACCCGTATTTTCCTGGGAATTTTAGTTAACCCCATTCCAGAATAAACTTCTCAAGTATCACAATGTTAGAACTGTATCTTTCAACACCATATGACTAAAGGCCCTTTGAATAGGCAACAATATAAGCTCTTTCAAACAGTAAACTTTTCAGGTGTACTAACCAGGCAAGAGATACCAAACCTTCAAACCAACCACAAAGAACTCGAAACACTTCTCAAATCTGTTTCTCTGGCCCATGTTTCAGTACCTGACAATGACATCAGTGTTAAAATTGGAAGAAAAGAGCTTTTTTTGAATCTACAGCAGCTTTAAAACGAGAATTAGCATGACAAAGAATGATTTAGAAGACACCATTAGCGTAAAAGTAATTTGGTTACATCATTTTCATTATCACTAAGCAGCCCAAAAAGATCAAGGCCAAGTTGAATATTTTTTCAGAGATGATTAAAAAAGGTTTATCTGGAGCAGGAGAAGATGCCACCAAGGAGAAAATAGTTCACCATCACAGAAATGGCACATCTCCAAAAGAAATGCTTGCAATACTACAAGGATGCTCATACATTTATTGTCAAAGTAGTTAAGACTCATCTGATGTCCACCTTCAATTTTCATTACTTAAATCCCATTATCTCAACTGGTCAATGATATATTTAACCATATTAACAGCCAGATGTGAATGCAGCAGAATGAAAGCCACTCGCCCATTTACTTCATCCTGAATGACTTAAGGAATGACCTATGGAAGCTGGCCTATAGTGCATCTCATTTAGACAGCAATTTTATTTCTTGAAGGTATACAGTAAGTGATTTTCATTAACTAATCTAAGATTCTGATGAAAACTGATTTCTGACAGGTTGACATTCTTCTCTTCAAAAAAGAAAACAAGCCACATCTGGTAGAATGCACCAAAGGCTAAGAGACTGCTACTATTTAAAAATTAAAATCAAATAGACTATTCTCAGAAAAGATGACCTACAATAACTTTTGAGTCACACAGAGAAATTTTGGTTTTGCTGATAAACTCAACTAAAAACACAATAAGGCCTGGTACAGCTGCTACAATTCACCTTCAATTCAGGCTAAGAGAAGTTGGCTTTGGTCACTGACTGCGCACAGATAGATGATGACATGATCTAAACCCTCTTTTTCCTGTTGGGAAAGCTAGTATCAAACTCTGTGTGCAGTACTAACACTATCAGCAAGTGACACCTGTACAGCACACAGAACAGATGTGCTCAACCCAGCAGTGCGAAGACGGCACTGGACAAAAGCATGGTCTTTTACCATACAGGGAGATGGCCACACCATGCTAGACCACACTTCTTCACAGCCCCAATGAACACACATGCTGCAGTGGAGATCTGCAGAATAGATGTGGCCAATGTGGCCAATAACAGCCACAGCGAAGATCCTTCCTCTGCATACTAATCAGGGTTTTGATTAAACTATTTCAAAAACCACTGAGAATATCCGACAGTTATTGCTTATCCTACTCTTCTATGCTATGCAGAGATGACTACAGTTTGTATTTAAATGACTGAATGAGGATGAAAGCAAAACTAGCTCCAGCCATAAACCAGGTGGCCTCCTTCAAATCAAAGCAGATGCAACTAACAGAAAAGCTGGTGAGACGTCAGTTCTCACGACACCTGCAACTGCAGTCTTGAATACTGCCTTCTCTTTTTGGTTATGCCAAAGCATCCAGAGCCTGATCTCCAGTGCTCCCTACTTAAATTGTGTCCATCTTCTAAGCAGAGAATGTGTATCATGACAAACTGTTGCAGTATTCATGATGTAAGGAAAGTGCCCCTGAGGCCTAGAAAGAGACACTCAAGCAGCTTATTTTTGCCTGTCAGAAAATGAATGCTAGTTTCCAAAGATAAAAAACCCATCTAAACCAATATTTTAATGTACACCAAAATGTATGGACCCTTTTAATGCCCATCGAAATGTATGGACCCCTAGCCAAACTGCAATGTTCTTCTCTTTCTCATGGGAATAAAACCAAGTTTCATGTGCAGAAAAATATCTCTTTCTGGCTATGAAGTCAACCCTAGAAGAATATTGTGTACTGGCAATAGTCCCAGATTCACCTATGCCAAATATTCACAAAGTGCAGCTTGAGGAGTTCTGAACCAGAGCTCTTTACCTGTACACTTTATTCTTTTAGATGTGTCTGACTGAGATTAATTATTCCAACAGGACAGAACCCAAATTGTCTATTCTTTTTGAACACAGATACGAATTTCTAGGTTTTTTCCTCAGAGGCATTCTGTCCTCCCCACTTTATCTGGTCTTTGAAGCACCACCACACTGTTGCAAGAGAAGAGGTCATTCTTCCCAGGAACACTGTGTCCTGTACAGAGCAGTCAGTAAGAGCATAAGAACTACAGCAGCAAAGATTAAACTGCAGCTGTGTAAAATATTTCTTAACATTAAAAAGGCATGTCTTAGAAGAGCGTGCTGTGTGATACAACTGAAAACAAGATGACAAATTTTTTGATACTTTTCCAAATGTTAATTTAGTCTTTGAACTTATTCTTTGCTCTGTCTAGCATGGTTCATCTTGCTATTCTGAAACTTGAAGCAGAAACACGACAGGCATTTTGAAGAATTTCAAGTATGCCTATAGTGCTCAGCTGAGAATGGGTACAGAATACTTTCAAATCAGTTGTAGTTAGGGCTGCTTAGACAGTAAAAGCAAGCAGTTAAGATGCCAGAGCACAAGCATCAAGCCTTCATTTCCCTTTTTTCAGCCTGCCAGACCAACCAGATTATTACCAAGGTTACCTGCAGCTACGCCCACAACAGCAATTCCCCAGCGACTACTACACCATTGACTGCTCAAGGCAGAGATCATCTGCTGCTGCTGGCTCCCCTGCTGCTGAACAAGTCTCCATTCTGGCAGATGCTTCTGCTTTTCACAAGTCACTGACAGTCTAATGGCCCCATTTCTGCTACCTCCTGGGACCCCCGACCATCTGCTTCTTTCAGGGGAAGCTGGGGGAACCACATACACAATAACTACTCTTTTTTTCGAGTTCTTCCTTCTTGACACACTACAGAGTGACTGAACAAAGCAGACATCCTACAAAGCTGTATGATTCTAAACCAACTTACAAGTCTATCATTTAATCTTTGAAAGAGAGTATCATCAAGTAGTGCCACATGGTTTCCAAATATATCCAGGTGTTTCTAGAAAGACATAATAAAGTGATTAAAAGATTTCTGGATGGTCTCAGTCTGCTTTTGCAAGACATCATTGCTGTGCTTTAAAAGATAAAACTATGCATAAATCCTGCTGGTACTTTCTACGGCTTTGGTTAGAACCCTTATCTTAGGCATTTATGTTTCAAAAAACCCCAAAAATTACACCACAATTAGAAAACATTCTAAAGACAAAATGAAATCGTGGAACTTCATACAGGAAATGTGTGAACTGGGCTTAATGACCACTAATTGTTCTCTTTGGTCCAAGAGCAAATCTTCACCCAAACTCCACCATCCTGCAGCCATTCACCAGCAGATGGTAGCAGCTTGCTTGTCACTTGTAAAGGAATTATAGCATTCTTAGCCAGGGAAACAGCACTCAGGCTCTCGTGGGAAGAGAAATTCCTTTTGCTCAGTAAGCAGCCTGCTTAACCTCCCCTGCTTTAAAGAGCTGAAGGCTGGTACTTGGAGTGTGCTCCCAATGGGATGTGCCAATGGATAGTAATCATTGCCAGGCATCTAATCAACTCCTGTCTTAAATTAAAAAAGAGAAGGGGAAAAAAAAAAAAAGGAAAGAAAAAAAGGGGGGGGGGGCGGGAAATACCACACAGCAGAGATTGATTCAGAGGTCCTATCTCCACAATTCATCTCTGGCCACAAGGCACATATATCTCACTTAGAATAGGCTGAAGAGACTGAAAAGTGCCATTTAGAAGAGACACTCCATCCCTTGAACTAAATTATCAATAGCATTAAAGCCAGATACATTGTCTCTACCTCTCCATGCTATTAGCAGCCCATCTCTTCCTTGCTACAGCTCATCATTCTCTGTCTACCAAAATGAAGTAACACCCAACCTGGAGGCGTGAACGGTTGGGGGACAGCCACCACAGCAGCAGCGGAGCTGCTCTGATTCATTCCAAATGCTAAACCATCCACTAGTTCTACTTCTTTTGCTTGAAGATTGTGGGCTTTCTTTCCCCGTGCCGTTTGTATTCCTTTATTTCTACAGGACTAAACTCTTCTCAGAGCACACTGCTCTAAATGTAACAAACAGAGGTGTGGATTTTGGGTAGATTTCTTTTTTTTTGCCTCCCTCAGATTGGTATCCAACTCCACCTAGGTGTTATAACACAAACGTGTCCTGAGTTACCTACCTTCCTCCTCCCAGTCAAGCACAAGTTCTCAGGGTTGTGAAAAGAAGTGCCCCAAGCTGCTCAAGTGAAATACACACACCTTAACCTTCCTCTTTGGCTGTGCACTGACAGAGATGATGCCTGTCTAGGTGTACTGGAATCCCACAGTGGACAGGGTTTGGCTGGTGGGAGGATGGGAGCTGCCAGACTAGCCCTTCCAATATATTCTGGGTAGCGGCAGGAACAGTTGATGAGAAGCAGAAATTAACTGCTTCTGCCTAACAGTAATATAAGGTGTTTTCAGATGATTCTTCCACTATCTTTTTGGTGGAACAACTACAGAAGCAGTTTAAGCAAGGACATTCATGACAGATGCAACTGTATCGTATTTTCTGTATATCTATAATCTGGAGAGTCTTTTAATGCTGATTGGTTGTTTCTTCCAGTTTGCTCACCTGCACCCCACACTCAGGCCTCATTCTAACTTCCTCTCTTCCAAGCACCAGTCTTTCTTTTGCTCTATGTTTTCTTCCCTTTCCCTTTCTTTGCTTTCTAGGCACCTCCTTGGTTTTCCCCTTCTTGCATACCAGTGTCAAGAATGCATAAACAGAATAAAATGGAAAGCAACTACTAAAGGTTACTAAAAAAAAGGCAAGCAAAAAAATGAAATACATGTGGCATTAATTACATAGGTACAAGTCTTCACATGTTATATGCATTTTTCATACTCTCTCCTTCGTCTGTTTAAATTATAAGCTTTTAGGAAAATAATTGCTTCTGCATAATTGCACTGCACAAATGCAGATGTCAGATAATGAGGATTTCAGAGTCAGCTGCAATATTAGGAAGGAGGGCCTTCTGACTATTTCTGGTTAAGCAGTTGGCAGGCTAGGCAGAGGCTCAGCTTTAATATCCAGGCAAAAGGGCAACAGAAGCAGCAGGCAGCCGCATTCTCTTTCCTGGAAAGCAGGATGCAGAGACAGCTTACTCCAACAAGCTACAAGGAAAGCTAAACCAAAAAACATTTGGACTGTTTGCTACAGGAGAAAGGAATAAGTGATTCTTTCGGAAGACTGCTGCAGAAAGGGACTGAGATGAACAAGAGCAGGGTGAGCAGACATTTTTAGAAGCAGGAGAGGAAAACAGCACTGCCGCTCTGATATGCAGATACCGGTTAATGAAAAAATCTGCTTATGTGACTGGGGCTAGAGATAACAACCAGTCCTGAAGAATACAGAATTATTAGTTTCCATTTCCTGTCAAACAATTGAAGTTTTCCAAAAAAACCAGGCACAGAATATCAGAAAAAACACAAACCCCACAATTAAAAAGATAAAAATCCTTTAAACTTGCATTATTATAAAGTATCTCTTGCCAACGATGATATACTCCTGTAGCAAGCAAATCAAGTAATAACAAAGGAAAATAGTCACTGAAGTAAAATTGGGCAGCTATCTTCAAAGCCAAGAAACTAAGGACAAATTTAGATTCCAAGATTTCAGCAGACAAATCAATGATCTGGAAGATGCTATACTAATAAAGCTGCATTAGGAACCACAGTAAGAAGTCAGAACTGCAGTGCTGCACAGGCTGCTGAAGCACAAAGGGAAGCTGCAGCTCAAAATGGATGGCATGGAAAAAAATAAAAAAACACAAGAACTGAAAAATGTCTTAAAAAAGGGAAATCCTATTCAATACACACAAAACCGATTAAAGTACAACAGAAGCACTTGAAATGAAAAACAGAGCATTTTATTTCCCTCGACTCGAAAGAAAAAAAAACAATAACAAGAACAGAAATAAATTGTTCGTTTTGACAAGGAATGGTTTGCCAGCAGAAATTTCTAAGGTCTTATGCAGACATCTAACCTTTTCAGCTGTACTTATACAGACCCTCAAAAAAGGGGGTAAACAGTAAGTTGTGAAAGTTATGAAGTTTGTGAAATTATCCAAGGTAAGTCAGATCTCAAACTGGTGGTAAACAGCTGCAAAAACATCTCACAATCCTGGATAACTGTATGATAAAATGGAGATGAAAATTAATGTTGTTAAGCACAAAGTGATACACATGGGGGAAAGATTTTTACCTATGCACATACATGATGAGAGACTCTAAATTAGCTTTTACTACTCATGGGAAGGTATCGGTAGTCATCCTGGACAAAACAGTCATGCAGTCCCTGCAACCACAAAAACAAGACAGCCAGAACCTAAGAAGTTATTAGGAAAACAAATCAATAATGAAACCCAAATCTTCATTATGTCTGTCTGTTACTGTTGTAGTATCCTGACATCTTACTATTGTGTGTGGTTCTGGTCACCCTATTAATAAAGGAACACAACAGACCAGAAAAATCCCCAAACAGACTGCAGAGAGAACATAAAGAGCTTCCATATGAGAAAAAACTAAGTATTTTGGAAAAGAGGTAACTGAAGGGGGATTGAGATTTACAAAATCAAATATAGTGGGCATAAGAGAATGATTTTTGGCCATTTCCAAGAAGGAAGAGCAAATAACAGGTTTCAACTTAAGATAAATCGGCTTCCTTTTTTTTGTTTTTTTCCCCTCCACACAGCAAATAATTAAACTACAAAGTCATTGTCAAAGAACACTGCCCTGGCTAAAAGATAAGTGAGTTCAAAATCAGATGAGACAAGTTCATCAAGGATAGGTATGCCACTGCCTGTTAAGCAGAGTGATGCAAAAGAGACTACTCTAAAGCTGTGACTGCTGAAAGGAGGGAGAAAATATGCAAGTAGCACTCTGTACATGCCTGGTTTACCACACATCTCCAAAGATAAGTGCTCCTGGCCACTGCTGGAGATAGGACACCACAACAAAACATACTTTTGCACTTGCCTGGAATGGCAGTTGTTTTGTAGACTAAGATATTTGATTGTTAAATTCCACAGTGAACAACAAAAAACACCCCATGATCATTAAAAACAATGTAGGCACTCAGAAATTACAGTGTTAGGTTACAAGTTTCTAAGCCTCTTCAGTCTTACCTCCAGAACAGGAAGGCTGAGCTGAACTGTAACACCATATCAAAGAGCTGAAATCTGATCTAAGCGATAAATTCATGTTCACTACTCCATACAAGCCTAAGTGTTTCATTCACTTGGTGGAGTGATCAAAGGCTTAAATGTGCATGAACATACTCTAGGAGACGAGACTGGTGAAAAGCTGAGAAAGTCATGGAGAAGGATGAACCATCCTTGCCTCTCACACAATGGAAGGAGAAAAAGACCTAAACAAAATAAGTACCAAGCATACCTGAACCAGGATAGAGGTCTGATACTTCAGGAGTAAACTGATGTTAACTAAAACCTATTCAGCAAAATTAACAAAACCCAGTAACTATAAATGGTCATGAAAAAGCATGTTTAATTTCAAATTAAGCAGGCTAATGAGTACACACCTTTGTTGCCATTTCATGTTTTTAAAAGGGTGTTAAAGTAATACATAGACTACCAAGTCCAAGAAGACAAGAAATGTATAAATCTTGTTTCCTTTGATGACAAAGAGCCACCCTGAATGAGAGAAACGTTTCAGACAACCACTTAGATGTATATGGATTTGAATTTGCTAAAGTATGCAAGTCTAGCAGAAAAAAATTACACAGTTTATGTTATCTTGGCTATTCATTTGCGGAATTAAACGTGCAACAATAAGTGCAATTTAGTTACGAAAAGGTCTGAAAGATAGAAGAACAGACTTAAAAGAGGAAAAAGAAATTCAAATTTTCCAGCAGTGATTAGGTGATAAGGACACACAGAGTTGTGGGAACAGCAGAGTCAGCAAGAGAGAGCATTCACTCCAGTTGGGTTTTCTGCCAGTACTAGGTTTTTTTCCTGACCATCTAGGGTACTGATTACAGGAAATATCCAAATATATAGTGTATTTCCATTTAGCACAAGGTCTGCCACGTACAGTATAAAACAATAGCATGTGGTTGCCTTAAAACAAAGCAAGGGAAGAGGGTTAAATTAAATAATTACTAAAAGTTCCCCCTGTAAAGCAATACCTTTGAATATCAATGATTACACTGACAACAAAGGATAAAACTGACATTAACAAGAAAAAAAAAAAAAAAAAAATGGATGACATTATCTCCTCAAACAAAAAAAAAAAAAAAAAAGTCTAGTTCATTAAGGACACAATTACTATGTTATTAGTGGCAGTGGATTCAACAGAAGCAAAACCTTTGTAAAGGCTTAAAAATAAGGAAATGCTTTTGAGCAAAGTGAACAGTAAATGGAAGAGATTTTTACAAGGTATTAAATACCCATGCAACCTGGCAGGAAAAAGGGTGCAGCACAAATCCACCCAGCCAACGACTCAAAGACCTGTAACATCGGACAGAAATGAAGGATTTGTCATTATTTATACTAATCTGTGCAAGCCCTTGTCATAAACAGAGCCCCACTGTGCAAGACACTTCGGTAATACAGAACAAAGCGGTGGATGCTAAGGGATGAAACGGGACTGGTGGGACTGAGCCAGCAGCATTAGGCAGAGTCCATCACAGCAGCAGGCGAAGCATATCCAATTGTTCAGCTGAAATCCCAGACAAGAAAGGCTTTGAAGAAATGTGTGAAGGAAAACAAAGGTAAACATGCAGGGTGTTGAAAGTGAGGCACTTCATTTAGGAAATTATAAAATTAGCCAGGATGCAGTGAGGGGAAGCAGATCACAAGTTCTTGAAACTGAAAGAAGAAAAAGCAGCAGGATGAAGGCAGATAAAATAATGATGAGTAACTTATGTTTGGGCATAAGAAAAGAGGAAGTCAGCAGATGAATATGAAAGAAGTAGGTATTTGAAAATGATAGTTTAGAAAAAAAATATTTGTAATGGGATTCCAAATGGACAGTTGCTCATTAATAAAACCATCAATTCTGAAATTCAGACCTGAAGAGCTGCTCCTATTGCACAATCAAACTATAGCCCACTGCAAGTAAGGATAGGTGTAAAAGGTAGAATGCTAATTTTACTAGAAAACTAACGACTAGAGAAAAGGTAGCAAATAAATATACTACTGAATACTGTTAAAAAGAGAGAAGGATGAGAAGAAGACAGTTCCTCCAGAAGCAACAGTCAGCAGCAGAGCTATAATAAAGAGTAGCAAATTGCACACAAGTATTCCTGAGGTCACTGGTGGCGGTTGCTACCACCCAGGAAAAGCAGCCAAAGATGAGCAACAACAGCAGACAAAATGAATCCAAGAGAAGAGGTAAAGGTGCGATGCTTGCAGAAAGAGAAATGCCTGAGAGTCAGTACAGTATCAGTACAGATACTAGCTTATCTAGTAAGTATAAGATAAGCTGTCAAGTAACACATCAGTGTTAAAAAGAAAATTGAAAAGAAGATAGAAGCTCATGAACTACAGCAATAGATAATCACAGTTGAGGAAAACTAAAGAAATTAGTAACACACATTGATGAAATTATCTCAGATACAGAGGAGATGCTGTATGTAAAATAACGTTTGCTGGCCAAAAATCTGAATGGGTTTAAAGAGGAATATGTTATTGCACTATTCAATATTCACCAGGAAAAACCCCATAAACCATAATGACATGTGCGCTGCCTAAACTGCCCATTACAATAATAGCTACTTCTCATGAATTCTAAACTGAATTTATTCAAAAACATCTAGGGTCAGGAGGCTTGCCAGAGACACACGACCCAGGAAAACTTCATATGAGCTAGCAGCAGTTTAGAAGCAGCAGCAAATATAAATAGCAGCAGAAGTCCAAGGCCGGATGGCATTCCAGCTGGATATTACAAAGCTGCTGAGGCAGTGTCAGTAGTTTCCTTAAAGGACAGGCTTAATGTTGCTCTCCTGGGGGAAGAACTTCCTCCGATGAAGGATTAAGGAGCTGTCTGGTTCTCTGAAGGGAAAATACCTAACAAAGATCTCTTGGGCTCAGAACACTGCTGAATCATGGTAAAAGCAATAATATCTAACTATTTGCAAGCCACATCTTCAGTTTTTATAAATCGAGATCAATCTATACTAATATAGAAAGGACTGGCATGAGCCATAGACAACTAGAAATAATTCACTGTGCAAGATCAAAGAGGAATTTCAATCTTCTTTTCACCTGAGGCAGAAATTGAAGGATACAGGCATTTTTGGTTTGTTTTTCATTTATTTTACAAGGGCACACCCTCTTCTCACTACTTATTCCTCCACCTTCTGAAAGCTGCAGCCTAAAAAGCGTAAGTGTAAGTCAGCAGTAAAGTCTTTGTTAGACAGCTTCAGAGACTCGGAACAGATAATTCTTCTTCTGGCATTACCACTGAAGTTAATTTGTCCAGAAAACTGAATTTATTGGTAACTATCCAGTTACTCCAAGAACTGCCTCTGAAGATTTCTTAGAGGAATAGTACCATGTGGTACAACTAAAGAATCCTTATTCTTCCCAGTGTGACGCTTCAAAGGAGGAATAATTAAATTCAAGTATAGGGGTTAAGACTGCACTAAAACCTTGCAGAATAGTTTTATGTACCTATAATGTGCATATTGGATTTTTTCTGATCTAACCTGAAAAATTTTCCAACATCTTAAAAAAAAAAAAAAAAAAAAAAAAAAAAAAAAAAAAAAAAAAAAAAAGAGCTTGTTTTTCTGGAAAACATCAGTTATGCATTGTGTCACCTTTGAAAGTTTAGTGTTAAAATTTAACTTGAAAAGTTATTTCCCCAGAAAGCATCTAGCAAACGTAATAATGAATGTACATATGGTACCAGTGCATTCAAGTTAGGATCTTCAGCATTTTAACTTTCTACTAGAAAGGAGAAAGCCAACATCAGATGAACACCTTCTGTGGACCTGACTCTAAATGATACATGAACAAACTTTAACTTAGCCTCCTCCCATTATACTTATGCAATTAAAACAGGCAACCTTGTATCAGCTCCTTCATCTTCTCATTTAAGAAGATCTGATAATTTAAAAGCATACTGTACTTTCAATTTTCAAAGCACCCTACAAATTTGTCTTAATGGTCACAAAATAAGTGGTTTTTACACCTACTTTGCAGATTAATTTGTCAAAGGCCACATAGGGAATTTTTGATAGCACAGGCACAAAAGTCTGAAAAGTTCACAGCTCTCAAACCTGAACTCAAGTAGATGAAGTTGCCTTTCCCTCCCATTCCCACCCCTTCCTTTTCCCCGCTTTCCCTCTCCTTTTAAGTTTCCCACTGAGCAGCAATGTCCTTCAGAGAAAGTCCCCATTTCGAGAGATTCATGTCAGGACGCCCTCCTCCTTCTTTCCATTCCTTAGTAGTAAGTCTTTTATGAAGACGGACAGTCTCCTTTAATCATCAATAACTTTCTGAAACTTAGCAAGTGTGAGCTCTCAGTAAGAATAAAGGAGTCAGAGGTGCAAGAAAAGCTGCAATTAACAGCAGTACAGTGCAAAGTACCAACAAACCCACATTTTGTGAAATGATAACCCATGAGAAAAAGGCAAACAGAGCTGAGAACTAAGGGAGCTAAGCATAAATCAAAAGAAAAATCAAATGGAAGGAGCTTGAAACATAAAAAAAAAAAATAAAAATCAGCAAGTGTAGACTGCACAACCAGTTTTTAACATCAACCTTTAGTATTTCCTCAAACAGAAGGAAAGCTTAAGACAGAAAATCAGCTGGTTGAGACAAGACTTAAGTGTGTTTATGCTACAATCAGTTGTGGAACCAGACCTCATCAAGACATGCACGCTCTATTTTTACCACTAGTAGCTCAGGTACTGACGAAGGGCACAGCTGCAGCATGCAGAGCCCTGGGTGGGCTTTGACACTCAGCAGTCTCTGTGTCTTGAGTAGGGTTGGTATTTTATGCTAAGACCTACGCTGTTATGTCTACTCTTACCAACATTTCACAAGTTGAAGACAACTTAAACAGATCTTCATGATTAAAGTCACACCCTGAGCACTACTGAATTTCTCAAAAGAAACTGCAGGTATTTTTGTGCTTTTAACTGAAGACAAATGCCTGCTTTAGGTTACTCCAACTAGCAAAGTAGCCCAGAGGAGGGGAGGGAGCATTCAGTCCCTAGTGCTTCTAGATTGTGCATAACAATAATGAAAATCCCCTACCTTCTCAAATGTCTAGACAACTAGATGGTTGTGCTTGACACCAGTAAGAAATGCTGCAAAGCTGTATATGTTTGAGAACCGCCTTGGACAAATTTAAAAATGTACCTTTTACTGAATCTATTAGTTTGTGTAACTAGTAATATTGTTCTGGAAAAACATTCTATCTGAAGTCACGATCTTGACTGGTCCACTCGTTTCCAGACCACTTTATGATATCATTTTGTACTTGCACAGCCTGCTGCCCCTCCTATCCCTAAGCTGGGGTATTTCCCTGTATCAGTACTGACACTAAGAGTCAAGAAAGTTGGTCCAGCCAAAAAAATAGCTTGATAAAAATAAGGGGGGCAGGTGTGTGTCTTTAGAATTCGCTGGCCAGATCAGCTACCTGACTTGGTTCAGACACAGTGCAGTTGTGCTGGCAGGTCATTGCAGTGCTGGCAGAAGAAGGTGTGGGGGAGAAAAATGGCTTCTAACAACTCTAACTTAGCTGAGATAAAATTACTGCCATATTTCATCTTCACAACAGACTCCTCAGTGGAGCAGAAGTGGTTTACAAGGGACACTCTTCACTTTTTTGTACCTTTAACAGCAAAGGAGCCCTACCTCCCTTTACCCTCATCTTAATTCCACTTACTGCCTCATCTATTTCACTTCCCCAAGCCTAATGTCTAATCTAAATCTTCCCTCTGTCAGTTCAAAGCCATTCCCCCCATGTCCTGTCACTACATGTCCTTGTAAAAAGCCCCCCTCCAGATTTCTTGTAGGCCTCCTTTAGGCACTGGAAGACTGTTCCAAAGTCTCCCTTGAGCCTTCCCCTCACCAGGCTGACCAAGCCCAACTCTCTCAGCCCATCCTCATAGGAGAGGTGCTCCAGCTCCTGCAGCATCTGGGCTAACAACCTTGTGCCCACATCTTCAGCTACATACCTTCCCAACATGGCTCAAGCCACTTTTGCTCATCCATAGCTCCAGCAATACAAGACTGCTGTTAAATGCTAATTGCTGGCTAATGAAAACTAATCATCATGCAATTAAACTTCAATCGCCAAGCAGCTGGCTGAGATCCAATCCCTAACAATGAAGGCTCATTAATAACTTTTTTTCCAAAGAACTCTATCCATGAAGACCATACCAGAGTCCAGCTAAGTGTATGGAGTTGTTTGGAAAATATTTCCTCTGCCTAGAAAGAAAAACTACCCAGAGCATAACAGTGCAAGAATAGCATAGTTTAGATTAGCTGAAAAGGATGGTTTCAAGATTCAGGGAACCCAAACTCCGTTCCAGGCTTTTTCCATGACCTCAGGCAAAATGCGCAGCACAGACAAAGCCTCTTTTCTCCAATTCGTCTTCCTGCAGAGTAACCGAGTTTTAATTTTGCTGTAGTTTCTAAAATTATTACATGAATACTCATCATACTTCAGGTTGACTTTCACTCACCTTTCTAAATCTAGGGAAATTAATCTAACCACTTTCAGAACACATTTCTCTAATTAAAAAAATGTATTTGGGTTATATAACTAGGTTTATAATGGGCAGATAGATGAAAATTTACTTTTCAAAAGAAAAAAAGTTTAAAACCTTCTTTTTACATGGTCTTAAATCTTACACCACTACCAGTAAATGTCTCAGTTTTGTCTGCACCATTCCTACCCCACGCTACTGTACAAAGCATTATGCTTCTGTGGCTTTTCATGAACTTGGTTTGCACTGAAATATTTGGAGAGCTTTTCTTTATCACGAATGACAGAACATTAGTATAGCTGAAGCCTTATTTTTGCCTATTCAGCGATGGAAGGATTCAGGATAATGTTTATTTTAACAATAAAATAGATAAACAATAAATTTTTATTTTAAAAGTCTTACAAAAGATAGACTGTAACTCTAATAATCCATATAATATTATACAACAGAAAGTCATGAATTCTTACCTCTACAAATAAACCTCTTATCAAACTGAAGAAGCAAAGAAAAATTAAATATATATATATTTTTTTTTTCCCCAAAATCAAGGAAAGTATTTTTCAAAGTTTGCATGTTTGCCTGGTTGTAATAAAATAGAGGCCATCTTAAACACAAAGGCATGGAGCAAAATAAGCTTCTGAAGTTCTTGAGTGTCCTTCAACACTCATTTGTTAGAAGCATTCTTCTAATGAAGTTAAGGGGATACAGCTCATGACTACCATCTGGAATTTGTCTTAAGTTAAAAAAAAAAAAAAAAAGCACCTTAGTTCACTTTAAGTTAAAACAAAACACAAACAGAACAACGACCCTTCTCCACAATTTTAGGGAATCTTAATCTTTTTACCAGCCCAGCTTAAAAAGATTCAAGCTAAAATGATGCATAAATGGATTGTATTCAGTCACTACTGAGAATTTAGCAAGAGTTTGGCATCTCTACAAGTAACACGCAACTTAAAACTTACAAAAAGGATTGTGTGAGCTTACGGATGGTCAGACAAAAAGCTCTAAACCTTTGTTTAGAAATCTCCTGCACAGAGAAGGCCCCATTCACATTTGGAAGAGCTTCTTAGAAATTAAAGATACTTAAATGTATTTTTAAATGAAAATTGTACATACATTTTGAGGATCCCTGACGCTTTACAGAAAGGCCACAACTGTGGAATGAGCAAGCTGGTTTTTTACATGCAAGTTTCCAGTGCTCCTGGCTACAACTAATGTAAGTGATTAAACATCCTATTCTTTCCCAACAGTCTATTGTCAGTAAATCTATTTTCCACTTTCCTCACCCCACATGCTAGACAAACAGTAAAATACAAAACCACATGCAAGCATGGTCTTAATACCCATACTTCGGGATAAAATAACGGCAAAGGAGTCTGACAGTAAAGATGCACAAGAATTACTTCCCTGCCTACCCTCCATCTTCTCTCTGCCCCCCTACAAAAGGGGAGAATTCTCAATACCGGAGAAGTCTTTCCTCTTTTCCCAGTTATCATCTTGATGTCTGAAACTTCAACTAAGCTGTACCTCCTGCCATCTACAATTCATGATCACCAATACACTGCACCAGTTTGACCTGATTTCTACTCACAATAAAGCAAATTAAAGCCAGCTCCAGGTCACAAATGTAATCAACGGCTTCCAGTCACTCAAGATATTGAAATATTCGCATCAGAAATGTAGATGTCGATTCTGCCTGCTCACCTCTTCAGCATTTGAGGCTTGTGATACCAACACACAGAGCTGGTGTGAGCTACGAAGTGCTGTAGCACCAGTCATTCACACTTCTAGGTCTCTACCAGAGGAAGACAACAACTGAGATACAACAGGGGCTCCTACCAGGTTTTCATCTCTGTGGTGGCACTCTCTTACAGACCAGAAGTCATGACAGCACAGAGAGTTTCAGTAGTGCAGCAGATGGCAATGCCTTTCTGAGAAAACAGAATCTGAAGTTCATTATTCAGCCTGTCTTTCAGAATTTCTTCTCCACCCGAGATTTCATGCTTTCTTATTTCTGTAACACTGCGGAAGAATACTAAAGATGCTGCCATTTCCTGAGGAATGAAAATGAATGTTAAACTAATTGTATTAAAGGCTGTCATTGAGAAAGAGCGAGCACACTTCCAGCTCAGGCAAACAAGGTGTTTGGACACAGCCTGTCAATGAAAACCAAGAACTCAACCACTTCAAGGGTAACTGCAGAAGGTGCCTCAACATTCAGTGGCACTCCTCACTCGAGGTGTTAAAGCATACTAAAAGCTGTTGCCAAAGATAAAAATAAGCAGACAATGTTCTCAATACACCCCTTTTTCAAAGACTGCTAACAGTTTTTGAATTCATTACTGGTTTCTCCTTCTCCACAGTGAAAAATCAACAAGCTCCAGTGTCACTTCTTCCTATTCTGGAAATTTCTCCTTACTAGTACAGGTTTGGGTGTAAGAAACACAGGTTTTCCTTACAGTGTTTGTCAGGCACGTGGTCTTTGAAGCAGCAGATTATTTCAGCTGAACCCTGACTTGATGCTGACCTTCAGTTGAGGGGCTTTTTGGAGGGAAAGAGAAAAAAAAAGTCAGGTTCTGCACATTTTTCTTCTCTAAAAAGAAGGGTAATGAATTTAAAAGTCAGCATTCACCTCCCAACACTTAGAAACAGTAGCACTGTAGGTTTAAACCACTTTCAAGTGGTGGTGTCACCTGGGCACAATTTTGTGTTACAGCTAACTTGATCTAATGGTTCTAATTACCAGTGGAAAGGGCCTTCCCTGTCAGAGGCAGTCAACGTGGTTCAGAGAGTAAGTGGATTCAGATGGCTGATGTGGCACAAAGATCCCCACCCCAAGCTAGTCTTCTGATGGATTAGCTAGCTAAAAGTCAACCCACCGTGCAAATGCAGCTCTAGCACAGGGGAAGCAAGCAGCTCGCAAAGAGGATGAAGTAGGATCACCCCTCTTGACAGCAAATCACTCCTAGCCTGGCTTAGGGATAACAAAGCACATCTGTGCCAAATGAGACATTCAGAATAAAATGACACCTTCAGACTCATGGTGACACACTACTTAGGTTTCTGGGGCTAGAAACTGTTTTGCCAGAGGCAGCTAACCTTCCACGATTTTCTCAGTTCATACTGATTCTCTAGCTTAGGCATTTGATTAGCCACACAGTTAGGAACCTTTTAAGAGCAATTACTTACAGAGTGTGGGAATGTTTTTGTTGGGCTTTGATTTCCCAAATCTGAGAATATAAATAGTGTAATTCCTATTGATCCCTGTAGGCACCCTTCTTTACCCAATTTACAGCTAGGGTCCAGAATGGTAGAGGTAAACAGAAGAAAATGGTTCTATAAAAGCAACAGAGTAAACAAAGTAGTATAAATAGGCAATCCGTTTTCCCTCTGTGGCACAGATTCCCATGTATAAGATACCATGGGAGGTCAGGAGTCTTAAGTGGTCCAGTACAGTGTGTGAAACCAGAAGCTGTTCTCCATACAACCTGGATAGCTATGTAGGGCTGCAAGTAGGTTTACAAACTAAAGACACACTCAATGTGAGCCAGAAGGCTGCCACTGCTCAACTGTACTGGGAAAAAAAACCATTACTTTAAGTATCCATTTGCAAAGAGAGAGACATGCATTTAGGTTCTCAACTTCTGTGAGCCTGTATGTGGTTTTTAAGAACTTTCTCCAAAGCCAGTCTGACCTTCCGAACAGGCTTGTTAATGGCTCTAAAGCAGACAGATTTCTCATCTTCAGGTAAGCAGCAAACTTTGAAAGATAATGCATGGGCAGCGGAACAGACAAAATTCCAGATTGGTGAGAGAAAGCCCAGAATCTCCTTCCATTATACCGTAGACCATGGGCAGATTTTACCTTTCACCACTTGTAACTCTGAAGTTCTCCTGACTGAAACCCAAGATGATCCTTTCAATAAGAAGCAACATAGGAAACAGGTTCCAAGGACTTCTTTCCATGTATAAGGATTAAAAGATTTCTCAAGCTGGGAGCAATGCAGAGATTGATGAGAAAAGCATTAAATTCTTCAGACCTTTTAAAAGAGATCTTTAAAACAGGGATAAACAAGTTTTCCTTTCACAGAGCACTGTCAGCAGAAACAAAAGCTACATTTACCTTCAGCAAGGTCAATTCTGACAAGGGGAGGTGGGGAGAATAAAAGAAGAAGAAACAAACCCCAAAAAACAACACATGAAAAAAAGCCAGAAGTAATACCTGTGTCAGGCCAGAGCCTCTGCCTTGGAAACATAAGTGTTTTATAAAGAAATTTCACCTCCTAGTGAACAGCTTTTCAGAAAACAACAGCAGAACTATTTTCAACCTAACAATGTGCTCTGCACTGTTCTTCACTCACAGCTTCTTCAATTTAATAATGAGAATAAAGACCATAAATTCTTTTGAATGTTAAATCTGCTGACAACTACCGAAGTGACTCCATAATTTTGCCAGTTTCAAAGGTAACCAAAGATTTCATCTTGCATGAAAATAAGTTTCTGATGAATAGGAAAACAATGAGAGGATAAACAAGATGGGAAACTGTTTCCTTAAAGGTATTTACAGAAAACTACATGCAACTCTTAGTTTTCCAAATCTATAAATGCAAAGAAATGGTTGACATCACTCTAAGAAGAGAGACCAAAAATTTTCCAGAGGAACAATACGGATATATTTTCAAGCCTGCTGCAGGAATACCTGCTGTAAGTTTCTTAATATGAGAAAGCAAAGATCTAATCCCAGATCACTTACAATCTGCTTTAACTAGCCCAAAACATGGTGTCTGGATATCTTCAATATTTGAAAGAAAGCATTTTATAGGCAACAGGATCATCCAGAACTAAGGAGATGGTTCATCAGTTCAAGGTTTCATTAGCCTTGGAACCAAAAATGTCTAACTCTAAGAAGGCCAGTTAGCACCCTTACTATGGTTTTAACACAGTTTAAGAGAGAAAGAAAGGCTACTTGGCAGACAGGTCCATCTGCTGGGGTATCTAATTTGAACCTTAAAATAAGGAGAAGGATTAAGCCATTCTGCATCTGAAGCAGCGTAATTACTCTGCTCAGCTATTCACATTCTCAGAGCCAAAAAGCCTTCCAGAGAGGCCAGAGTAAGAGGAACACCTTTTCTGCCTATGAGAAAAGGAGATTCCAACACTGGGTTACTGCTTAGAAGACAATACATTCGCATTTTCAGTCTAGGGTGAAATCATACTTTAAGGCAAGCTCAAAGCTCAGGAGAGTGACTTCGCAGTTTGATAAACCTTTTTAAGATAATACCTTCTCCTCTCAAATTCTTCTACAGCATCTGGTAGAAGGTGATCTTTGAGCAACCTCACAGGCATTCTAAGCCTTCCCTGAGACTGACTATGGGGCTGTTCTGAAGAAAAACCCTGCAGTAGGAATCGGACATTTATTCATCTAAGGAACAGAAAACTTAACATAGCAAGAAAAATGTTTCAAATTCCTTCCTGATTCTAGAAGGCAAATGAGAAACAGAGGTGTTGGGGGGAGGGGGAATAAATCTGTAATAACCTTCTATGTGAGAAAACACAAGTGAGTTTGTCTGAGAACAAGAAACAGAGAATGGGGTTACTTATGCCACTACATCTGCATTATGGTTTGATGGTTTACTGCCTTTGACTAGAAGTTTAACTTTCTTATTTCTACACTGGGATGCTGCAAAAGCAACAACAGAGTCAGGTCTCTAAAGAAAATACTTCAACTCAATGGTATGGATTCCATTTAAATTTGGTGCACATTCGCCCTTTGCGGGTATTACAAGCAATTTACATAGATTCTGAATTATGGCAGTATTTCATTTGCACAGAGTGAGTTACATAAATGAATTATTTACTTCCAAGCTCATGACCCTTCACATGCTATAAACTAATGTCTTTACTTACCCCGGTCAAAATCTAACACCTAGATTCCTGTATGCTTCTGCACCCATTTGTCTACTCTCTCCTGCTAGAAGCAGCTACATGGTTTGCACATCTGCTTTTCCAGACACTAACACTGATGAACTCCATGTCACAGAGAACGAAGAGAAAATGCACTTGCAAAGCAAGGAAAAGGTAAAGAAAGAGCATAACAACAAGCATAGGAAATTAGCTGTCTGAGCCAGAAGGCTATCCTCAGGCAGTGGGGCAAAAGAGTCTAGTTCAGCACAGCCTTTCCACTGCCTGGGGATGGCTTCTGGCAGGTACACCTCTGAATACCCTGACAACCATCTTCGTGTTGCACATAACCCTCTCCTATCTGAAGAGGGAGGATATACTGCTTCCACAGGAGAATACAGAACTACAATTTGCTACTTAGGATAAAAAGGTTAAGGAGAAAAAAAACCAACAATGCTGAAAGAAAACCTATTCCATTATTTGTGACAGAGGTGAAAGATGGATTAGTCTTACAGACATAAGGCAGAAGAGCCCAGCATTCAGCTAGGACACCTCTTAATGTGTTTGTGTAAGACATAACCATAACAAAGCACACACAAGAAAATAGTCCCTGCCTCAGTTCAGAGTCTTGTAACTAAATTAAAACAGACACAAACAGAACAGTGCAGAGCACAGAAAGACTACATATTACTTCTCATACACAGAAAAGCAAGCAGCATTTCTTACAGCCTTAAACAGCCTTAAAATTAGGAAGAAATAATTTTAGAATCAAATGAGACTCTAAGTCTGAGTGACAAGAAAAATCAGAACAAGATGGTAATTGATGGATTAAGGATGGTGTAAATTAAGTCACATTTCGAAGTGAGAGTCCGAGAACTCACCACGAGTTCCAGACAATTTAAATTTGTGGCTGAAGAACATGAATCTGGACTAAAAAGGAAGCTCTACAAGACTCCAGGAAGAAAAGCTACTGGGTTACCAAAAGCTCTCCGAAGACATGGTGTTCCAGGATAAAGAGAAGGAAAGCACAAGCAGAACTTCAGTGAATGCCACATAAAAAGCTGGGAGTAATGAACAACAGCCTCTGCAAAAGCAGTGGAAAGAAAGGAGGTAATCAAAAGAGGACACAGACAGGCAACAAAGGTGGAACAACACTTCAACAGCAGCACAGCTGATGGTGATAAATGTAGCTGACAGGGAAAGGAACATTAAGTACTGGATCTGAACCTTAGCTAGAAAGAGTTCACCATTAACACTGATTACAATTGTAGTAAAGCACAATCAAAACCACAGCGGAGGACAAGAGCCCCAGACAATGCACTCAAAGAATTTTGAGATAAAAAAGGGAAAGGAAATTAAGAGGTAGCCGCAAAGGCAAAAGAGGCCACAGGCATTTTGTAGTCATCTTTTTAAAAAAAAAGGCAAACACTCATGTCTACAGGTACTAGTAGGAAAAGAAAAGCTAGGAGTTAAGCAAGTGATTGAAGGAAAGAGGTAAAGAGAAAGTACACAATGTTCAAGGGATAAGGAGATATTCTTGTACAGTGCTGTAAGAGCAGATGAAAGGGTTAAGAAAAGGAGTAAAAAAATGTTCTATTTGTGACAAAGAGATGATCACAACACTTGGAAGAAAGTGATAAAGGGTAGGCCAAAGTAAATTCAGTCAGAAAGTCATCAAGATCCCACGCAGAGAAAGAACTACATGTCAAACAACATGCAAAGCCCATAAAAAAATGTTGTGGATAACGCTGCCATTTGACAAGTTTGATTACAGCCTATCAACATAGCATGTTTCTGCTGGGCTTACACCCCTTGCAGGTACAGGAACACAAAATGGATTGCTGGAGGACAACTCCAGTGCTTCAAGAACTTGGCATTTGCTATTAGAGAAAAGCAAGAATCATAAAAAAAGAGGAAAAAGGGAATATCAGGCTGGAGCAATCCAAATTCAAAATACTGGTGAACTACAATACATATGAAAGCACGGCCACATCGCAAGTAGAATCCAAATGGTGGTGGAAATCCTGAAAGAAACCTTGCAATTATCAAAGATAAGAAATTCAACAGTTGCATCAGAACAAGCACACAGGCACGGCTCGATGAAAACCAAATTAAATTAACTGACTTTGTTTAATGAGAGGCTAGAAAGAAGAATGCAGGCCAAATCAAGTTAGGGCAAAGCAGTATGTAATTACTGTCAAAGAACAGTAAGTGAAAATTCAGAACAAGCCAGGAATCAAACTTGAAGGGAAAAAGCTCATGGGGAGGAAACGAGCACGCTGTATGTAACAATACAGAGGGAAGAGAAGATACAAAATGGATCCCAACACTGTTTAGAGAATGGAAGAATCTGAAGGCAACAGGAAAAAGTAGTCTAACACCTCCTCTTCCATGGTCTGGCTGAGGACAGAGAGCATGAAGCAAAAGGTGACCATAAATAAAGAGACGCAACATACTGATGACGGCAAACCAAGCCACCTAACTGTGGTTAGGTTTTAAAGCATCAGCTTCTGTCTTAGAAAATCAAGAATAGTGAGTGTCTCCATCCACAAACAGGTCCCTGCTTTAATTTTACCTATTTCTTCTCACGCTTTTACACATGCACTTTGGAGGAAGTCAGTTATCAGTATAATTTATGGTATAATCCATACTAATCAATACTAAACCCACCCACATTTCACTTAAAGCTTGCGGACCTCTGTGCAATTCTACTCTATCTACCTTATAAGGGCTCTAAGTTCTTCTACAGTTGTGCAATATGTATTGCAATCACAAAATAACTTAAGTTGGAAGGGACCCTTGCTGAAAGCAGAGTCAATTCTGAAGCTAGATCCAAACTGAGAGGTAAAGTGGGTTGCTTATGGCCCTGCCCAATCACATTTGCGCATCTCCAATATTCCACACCTTCTGTCATTCCTCCTTCCTTTAATTCAATGTCTGACAACCTTCACTGTGAAATTTTTTGCCTAATATCGAATTGGAATTTTCTTTGTTGCAATTTGTGTCTGCTCCTACTTGTCCTTTCACTGTATGATTCCAAAAAGAGCCCTCAAGAATATTAAATATGTAATAGGATAGAATAAGGGGGGGGGGGAGATCACTGTAGTCATCAGAAAGCCTTTAGACATCCAGAACATTTAGTAAGTAAGGAGCATCCAGCTTTTTGATGCCTGAAAAAAAAAAAAAAAAATCTATCTGATCAGGTGTGGCAGAGATCTAAACAAGGTCATCAAAAGGACATCACTAGAAATATATTCAAGATGGAAGATGATTGTTCAAGACATAAGAGAAGAACAAGAAAAAATGGTATTCCAAATGATATACATATTGCAAATGGAAAAAAAAAAAAAAAAAATCATTAGATATAGCAAGGTTAGGTACTCACCATCTCTTTTGCCATCTCCACAGCTTCCTGCAGCCCATAGAGCCTGCCACAGACCAGGTAGATTCCATTGGCCCAGAGAATACAACCCTCATGGACCCAAAATTCATTGCTGTCAAGAGGTAGTACAGGAATATGTAACTCCAGCTCAGTGCCACCTTCTGAAGTGGGCATAGACGGTTTTGAGTCCAAAGGAGTCTTTTCACCACCACTGCCACTGTCAGTGGCTGCCTTTTTACAAGCAGGTCCCCTTGAAAGTGACCGAGAGGCTCCACTACAGTCCTCAGAGCGGTGCCGCCTCTTAAAGCGGGGATGAGCAGCTAGGCTTCTTTGTTCCTTCTGTTGTTGTTGTTCCTCTTCCTCTTCCGTATCTGTCTTGGAACCATTAGCAGCACTTTTGTGCCGTACCTTGACTTTGCTCTGCATTTCTGTGGCCCTCTTTGGAGGTGGGTTCTTGGGCAAGGTGGCTGCATAATCCTGGGGGTAGAAAGGGCCAAAGAGGTCACCCATGTTACGATAGTTGGCCCATTTGCCACACAGGCAGCAAACCAGAGGCCCTAAGACAGAAGACTCTGTTACTACAGGGCCTTGCAGCACAAAAGTTGAGGTGGGCAGCACTTTGCTCTCCACATTGCTAGGAGGGGGTGTTGAAGACCGCTGTCCTTTCCGACCTCTCACCAATTTGTTCTGCTCTTCTTCCTCTGCATTAATGATTGTGCACACAGCGCCTAAGTCACACTTGTTTACCACATGAATATAAGGGAAAAAGAACTTATTCTTGGAGTCAGTTTTATCTACAGACTGGGTAGCATATTTAAGCTTGATCTCTGGTTCTTGAGGTTCCACTATTGGAGCAGCCCGTCTAGGCTTCCGCTTCCGTGGCTGTGCTGCAGGTTTTCTCCTCTCCCTCCTTTGCCTCTTCGGCTTTGGCTCACCAACAACTTCCCCATCTGAAGACTGTGAAGGTACTGGTGGGGGTGGTGGCGGTGGGGGCAGTTGCTGCTGTTGCTGCTGTTGCTTCTTCTGCTTGTTCACGCTCCCAATTGGCCTCCCCTTTTTCTTTCCAGAGGGAAAATATCCCTTTGGAGGGAAACCATCTGGCTTGGGTGAAATGTTTGTCACATCTCCGTCTTTTTCCTCAGACTTTGGATTTGGTTCAGAAGTAAACACACTGGAAGGGGAAATTGGTTTTGAGTCAGAAAAGGTCAGAGTTCCAGCTCCGCTTACAGATCCATCTGACCTTCCCTGACCAAATGACTTCTGAGAAGATGGTGCTGCTGCACTGGATCCTGCTCCCTCTTTACCAACACTGGCAGTTTCAGGGACCTTTTTCTTGGTTTTATCATCCTCACTGCTTTGCCACTCTTCTGAAGATCTTGGAAGAGTTATTTCACCAGTTGTGTCCTGGCTGGCTGGCCCCACTTGATCTGACACGTCTCCTTTTCTCTTTTCAGCCTCTGGTCCATGTCCAGTCATATTTCCTCCTTCAGGTCCACTCTTAAGGGACAGGATGTCATCAAGAGTGACAGTATCTGCACCAGTTTCAGCACTATTGGTAGAAACGCTTCTCCTAATATTAGGAGACGTAATTTTTTGAACAATAGCTTCCAGTTTTAATCCTCGCCCCTTTCTTGGGGGCAATATTTTGGTCTTAGCCGGGCTTGTGAGGGCAACAGCAGGGCAATTCCTATTATCAGGACTTGGCAGATTCTTGAAGGAATCTCCCTTTGCAACTGACTTGCCAACATCTTGGCTTTGAGATGAATGGGCATAGGAGTTGTACGTTTTATCAGCTCCTTCTTTTGCTGAAGTCATCAGACGCCCTTTATCATCACTGCCACTGTGCTTCATATCATGTGGCTGCCTTTTGGTAGGGATAGGCGAGATGAAAGAACGGACTCTCCTCCTCATAATTAATGGATTTTGAGGAGACTGGTCTTCCTGGCCAGGAAGCCTGAGCATGGCATTGCTTGGCTTGGGCAAATCTGTAGGTTCTTCTCGTCGATGCCCATCGCTTTCTTGAGGACAGTATCTTTTCTGGTTGGGTCCGAGAGGGCCACTGCTTTTGGCCGGAGAAGTCTGCCGAGAGAGGTCCCAACCAGATTCATGATGCTGCAACTTCTGGTTGCCATGTTTCAGTTCAGTACATTTGCTCTGAGTACTGTCACTCCCCATAACACAGCGGCCAGCCTCCTGGCTTCCAGTATCGTGGTAAGAGCTACCTTGAAAGTACATCATTCCATCCTTGTCATTTTTTACAGGACTCCTTACTCGTTCCAGAAACTGCTGTTGTCTTGGGCTCTTCCTTGCTCCTTCCTGCCTGTGCTGAGCTGCAGCAATCACACCCTGAGCAGTGCTGCTTGCCCAATCTTTGTACTCTTCTTGCTGTTGCTGGTACATCTGTCTCTTGTAATGGTACTGGGAATTTAAACTCTGGTTAGGGTCACTGAAAGCATGAGGCCTAGCATTTGTGTGATATGCTGAAGCCAAAGATGGGCCTTCTGAATTCTGAGGGTAAGCAGAATGCAAGGAAGCCCTGTTGACTCTTTCAGATAGTGTCATATGTGGGTTCATGTGATGCAGATCTGTCCCTGGGCCTCTGCTTCTTCCTGGTGACATTTTCAGCTTATCAGCAAGATCCTGAAACTGAGAAGGCGATTTGCCCCTGCTGCTTCCAGTTCTGCCAGGTCCTCGTCTCATCTGCATTGATCTGCTGTCCTGCTGGGGAATGTAATCTGGAGTAGCATCGGAAACTGCAGCTCCAGGGCTAGCATTGCCTCGGAAAGATTCATGCTTGATGCCAGCAGGATGACAATGGTCTCCCGTTTTTTTACTGTTGAGACTAGCTGAGCTCTTTGACTGTTCAAAATCTTCTTCTTTTATTTGCCCACTGTGAGCTTTCATCTTGGTTTCCATGGATACTAAACCACCAGGGAGTATTACTGACTGGCTCAAGCCAGGAGCAAGACGTTCGCTCCTTCCACTTCTGCCCTCAGGACCCATGTGCCCCATTGGGTGAGGGCCAGGATCTCTGACAAGTTGCCTTAATGGAGATATGTCACAGATCACTGACCTCCTCTCTGAGAGGGTTCCCCCTTCATGGGCAGAAGACTGAGACTCCACATCAAACTTTCTAGCAATAGGGTAATCAGCTAGATTTATCTGCTTCATATCAGGAGCTGCACTGCCAGACTTCCTATCCCAGGGACCCCAGTGAGGGCTTTCCAGGAGAGACCCCATGCTTTTATTTAAGAGGCCTCTATTGGTCAATTCATTGGTTTGACTAATTAAGATATTGGGCCTCATGGCTCCCTCCAAACTCCCAGCCATCCCAGAATGTTCTTGTGCGTTCCTGGAGTACCTTCTGTCTGGATGGTGGTGGTGGTACCCTTGCAAGACCTCCTGCAGGAGGCTGGGAAACTTCTCATTCCGGCCTTTGCGTTCACTGTGCCCCGGAAAATCCAGTTTTTCTTGACTAGAAGGATACTGTGGAAAGCCACCGATATTTCTCTGTATACCAGCTGCTACATTATCCTTGTAACTGTACCTTAAACTGCCAGGAGATTTGGAAGGTTCTGTTCTTGCAGGAAAATTTGGCCCAACAACTGCATGACCAGGCTGGCTGTTCCCCTCTCCATTATGGTTAGTGTTATCTCCACTTTTGCTTCCTTTGCTTCCTCCTTGAGTTTCTGGCTGCGTCCCTGCCTGCCCAGGTTCTTTTGCTCCACTACCACTAGCTGGTGCCTGAGTGGCTGTGGAAGCATCATCTTGTGCAGGTTTATCTTGTCCACCTGACTTTTCTACTCTTCCTGTCATGGCTTCCCGGGAGACAATCACCCCAACTGCCTTTTCATTTACTTTGGGGGCATTTTCTACAGCCACCACAGCTTCCTTCGCACCAGGGGAGGCCACATCTTCCCTAGCTGCAGGGCTGCTGCTGAGTTTTGATGGCTCGTTCTGAGAGCCTTGTGCTGGTGAGGAGTTGGATCTCTCCAAGTTACCCCCTTTGTAAGTGGTGTCTGAGCTGGTGCTCTGGCCACTTAGCTGTCTCACCCTTTCCCCATGGTCCTCTGAACTACTGGAACAGCCACCATCAAGGGACTCTGCCAGGGGAGACTTGAGCTGCTCCTCTGCCTGGGAGGAGCCTTCTGAGTTGGTGCAGCTGTCGGCCTTCTTTGAAGAGGATGACCTTTTGGAACTTTTCTTCTGAGGTGCCAAGGCATCCGAGAGCAACATGTGCTGGACAGTGTTGGGCAGATTGGCCACCTGAGAACTTAGAGCACTCAGGCTGCTCAGCCCTGGATCTGTAAGCCTTTTTTCCTGGAGTCCTTCCATCCCAAACCCCTTGAAACCTCCTCCATGAGCATTGGGGCTTGGCATCATAGATGGTGTAGGACTCAGCTGAGGCATCATCTGCAGGATTCGGTTTCTAGAACCCATGGACATGTTGCCTTGCCCACACTGGAGATTATCTCCACCTGGCATGAGTGGAGAAGGGGTAGAGCTGCAGCTTGGAGACTGAACCACAGATGCAGCAGGAGATGGGTTAGAGATTGGACTGAAGTTTTGGTGGAACTGCATCGGCGACCTTACAGGAACTTCGGTCTGGCTGTACTGTCCCACTTGACTTTGAAGAGAGAGTTTGGTAGCAGCATTTGAATACTGCATTACATGCTGAGGTGGATGCTGTTGCTGCTGCCCCTGCTGCCCACTCTGGGGCAGCTTTGACTGCTCAAAGCTTTTCATTGGTTGAGTCTGAAAGCTGTAGTTTGACTGGGTCCCATATGCCTGTGCATTGGAACCCACAGCATGGCCTTCATACTGCGAGCCAGAATTCACATTGTAGCTTCCGTCATAATTCTGTCCCGACTGGCCAAAACGCTGTGGGGACGGGAACGAGGAGGACGACGACGATGAAGGTGGCTGATAGTGTTGGCTGAACTGACCCACTCGTAACTGGTATCCAGAAGCAGAGGAAGGCAGGGTGGATGGACGCTGCATTGGCTGTAAGTGCGAGGTGCTAGAAGCAGACTGGCTGGAAGCCTGGGGTAAAGGCTGATGAGATTGATAGATCTGCTGTCTCAGCTGCTGCACTTGCTGCTGGCTAGAAGCCTGCTGCTGATATTGGGAACTCCCTGGAGAAAAAGGACCAGTATAATCCTGTTGATAGTGGGATACACCCCCAAGGGTTGAGTGCTGTGTTTGAAACTGGCCCACATGTCCCTCACTTCCATACTGACTCCCAAAGCTACTCCCTTGAGGGGGGCCATAGCTCTGTACTGGTCCAGAAGGCCTGCGCTGAGGTGGCTGCTGCCCTCCTGACACTACTGGATCTTTATTGGCAGCCATATAGTAAAACTCCCCTGTTTCTTTTCTGAAACCTTGATAGCTCTGATGGCCAGAGCTTTCACCAGGCATTGCTGTAGAGGCTCCTGTTGCTCCGCGACGTCCACTGCCAGCACCTCCTCCAAAGCTCTGGAACATCTGGGCCTGCTGCCGGGGGCTGAACTGCTGCAGTCGGGATGAACCGTGCACTTCCTGCGGGTAGCTCTGCTGGTTTCCGTGATAACTATTCTGCTCCCGGAAGGACTGCATGCTGTTCAGCAGCCAAGCAGCAACTGCGAAGCCCTGAATGGGGAGAAAAAGAGAGGAAAAAAAGGTATAGCATCCACATCTCCCAGTCACACCAACACCACTGTTTAATTTCACTGTTTTAATGGCTATTAAGTTTTTGTTTCCTACACCAATGTGTATCCCCTCTCCTTGCAACTTTCCATCCTTCTAAGTAGTGCAAGTAAGAGGACGGAATCACTCACTTTCAAGAACAAAAGTCACTAGCCTACTACCAGCTGGAGCACATATTCAGCATTAATAATTCCCCGCAGGCATTTACTAACTGGGACTGTTTATGTGCCCCTGAAGAAACAAACTTCCAACAATATTTTTACAAAGCAATGAAGAACAATCCTTACCCTCCAGCTATCTTTCATGGCTAATACTGGGAGTAATCAAGCAGTTGCTACCATGTTTAAAGATGCAACAAGAACCCTGCAAAACACTCAAACCACACTTGGATCTACTGCAGGAATTATATCCAAGGCCCATAGTTCATTTGGGGAAAGATCTTTGTCAGAAAACAAGATACAGTTGATCAAAGCTCAAACCAAGATACTCCAATTAAAGGATCTATGGGAACCTGTGAAAGAACTGGCACTAGCATGCCCAAAGACATCTGCTCCATGCTCTGTTCCTGACTACTCAAGGAACTCTTTAGTGAAAAGGAACATGGCAAGACAACACATGGTGTTTCCCCCCATGGAAAGTCAGAACAAGTCCACTCTTATTTGAGCAGAAGGGTCTACAGCTTTATCTCTTGGGACTTTTATATTACCCCAAATGACACTTAACTGAAAACATTCGCCAGCCAAAATATATACTTTGGAATACCATGTATGATCATCCACATTAACATAATCAACTCTTAAGCAAATGCATTTCGGGAAGGCTCTTTATGTACTTCAATCTATTATTCAGTATGTGGAACCATAACTCTTCCTTCAAGGACTAGCCTTACAGCTACAGAATTGTTCGGGGACCCTGGCTAGCCCCTTTGTAAAAGCCTGATATCACTATACACATTAAGTATGGTAATGAACAAGTATATGCATATACCCTGTCATTATTGTTATTTACATAAATAAAATCAATAAACAGATGACAAAAACATTTAATTTCTGAAACACCTTATGGTTTTCTCTTCCTGAAAACAAACTGGATAAAGCCACCTGCAGAGAGTCCTTCCTTTAAACAGAGGTTGAGACAATGCTCCTACTTTTCCAGGAAACAGAACACCAACTCCTCAGACTGGAGACTTCCTGGAAGACTTGCCTGAATTATGTTTTCTCATTTAACCATGTTTTGTGCTTACCACATTCAACTGAACCCATTTAGAATTAAAGTCTAGTTTTGCACTTTAAAAGTTTTGTTCAAGTAGATCACCAAAGAGCCCCAAGAAAACAGGAATACAAATGAAGAGACGCGGGTGATGTCTGGCATCATGCTCTTTTCCCATTTGGCTCTCAATATGTATTATATATTTTAATTAATATTTAAGTTAGATACAGAAGGCTCTAACTCTACCTTTAGAGTCATTCAGAAAGGCACCCTGGTTATAGCTGGGTTTCTGCTATCTGTGCATGCAAGCTACGGAACACACACAAAACCCCCCCCACTGCAGTGCATGTCTCCACAATCCCTCTCTGCTAACTCAATGGCATCTTCGTGTTGCAGCCTTGGTTCACGTAGCTTGATGTCCACAAGAATATTACTGAAACATCTACTAGAATAAGAAAAGAACTTTCAAATTGTTAGGAATTCCAATTCTACCTTTCCCCTTCCTGAAAGTCAACTTTATTGCTGTTATAATATTATACTCTTTTAAGTATCATACTATAAGAGAGATCTGCTGTTCTGCTGAACTTCGGCTTTCATAGCATTTTAAAGACTACACATATCACACAAATAACACTTCCATGAATGCCAGTCCAGTTTGAGCTTCTTATGGAGAAACCCCTCCTTTTCGTCAATTATTCCCTTTGATGTTTCATCAGTTTGAAGCTCCTGCCCTCAAAACTGGGATACCTAATGCAAGCTTCTTTCTCCCTTTTTGTACTACTTGCTGTTAAGATGAAAAATAGGACCAAATAATAAAAGCAGGAAAGAAAACATACATTGAAATAAAAGGGAGTTACCAAACTAAAAGTAAGAGAACATTTACTGTAACTGGCAGATGTTAGAAAGCAGCTTCTCTAGATAAGCAGTTTGGGGCTTTGCAATCAGCAACATTCATGTGCTATGGAGATGACGTGCACGCCCTGGCAGTCAGTGCTCTGCATCCCCTTCTCATGAAAGCAACATTTCCACCCTCATCACAGCCTCGGTCTCTCTCAAAATCTCAACCTCATTTTTAAATATGACTTTACTAAAGCTTACTTTACATAGCCTGAACGAGGTCTCAGGAAGTCTCTCTTGCATTACATCATACAAAAACTTTCGTCGCTGATGATATTCATTCTTCTGTAATACTAACAAAGGGTTGAAAACTGCTAACATACTTTAACAATGGTAGGAAACATCCTTAAGACTTCCTCACTATTAAAAAAAAATCATTTTAATCACATAATGGAAGAGAAACAGCACAAGATGTTGGAAAATACCTTTAGGAACAGAGATCCAGTAAAGATCAACCTCAGGCAGAAATTTCTATCCTCCATAATATCAAGCAATCACAAAATATTTACTGAGTCCAGAAAATATATACGCTAACTCAAAACATGTTTTTATCCTTCAGTTTATCGGGGTTTTGTTTGTTTGGGTTTTTTTAATCTCGGATTTTACCTTGAAAAATAAATGAAAAGTTTTCATCCACAGAACTTAAATCACTGGTGCTCTAAGCAAATGGGTTCTGTGTTCATGTCTCCTACAGACCACTTGCTTTGAATATCTCACAAGAAGCTTGAGTAACAGAACAGTAGAATAGCAGCCAATAAAACAAACAAACAAACAAAAAAAAAGGGTATTTAATTAATAACAGGAATAAGACAGGAGCTGCTTCAATCCATTACATCATTGATAACTTAAGACATAGAGTGCACTCCTGTCGTTAATGTACTATAAATATAGGACTATTACAATTACTATTGTAAAATAATCTTTCTTAATAATAACAGCCCTGTAAAGTGCTTAGATCTAAGTGCTATGTTCTCAGAAAACCACTGAGACTAATTCCATGGGCAAGCCCTGTTAATAAAATATATTCGGACAGATGAGACCTTCAAAGTCTATCTCAATTCACAGGAAAAAATATATCTATTTGATTAAATTCTTCCTGGAAGTCTTTAAAGAAAAGATTTTCAGCTGGTACACACTCCTCCAAATGCAGGAACTCTAGAGAATGATATACCAGCTGTTGACTAGAGACTACAACACGATCATGTAGAACTCCATAATGGTGGCACACATCCACAATCCCATCCCCAACAGAAGGGGACAAGTCCCACTTCCAAGTGCTCCATCAACAGCCACAAATTACACACATTTACAGTATCTTCCAACATACACAACAAAAACCCACCAAAGCCTTCCTCATCTATTCAAAGGGAAGGTAAGATTCTGGCACAGCTTCCACTACTCCAGTGTCACACCTACACTCTCACTACATGTGCATGTAGCTCTCATTAAAGCTTCGTGATTCTCCTCAAGTATTTATAGCCTGTAGCTCTAGAGCCATCTAAGCATATCCACCTAGAGATTACAGAGTACATTCACTATGCTCAGCAGCTTCACTCTGCTCCTACACATTTGTTTCCTTCCCAGTAGCCCAGTAATCAAAATTTGCCTTCAACCCAGTACGAACAAAGGGAGCATGTTACAAGCTTGTGTGGCTGATAAAGAAACAGCCTCACTTATGAAATCACTGCACAGAAGTCACGACTAGAGAGAACCAGTAGGTTGTCTTATCCATATCTCACTCGGACTTTTTTGTGAAACATCTGAAGTTATTTCAGGCGGTCTTTCAACCTACCTTCTCCACGTGAACTTATTTTTAAGCACATTTACGATAGAGATTTTTTCTTGTTTAATTGTCCAAAACAGCCTTGTAGAACTTATATTAACATAGGAGTTCCTCAAAATATGGAGCTACCGCATTGTGATCCTACTGTGAGCAATATTATCAAATGGTAGTCAACAGCATGTAAGCATCTTTCAACAGTTCCTGCATGTATATGAGACTGCCCCCAACTACTGCTGCTTAACAGCGTTCATCAGTACTCCCACACCAAGACTACTGTGTGAAATGATCTTCTGCGACATACTGTGCTACGTTTTTTAAATCCACATGAATCTTGAAAACTTTTTTGGTCCCGCTTACCAAAGATTGGACAAATACAGGACAGCTGCCCAGATCTTCCCACGTAACACTGATGCCAGTATAGTAGTGCATCACTACAGACAGAGAGCTCAAAACAAGCGAGCTAAAACCTAAAAATACTGTGGGGATATGCTTAATTTTTAATGATAAGGAGCTCCTGTAAAGGAGCCAAAGAAACCAGAATCACTTCTCTAGGACATAAGTGAGGTCTTTCTGCTTTGTTAAATTTTCTTTAGATTTGGGTTGACTACTGTGACCCATCTGTGCAGAGAATTCTCAGGCAGCAGTCAAATGCAATATATTTTCGGTGATCTGTCAAAGACCTCTCACTTCCTAGCATGCTTATCAAGAAAGAAAATGTAGTTACAGGCAGGTGACAAACAGTAAGATAGCATTTGACAGAGGGGAAAAAAAAAAAAAAAAGTACATGAACAAGTGGGGGTTTTCTAGAGTGCCCAGGTTTCTAATTAAAATACTTCTTTGCTAAATGCTGTGCAAATTAACAAAGATGTATGTACATCTCCACAGCCATTTCTAGTCACAACCCATACAAGATGCAAAAATTACCATTTTTGTCCTTCCTCACTGTATCTTCTTAAAGTAGCAGAGCACACCCACAACTAAACCCCATCAAGCCAGAGCCTGAGTATGAGCAACTCAGTGGCATAATTTGTGAGTAAACAATCCCCAGGATCTGAATTAAGCCTGAAATACAGGAAAAAAGATTTCCATGTACTGAGTGTCATTTCCATCGTCAAGGCCAAGTTTCTAACCCTCATTTCTGTAGGTACAGTTATTTGGATGCCGGAGAGGGTCTATTCATCAGGGACTGTAGTGACAGGACAAGGGGTGATGGGTTCAAACTAAACCAGGGGAAGTTCAGGTTAGACATGAGGAGGAATTTCTTTACTGTGAGGGTGGTGAGGCACTGGCACAGGTTGTGCAGAGAAGTGATAAATGCTCCATCCCTGGCAGTGTTCGAGGCCAGGCTGGACAGAGCCTTGGGTGACACGGTCTAGTATCAGGCGTCCCCGCTCATGGCAGGGGGTTGGAACTAGATGATCTTAATGTACTTTCCAACACAACCCATTCTATGATTCTATGTCTTAAAAACACCCATATGCTTACATGTCTAATAATAATATATATTAGCAACATGTCACTGCTAATGCTGGTCTTGATAAAAACCCTGAATTTTGTCCTGCTCAACGAAAAACTTCACCAAAAGATTCCTCAAATGAGTTAAAAGTTTGGCGAAGTGGATTGTAACCCATTTCCATCATTTCACAGAGACACTATGCCTTCTCCATGAAAACGTCTGTACAGCCTTCTAGAAAGTCAGTCTGTATGAGCTTAAATCCAAACAATTAAGGAACTGGTTCTCACAGAATGGACGAAGAATAGATAAGGATAGCAGAAGGAACACAGTGAGCTTTGTCACTTGAGAGAGAGGAATGTTCTGAGGAGTATTGTGCTGGATAACATCTACATTCACTTCTTATTTCATATATTTCCCTAAGTGGCCACAGAAAATTTTACTAAGCCTGAGTCATTCCATCTTCCTATCTCACAGGGGAGACGTGAGCAGATATATTCAGAGTATTATATACTGCTACAGTAAAAGGCATCATATAAACAAACAACAACAAAAAATAATCAGAATTTTGCCTGTGGCTATTATTTGACTGCCCATTTCTTCCCCCACTCTCAGAATTAAAAAAAAAAAAAAAAAAGGGGAGGAGAGGGAGGAGAGGGAGGAGAGGGAGGAGAGGGAGGAGAGGGAGGAGAGGGAGGAGAGGGAGGAGAGGGAGGAGAGGGAGGAGAGGGAGGAGAGGGAGGAGAGGGAGGAGAGGGAGGAGAGGGAGGAGAGGGAGGAGAGGGAGGAGAGGGAGGAGAGGGAGGAGAGGGAGGAGAGGGAGGAGAGGGAGGAGAGGGAGGAGAGGGAGGAGAGGGAGGAGAGGGAGGAGAGGGAGGAGAGGGAGGAGAGGGAGGAAGGAAAAAGAAAAAAAAAAAAAGTTGACAACACCAAATTAAAAATACCCAGGCAGATTTTTCACATCTGCATTCCTTATTCACTATAGAATTCAAATACTAACTCCAGTTTAGCTCTGCACTTTGAGTGAAGTGTACTGTTAAATTCATATTGTTAAACATGAAGAAATAAGTTTGACAGGAACAAAATTTTCTTGTAAGCTGGTTTTAAAGTTGTGGTACTACGAAAACATGCAGTTTTAGACATGTAATTCATGATCAAAGTTCAGCAGAATTTTATCTGATTTTACGGATCTCAGTTTCACAGAATCATAGAATGGTTCAGGTTATTACTACGTCATTGATCTCTGTCTTGATCAATATTACAGATGCACTTCAATAGCTTTCCAAAATCCAGCAACTGATTGCTGAAAGTTCTCTATCTACATTTTTAAACAGATACCACCATTTTAATAAGAACCTATGCAAATCAGATTCCATTTCAGGTCAAAGATTAAGCCAGTAATTTTGGTTTCACATATAGGGTCAGTCCTCTATGCACTAGCTGAAGAGGTCCAGCCTCCTGCTGGTGCTAACACAGGCATTCACGCAGCAATCCAGCTCATGGAACCGATACAGTCGAGAAATAATTCTGCAAGGGAGAAAAGCCATTTCTGAACTGACAGATCCATTCACTGTATCGTTACACAAACATCTGTACCAGCAAAACGGACACAGCAGGAACTGCTTAAGTGGCATGGCTACTGGAGTGCACTTGAAAGCAGAAGTTCATATTTAAAAGGCTCTTTATCTTTACACAACAGTCAAACAACCCTTCCCACCATCAAAATGAAAATAATGCTGCACCTCAGCTCCTGGTTTCTTTTCTCCAAGCTGCAGATCAGCTGACTGCACATCCTAACCCAATTCACTAGTTTTCTGAAAAGCTTGGCAACTCACTATATGCCTCTTATTATGAATTCACCTGTGTCCCTACCTCCAATGTCCCCAAACAGTCAAACTTCATGTCTGCTTTGACAGTACAGCAATATCAGAGCAACCATTTCAAGGACAACTGCTGATCTGCTCTTCATCTCCTCAGACATGCGAGATAGGAGGTTCAGCAAAGGCATCACAATTCTCACCATCTTTCAGTCACAGAACTGATGACAGTGAGAAGTCACTTATTAATTGCAAGAGGAAAGCAGAAAACAGTGAGCAGGGTTGCCAGGTTTTATCCAAGAACCTGTGTTCTAGCCAAGGACCAAGGGTTCTGTCCAAGCTCCCACCTTCATTGCAGACATTAATCCAGTACTAAAAATAGTCAGAAGCATACAGCAGTAAATAAAAATAACGTGTTAGGTTTTGGAGTTTTTTTAATTAACTTTTATAATTTGATCATACTAATTGAACCCCTGCCTTTAAAACTTTAAATGCATTATCTCTTCAAATTATGACAACTTGCGAAGATGAATACTTAGGTCATGTTTAATATTACCTGTAATACATGTCTTTCCTTTCTATTCAATGTAGTCTATACAATTAAGTCTTTTTATTCTGTTGTACAATGCTTGGTGCAATGAACCTGTAACTAAGACTCCTGGGAACTCCTCAAGGCAAAAACTCTATCAGTTAAGTGCAAGTATTATGTCAATACAGGTTAGGCACTGTATATAAGAATTAAATTCATTGATCAGGATAAAACCATTGTTGAGGATAATACCACCTAGTTACATGATATGCAATAACATTAAGATCAGGTAGAAATATAACCTTGATCTACTTAAACAAATTGAAGAATTGCCAACCAATTGCAGAAAAGGTGCATCAAATTTATGTCCCCCAAACTTCTTTCAGAGCCTTTGTTCCTTGAAGATAACACAAGAAATCTAGCTATACCACTTTCAGGTTTCACCAGCCAAGGTTATCATTCTTCCCATCGACTTAGTACTTCATCTCCCTAAAGTGACACAGATTTAAGAGCAATTTGGGTATGGAAGGTCTGCAAATACTCCTGCTATGGAAGACTTGAGAAAAAAAAATACAGTCAAGGCTGTATCATGCTTACTGATAGAATGTTAGGTGAAAATAAAGTTTTTCTCTAAAATAAAAAGAAGCAGTTGAACTTCTTTAAAATTCTTCCACCCTCTGGATCCTGCAGCACCTGCCTCATGCCAAAGCCAAAAGCTGAAGCAGACCCATTCCTACAATGGAAATGTTTTCTCCTAAAACAGACTAGCAGGGAGGGACTACAGTCACAGATCCAGGGAGACAGAAGAAACAGTTCAGATTAATACAAAATAACTCCATTATATAAAACATCACATAAGTGATTCAACAAAAAGACTACTTCTCCAGCAGCACTATTTTGAGGAGTTCCTCCCCCTTCCTACCTCCCTATCCCTAAGACTCTCATTCCCACCCCAGCACTACAGGTTGTCTTTGGGTTTTTCAGATTGGATTGGTTCCTTCAACCATCTCATTATGCATCCCCGCTGTTATAGTGGCATAACCAACAGACAGATGACAGAGAGGAGGCAGCATACTGCAGTGTTGGAGCAAACAGTTAAAAACCTAAGTTTGGTTTTGGGGTTGGTTTTTTTTTTTGTAAATTCCTGCATTACTAAGCCTTGGCCTAAGGCACTTGAATTGTTTGATTCTCACCAGCTCCCGCCATGGAGTCAATCAAGCCTTCCAGAAGGTCTCTTTTCATGCCAAGTTTATGCATATAAGGTGATGAAACGTCTAATACACCTCAGTTAAATGTCTGAAACTATATGGTATAAACTCAGGCCAGTGTAACCACCAAACAAGATACTGTACCCTGTCACTTTAACTCCACATACCTAAGTTCTGCTATCAAAGGCAGAGTGAATGACAACAGTAGTCAGACCACAGCACAGTCACAAAATTAACTCAAATGAGCATAAAGAGTTCACAAAAATTAACAAGCTACAACTGCAGATGTTCTCACAACTGGGGTCTAAAGCTTTCTCCTCCCCAAAGAGATTTCAGCATCACCACACTTAGAGTGTCAGGCAGCATTTGAGGCTGTTGTTGGAGACACACTTGGAAAACTGATGGACACAGTTTCTGCTGCATATATTCCATCTCATATCCTAGAGCATATATCCTGAAGAAAGTCAGCAGTTGAAAACAAAGAGGAGGGATGAATTCAGCATCAAAGAACAAACACTTCTATAAATACAGATTAGTGGAGGATAACAAAGGCGCTGCACTCCGAGCATAAGAACACTGGAGAAAAGATACATAAACAAAACCAGAAGACTCTACTGTTTCTTTCTCCATCCTGCCTCCCCTCAAGAGGAGGCTACAAAAAAACGGACAATTTACATAAACCATATATGATGGATTATAATAATTCCTTAATGCTGATGTATTTCTAGAGTTCTATTACAAGACCAGATACTGTTTCCTCTCTTGTTCTAAAACATCCAAACGTTCCATGAAAAACTGAAAGGTTTGCTACCTCCTTTCAGCTAGAAAGGTGACAACAAAGACAAGTCATTGACTTTTACCTTTAGAATTGCTCCTGATTTAATTTTTCACTCTTGCCAACCAACTGGGCAAAAGGATCTTGCTCCTTAGCTTATTTCAGAAGAACAATGTACACATGGAGCTAATCAGGACAGTTTTCGTGAGTAAACACAGCCTAACAACAGCTTTATAAACACTACAGTTCTGTGGAGATGCAAGAAACTTTATTTCCTAATTCCTCCTCCTGTCCATGTTTAGGAGCTTGATCCTGTTCTTGTGAAGCCAAGAAATGTGTTTTCTCCAGTGAGCCTGATTGAGATTCACTCAAATCACCTTTTTTCCCACTAACTCTGAGAGGCTTTTTAGTAGGCTGTAGAGTGTACGTACAGTTACCCACTTCTCCCCTCCCTGCCACTTTCAGCAGCTCTATTATATATACTCACCCCTTTGGTTTTCCAAATTCCACCTTTCAAACATACAGCAAACTACTTCCCTGCAAGGCAAAACTACAAGGAAACAAATACATGACAAGTCTAATTTCTGTATCCAAATTGCAGGATACTGCCATTATTATAAAAAAACATGTACTCAACTGAGTAGTTTTCAAGAAAGAAAACCAGTTTTGTCTCTGATAACTGGAATATGAGAAGATACCAAATGCAGAAAAGGCATAAGATACCAAATGTAGAAAAGTACCCCAGAGCAAAAAGAAATAAGACCAGAAGGCAAGAATCACCACCCTGCTCCCCAACTGCAGTAAACATGATGCTGGCTCAAGTCAAAAGTGCAGAGACGCAGAACACTACACTGCAGAGGAAGCCCCTGGGTCATCACCAAAGCCAATCCCCAACACAGCTCTCAGTGAAGTTCTCTCTATGCACTCTCACAGTAAATGCAAGACTAAGAAAGGCAAAGGAAAATGTTTCTCCATTACAATGCAGTGATTTGGAGAGAAGGGGAACATGGATAGCACGGTTCAGGGTTTTTTTCATGCAAAATAAATAGCTGTCACTTTGGAGCAGTTCTCGATTATGCCTCTGCTACTTGCACTCTCCTGCATTACAGAAGAGAATCTGCCACTCGCTCAGCAATGCCCCGCTATACAAAGACAATCTGCTACCACCTTCTGTAACAATTCTGCCCAACTAATTTCATTCACTGCCTGTTAAGTGCCTATGCTAGTTTTCAAGACCTATCCAAAAGACCATGCAGCAATACCCACAAGGTATGGTCAGGATCAAGACCAGAAAATCTGATGAGCACAACAATTCATGCAAATGTGTTGGAGAAGGAGGAGAAGGGAAACCTCCCTGTTTCCACATGCATGAAGAGAGAGAGGGAAAACTTCAGTGGCAAACCAGACTACACCATATGACAGAACACTGTTGACTTTGCTTCCCCCCGCCCCTCCCCAAGGCAAGATGAGAAATGAAAGACATGGTAATATAGAATTACTGAATCATTTAGACTGGAAAAGACCTTTAAGATTAAGTCCAACCATTACCCTAAGCACCACATCTACATGTCAACCCTTCCAACGAGAAAATGTTTCCTAATATCCAATCTAAACCTCCCTGTCACAACTTGAGGCCATTTCCTCTCATCCTATCATTTGTTACTTGGGAAAAGAGACCAACACCCACCTCACTGCAACCTTCTTTCAGGCAGTTGTAGAGAGCAAAAAGAGCCTTCTCTGCTCCAGACTAAACACGCCCAGTGCCCTCAGCCATTCCTCCTAAGACCTGCATTCCAGACCCTTCACCAGCTTCATTGGACATGCTCCAGCACCTCAATGTCTCTCTTGTAGTGAGGGGCCCAGAACCGAACACAGTATTTGAGGTGCAGCCTCCCCAGTGCTGAGTACAGGGGGATGATCGCTGCCCTGGCCCTGCTGGCCGCACTAGTGCTGATACAGGCCAGGATGCTGCTGGCCTTCTTGGCTGCCTGCGTACAAGCTGGCTCATGTTCAGCTCCATCAATCAGAACCTCCAGGTCCTTTTCCATGAGCAGCTTTCCAGCCACTCTTCCCCAAGCCTGGAGCGTTGCATGGGGTTGTTGTGACTCAAGTGCAGGACCCAGCACTTGGCCTTGCTGAATCTCATACAATTGGCCTTGGCCCATTCGTCCAGCCTGCCCAGATCCCTCTGTGGAGCCTCTCTACCCTTCAGCAGATCAACATTCCCGCCTGAATTGGTGCTGTCTGCAAATTTCCTGAGGGTGCATTTGATCCCCTCATCCAGACCACTGGCAGAGATATCAGAGCTGGCCCAAATACTGAGCCCGAGGAACACCACTAGTGACCGGCCACCAACTGGAGTTAACTCCATTCACCACCACTCTTTGGGCCTGGCCATTCAGCCAGTTTTTTACCCAGCAAAGAATACATCATCCAAGCCATGAGCAGCTTTTCCAGGAGAATGCTGGGGAAAGTGGTAGACAACACCCAAGTCTCAGTAGACAACAATCCACAGCCTTTCCCTCATCCACTAAGTGGGTCACTTTGTCACAGTAGGAGATCAAGCTGGTCAAGCAGGACCTGCCTTTCACAAATCCATGCTGACTGCACCTGATAGCCTGGTTGTCCCGTATGTGTCACATGATGGCACTCAAGATGATCTACTCCATAGGCTTGTGTGTATCTAAGTGGTGTAGCAGGTCACTGACCATGTCCCCTTGGATTATGGGGATTTCTTTCTGCTCCCCATCCCCATCTTCCAGCTCAGGGGTCTGGGTACCCAGAGGACAACTGGTCTTACTATTAAAAATTGAGGCAAAGAAGGCATTAGGTGCCTCATCCTTTGTCACCATGTTTCCTCCGACACCCAATAAAGGATGGAGATTCTCCTTAGCCCTCCTTTTGTTGCTAATGCAATTACAGAAACATTTCGTTTGTCTTTTACAGCAGTAACCAGATGAAGTTCCAGTGGGGCTTTGGTCCTTCTAATTTTCTCCCTGCCTAACCTCATGACACCCTCGTTGTCCTCCTGAGCTGTCTGCCCCTTCTTCCAAAGGTCATAAACAATCCTTCCCCACACCCCCCAACCCCGAGTTCCAGCCAAAGCTCTCTTCAGACAGACTGGTTTCTTCCCCACCAGCTCAGCTTTCGGCACATGGGGATGTGCTGCTCCTGCACCTTTAAGATTTCCTTCTTGAAGAACGTCCAGCCTTCCTGGACTCCTTTTCCCTCCAGGACTGCTTCCCAAGGGACTCTGTCAACCAGGCTCCTATCAGGCCAAAGTCTGCCCTCCAGAAGCCCGAGGTGGCAGTTCTGCTGACCCCCCTCCTTACTTCTGTGTCATTTTGTGACTGCTGTGCCCAAGACGGCCTCCAACCACCACATCACCTACAAGTCCTTCTCAGGAACAACAGGTCCAGCAGGCACCTTCCTTAGTTGTGTCACCCACCAGCTGTGTCAGGAAGTTACCTTCCACACACTCCAGGAACCTCCTAGGCCGTTTCCTCTCTGCTGTGTTGTATTTCCAGCAGACACTATAATGCTGATCGTACAGCATTCACTACATTTATGAGATAACCATTTACATTAATTAACAAAACAAAACACACACACAGTGATCCCACTATTCCAGAACTTCTACTCACTGTTGGACAAATCCAATCTCATGGAAATTCAAGTGTACCCAGGCATGTGACCAAAAGTAACACCAAATTGCAGATATTGAATTGGAAGCTGATTAACAACATTTCATTATGGTATACAATGGTTTATTCCTTTAAGTTCCGGCAGGTGTGACAGCACATATTTTTCTTTCAGCTAACAAGTTTTAGGTATGTTTTTCCTAGTCATTAGCAATGTTATATATGGATACAAGCCATCTATAGTCTGCAATGCCAATACCAAGTATCTAGTTCAAAGCTATTATGAAGGCAGAGTTTGCAGCACATTACTTCTACAGGAAAAGGGATATGAACAATACTTCCAATAAACTGTGTTAAAGCTTCTAGCATAGCAGCTCCCCATACAATTTCTAGCTAAGTACTAAGCTCTTATCAGAACTCATCAGAGAGTTCTGTTTATGACTTGTAATTTACGAGCAATTACATGACCGAGTGCCTACTAGTAAAATACTCCAAAATAAATCATCATACCCCAACACAGAATACACCACGATTCCATATGTAGTTACTGGTATGAACACAGACATGCTGTTTGCTCATGTGGGTGATTTTCCCAGGTTTTTTGAATTTGTTGCATTGCAACACAGCCATGAAATAATGGGCTTCTCAAATGGAGAACAGATCAAATCCCAAAGGGACTCAAGGCATGGCTCTTGAACAAAGAACCTGGGAACACTTTCTTTATTCTTCCGATATTATCACCAGTTACAACCACTGGTAAAAAGAAGAAACATAAAGAAGCACTGGGAAAAACACATGCATGTTCACTGTCACCAGGTCAAGCCAAAAGGATGCTTGTGCTTTGTTCTACAACTTCTTAACTCTGTTCTTGAGGAAATCACTAGACAAGAGGCAGGAAAAAACAGCAGTTTTACTGCAACATGAATACTTTGTTGTACCCAGGTCAAAAGAGAAGTTTGACTGTTCATGTTGTTGTTCACAAATGCAGCACAAGTTCAAGAGTGAGTAAAATTTCATTTTCATTTGTGTCTTTAAAGGCAAATAGGCAGCATATCACAGACTCCAGAACATCCTGGACTGATATGATCCTCCACAGGGATTAAGAGAATGCACATTTGATTATCCATCAGCCTCAACTTTTGAGTCTTCGAATCTGGCTTCCCTCCACCCCCTTTTTTTCAAATTAAATGAAACCCATGTACACACACAATGAAGGAAATCATATGCTTTTCCAAGTGTCCCAAACCAATATGTAACTTAGATGTAAGCAGCAGCAGGAAGGCTCAGCTGAAGAAACCAAGGAGTGGTATGGCTAGACCAGTGCGACACAGATGCACCAGCAGTGCTGTACATGGCTGAAGACAGAACCTTCACCTCTTCCAGTCAGCCAAGACTGAAGTCTAGTCAAGGACTCTAAGGAAGGGGACCCTTAAACAAGCTTGATAGAAACAGAATCTCACATTAGGATCCCATTACCAGAATACAACAGCCTCTTCTGCATGATTTTAGAGAAGTACAAACCTCTGCTTACATTGTGTGTGTCCTCTATCAGTAGTATTAAAACAGCTTTCTACAAAGAAAAATAATAATCTACATAGCATATCATTATTATTAGAAGTGGTTAAAAATACTTAAGACTATTTTTTTTTAGAAATCCAAAAGCCAGATCAGAATATTTTCTTTTTTTTTTTTTTTTTTTTTTTTTTTTTGAGAGAGAGAAAGAGATCTTGCCCAAAATAGTCAAGAAAAAACAAAAAAAACCCCTTTTGCTATCAGACAGCAGTTTAGTTACTGGAATGGGAAGCATTGGTTGGTCTCAGTCCAGTCTCTACCAACAAATCAGCATGTTAGTTGGCTCTTCAGAAACTTCTACGTAATCTTTCCTGTCTCAGAGGCCAATTGCAGGATTAGGTAACACAAATTCTCACCCAGGCAGGTAAGGTACGTACTGAAGCCTGAGAAGGCAGTGCTGCCAAAACCACCTCGAGATCTTTGAAAGTTGTCAGAACTCAGGTTCCAAAAACATTAGTCTAATACCATTCCCAAGTATAAAAAATAATTGAACAGGGTATGAAAAAATAAATATATGTTTTAAGTAAAAAGCCACCCCACCCAAACTGAGATCTGGCATACCCGATGTCAAAAGGCAAAGATATGCAAAAGCTATAAACTCTTAAATATACCCTTATCTCAAATTATAGGGAAGCCAAGCAAGCAGCATGAAATTATTCAAGTTTATTACATATTATGCCCTCATTCCAGATAGCAACCTGCCAAGCTAGTAGAATAGCAACAGGAATTGTGCAGTACAATTTCTGTGAAGGGACCCTTCCAAGAGCAGCATTATTGCCATTTTGCTGTGCTTCATGGGTGGTTTAGTTAAACATGACCTAAAAAGGAAGGGAGAAAGGGGGTATGCAATGATTTTCTTTTTAACATTGCACCAAGAGCCCAAAATGATGACTTTGCACACATTTCCACAACAGGAAGGCGGGGGGGGGGGGGGGAGAGGAACCCCAAACCTACATATTGCACTCTTTTTCCTACAGACTTCATACACATATCAATCATAGACAGAACCACATTAGGAACCTTTTTACTTAGACTGCTTTAAGTCTTTATACTTAATGCGAATGTCCTTTAAAAATGTAGTAAAGAGGTTAATATCTCCCCAGTTCTTCAGCTGAAGGTTAAGGAAACAACTTCTGACAATAAAAAGAGGCTTGTGTATTAATTGCAGAGAGACAAGTTTTCTCTTTCATTTGAATAACCTTCAGATCTTTTTTATGCATTATGGAAACAGATTTTCTCAGTTATTAAACAAGTCATCTCAAGCTTTCTTTATGAAGCATTAGTAACCAAGAAAAGGAAATCCCAGCTCCCCGTTGAAGACACTCACAACCAAGCTGCTCCTAGTGCTATCAGAGTGGGAGCCATGCTTAACCTGCCCCAGGCTGCAAAGGTATATTAAAGCATACATTTCAGCAAAAATGCAGGTTTCATCAATCCCAAAGCCTCTGATATCTGATTTAGAGATCAAAGCCCAATTTGTGTCAAAACATATACTATTCTACTAGAAAGGACACTGTAAAGCTAAGGAGTCTGAAGAATATCAAACTTGCAAGAAGGTCCAAAAAATACCCCTAGACATTTAAGTCCATCAATCAATACAAAGCCCCAAAACCATGAGCTTGTCTGAGGTCATTCTCAAAACTAGAAGCAGTAAAAATGTACAGCAGCAAGTTGTACTTTTGACATAAGAGGTGTTGCCATACTCCTGCTCAGAAGGCATAGTAGTTTGCTTGCTAATTTAACCACAAAATACTAAAATATGCATTTCATATACCAGCAGTTTACAGAAACAAGGGAATACTATTCTCCTCATAATACTAACAAAGTTTAAGACATAGATGACTAAACTAATAAATCACAGAATGGTTTGGGTTGGAAAGGACCTTAAGATCATGTAGTTCCAACCTCACACCAGACCATGTCACCCAAGGCTCTGTCCAACCTGGCCTTGAACACTGCCAGGGATGGAGCATGTACCACTTCTGTGGGCCTCACCACCCTCACAGTAAAGAACTTCTTCCTTATATCTAACCTGAACTTCCCCTGGTTTAGTTTGAACCCATCACCCCCTGTCCTATTGCTACAGTCCCTAATGAAGAGTCCCTCCCCAGCATCCTTATAGGCCCTGGCCAGATACTGGAAGGCTGCTATGAGTTCTCCGCACAGCTTCTGTTCTCCAAGCTGAACAGCCCCAACTTTCTTAGCCTGTTTCGCCCAGAAATTATTCCTTCAGTGTGCAAATCAGCTGCGTTTTTATATGTCAACTAAGCCCAATGCAAAGACAACAGATAAAAAAATGCAGCTTCAAACAACTCAAAGTGAACTAATACAGAACCTTATTTAAAGCAGTAGATCTAAGGAAAAAGCAAACAAACAAACAAAAACTCACAAGTAACAATACTAATAAGTGTTTATCAATCACATATGCTTAGCCAAATGGACTTAGTTCCGCTATGCAATACCCATCTATAAATCTCAGAAACCAAAGTTATCACACAAAAAAAGCAGTCCAGAAAATCGATGAAAAAAATCCAGCTCTTCCTGAATTGAGCTCAGCCAATATGCTACAGACCTAACCCAGGAGCTGCTGCATCTCCACCATCCCGTCACGGTATCATTCTACAAGGAATGGGTAAAGGTGAGCCAAGTGCTACATGCACACTCATTGCTCAGGAAGCATGCTAAAAATTAAACACTCCAAAGAATTACCCATGGATGAATCAACAGATGGCAACAAGTCACACAGACATGAACAGCTTTCAAAATGCTAACCTGAACACAGAAAGCTCTGCTGCTGAGCCTTAGTCCCCCCACAGGTATCTGGTATGGTACAATGCTGCAGTTTAAGCAAACTGCCTGCCCTTTTAGTGAAGGGGGAATGTTATGGCTGAGAAAATATACACAAGAAATAAAAGATTCTGATGGTGCCAAATCTACGCACGGAGACAATCACTTGTTGATTCACATGCAAATGTGTTCTTGTTTTCAACTTAATAACAGAGTGACAGTATGATTAGACAGCTCTGATACACAGCCTAAAACGCTTCAGTTACATAACTTTCTCTTATTCCTTCCTTGAAGGTAATGACTTCCAAGTGCAGTCCTAAACACAACTTCCAGCCAAACAGCATTAACTAACGACACCCTGATCCTCACAGCTGGCCAAACACTATATGCTGATCCTCTCTGCAAGTGAACAGTACTAGGTTAGTCATCCAGAGAGAAACAAGCACCTACAAACCCCAAACATTCACAACACAGCCTGTGTCCCTACTGCAATTTGTGTACAGGGTGCTCCCATCTTCCCCGACATTTTTAATTATTTATCCCTTGAACGGAAGCACCAATCTCCACATCCTCATAAGAACTTCGCATTTCTTGCAAAAGACCATTTTGGGGAGAGGAAAACAGGCGGGCACCTCACCAGGGATCACTAGGGCTTCTTTAAACACACATAAACACGGGGTTTTAATTCAAGGAAAAAACCGAGGGGGGGGCGGGTTAACCGTGCTGAGCACAGAACTTCCCGAGACCCTTTCACAAGTCCTCCTCCTCCCCAGCACTCGCCCTCCACCTCACGGATGACTCTCCCACATCCCCTCCCGCACCACCGAGGCGGCCGCGGCCTCGGCCTCCCCAGCGTGGGGCTGCCGGGCCCGGCCGGGCGCCCCCCACCTCGCAGGCCTCCCCGCACTCCGACACTCCCGGGCCCCCCTTACCTGCGACCCTCCCTCCCCACCTTCCCCCCGCCGCCGCCTTCCCCGGCGCCCCCTCCCCGCGGCGGCGGGAGGCGCGGGCGGGGCGGGGCGGGGGCGGCTCAGCGGCGGGGCGCGGCGGGCCGGGGCCGGGGCCGGGTCCCGGGGCGGGGGCGCAGCGGGGGCCCGGGGGCGCCTCGCTCCATTCTCCCCTCGCGCACACACACACACAGGAAATAACACGGGGTCAGCTGACCCCCGACAGCCAATGGCGGCGGGCGACAGGGAGCAGCGCGCGCCAGCAGGAACGGCGCGAGGCGGCGGGTCCCGGCCGGGCGAGGGAGCGGGGGGGCGGGGGGGGAGCGGCGCGTGCGCGCGCCTCGCGTGCACGTCTGTGTCTGTGTGCGAGCGCGCGGCCGCCGCCTCCCCTCCCACCACACGCCCGCTTAAAGGGGCCGCGCGCCGCCGCCCCGGGAGCGGGCGGGCGCGGCCTCCGCGCGTGCCACCCGCCGGGACTCCGTCCCTCAGCCCGGCGGCCCGGGCGTGGCGGGGCACAGCAGAGCAGCTGCCGGGCTGCCCGCGGCCCTATCGGGAAGGGCCCGCGGCCGTTTCCATTCCAATCGCCTCATAAATCAATACCCGCCGTTCCCCCGTCCTCCCCCCCCCGTCAGGTTATTTTAAGAACCGGATTTATTCCGTTTGGCCGCCCAGGCGGGAGTGAGGCAGCTGCGGCCCGGCAGCCCCCTCACCGATCCAGAGCCCTGGAGCACACCCCGAGCCGGCGGCCAGGCCGCATGCCGGGGCCGGGTGGGCCCCGAACCGGAGGCACCTCAGCGGAGAGCTCGGGAAACAACATGGAGGCGGTGGGTGGCCGGGGCTCGCCTCCCCGCCGCCCGGCTGTGCCCCGCGGGACCGGCCCCGCAGCGCTCCGCGCGTCCAGCGCCGCGGGGGCAGGTAGAAACAGCGCTCCCGAGCCCCCCATCAGCAGCGAAAGTGGGAATTAAGTACGACTAATTGCACTTCTGCGCTAGAGAAACGGCTCGGGTTTGGAAGAGTATTCACTAGGGGTTGGGTATCAGTTTGTGAGAGTGAGGCGGCAAGGAGGCTGGTGGAGGGCAGCAAGGATGCTCCTCCGCCAGCTGAGCCTGCGCGCCAGCAAGGGAAGCTCTGTATGACACTACAGTTTCCTCCATCTGGCACTCAGCATTTCACATGAAAACGCAGGACGCTGCAGCCTGAGCAGCTCCAAGTGCTGCTGGGCAGGGAGAGCTCCAGCATCATTTACAATGGGCTTTGCCAGGAACTTTACTGAGCAGGTATCACATTTCCATAACCACCCTGTTGCCCAAGCTTTGTTCCCCGCAACCTCAGAAAGCCTTATCCTGAGAGAAGGGCCCCTGCTCATGGCTTATCCCAAAAAGCAATGGACTGCTTAGAAGGACTGTGTTGTAGGCACAGCCAGGTGACAACTTCACAGATGGCTCCTCCACAGGTGACTTGCTCTTTATGAAAAATAAATACAAACCACTACATCTTGTACCATGCGTTGTCTGTCAGAAACAATTTACTGACTGAAATTCCATCTAGATAAGACTGCAACGATGGCAATAGTCTGGGGAGAACAACTGGAGCAGACAACAATTACATGTACTCCTATCATGTGTCTTCCAAGTTAACACTGTGTGGGTGTTGGGGACTCCCCAGCTGCCGGCCAGGCACCGGTGCAGCAGGAGTGTCCAGGAAGGACTCAACCAGCTCCTCTGCTCCTCTGGACTCTACAAGCAACGGCTCCTTCCAGAGGCAAGCCTTCTGCTGTCACCTATGCCTCATCTCCTTCAGATGAGATTACAGTGATGTGCTGTGCATTGGCTACCTGGGAATCACAGCTCGAGCAGGCAGGCGCTGCCTTACAGCATGTGTTTAAGGCACAGTGCTTCCCTTACAAGAGGTGGAGGTCACTGCTTCCTTTGCCTGAAGAAGAGGCTCCCACAGCACATTCACCGTCACAAAGCGTGAGGTTGCTCTAGTGGCAGTCAGCCTTAATCTTGTTGACTGCCACAGCATGCTAAGAGCTTGGTTAGAGCAACATTCCCTCTGGGGATCCAGGACTGTGATAAAAGCTGTAATGCGGTGGGGGAACTTGATAAGGTTTTTATAATTTGATTTTCCATTATCCGTTTTCTGATTTTGAAGTGAAACGTCAATTGAGGTCAATCCTTCACGTAGATTTATATGGTAAGAGTGCTTAGAGTACTCTACCTGAAGTTAAATTTAAGCTTACCTTAAGGTAGAACCCTTTTGTATATACAAATACATGAGAACATAGCTTATATAGATAAGCTTGGTATATCCAGATATTTTTTACCTAACGTTCAAAACAAAGTTGCAGCATAGATGATTTGTAAAATGTTCAAAAGGGTCCTTGTGCTTGTAAACCTACAATCACAGCTAACACAAGTCAAGCACTTCTCAAAGGACCAAAAAATAAGTGAATCTGCATACTTAAATACCTGCACCTCCAGTCTGCTGCACAGCACCATTTCCCACTTCTACATGTTACAAGGAAAGTACCAGAGGAGCTGCTTTTTAAACTATTTAAAAGCTCAAAACTACACAGCTGATTTTAAAGGATGAAATTCAGTTTTAAAAGAACCTGTGCTATATATATAGGCAAATGCCAAGCTGTTGGCAGCTCTTGCACTACAGTAGACATCACTGGTAATAGACAGAGTCATTAAAAGCACAGAATGAAAACAAAGTTACCACAACAATATTAGTTAAATAGCACATGAGCAGAGACGCCACAGCCTTTGCAGCTTTTGAAGTGATGTATCATCAGGCTTTCACGTACAACCCCACTGAGCTTAATGGAGAATTTAATTCTCTCAGAAACTAATTTTTGGCTGTCTGCAGACTCCGGATGAAAAACCACTGTCATTAGTACACCTTGTTCACATCACCGAGGTTTTTATTTGCCACTGAACATTTCATTCTCTTTCCAGAAGAAAGAAATTCACCCTTCTGACTCAGCCATTCAGTGACAACCCTTGACCACCATCAGTTACACACACACAAAAAAAAATGGTTATAAATAAAATATTGTTAGGACTAATGAAGAAAGTAACCCCATCATGCTACAAGGGCTCTGATCCTGCAAACACACTAGCAGGGCAGGAATCCAACATCCATGGCAAGCAGTTCTAGTTCAGGGTAAAGTCATCATTATTATCTATACACTCTTAGAAGCAATATGTAAGAAATTCTGAAAAGAAAAAAATACTAGGATTTAAGGCAAAAAATAGTTCCCTACCAAAATAAAGCCTTAAAGGATCAATTTTAAAATCAATGCAACAAACTAAAATGGTTTGCATGTAAATTTCATGCAGCAAATACATTCCATCTTCAAAGACTGCTATAAATTGAGCAGATGTGCTACACCACAATCGTAAGAAGGACTGCAGTCTCTGCATTTAGTGCAAGAAAATTGGCTCAGCCATAACTGTAGAGAGCCCCTACGGCACCACCACAACAGGAAGCTTACAAATCCTCTCCATTCCACCCAAACACCTTCCCCTCACCTCCCAATCAAAGTGCTTCTGAGTACAGAGGCACAAACAAAGCAGAGACAGGCAGGAAAATGGCCTCAAGATTTGGCACCCTCCTCTAGGCTGGATGGCAGATTCTGGGCAAAATAAAGACCCTCGAGTAGCCCTTGGGGTTAGTGCCATTGCTCCTACCAGTGCTGCCACCATAGCACACATGTAAGCAATGCTGACATGAACTCCTGCAACAGCAAAAGAAAACATTTGCTTGCCCTTGTGACTTAATGTAAGGCTTACCTTGCACGTCCCTTTCCCCTCTCCCACAGATCCCAGAGGAAAAAAGGTCCTTTTGACCCCAAGAGGACTGACAAATGGAGATGGAGAGTATCCTTCTGTCTTTGAGGTCATCACTTCTGATCTAGCTGTAATTCAGTAATTACTCAGTTCATGTGGCTCTACAGAAGCATACATTAGTAGCTTGGGGGGGGGGAGGACAGAAGGATGACACCATTCCTGACCCCAACTACCTCTCATCTCCACACACCCTCTGAGCTCCCTCTGCCTGGAAGCAGGGAGGACAGAAAGTGTTGCAGCCTGGGGGGGATCGATAACAAATCTGCAGGTAACATATGCTGGAAAGACTCTGAGCGCCCCAGTGTTTGTTAGAGAAAAGATGATTTCTGAATGCAGCTGCTGGGGTCATCTGAGAAATTTCTTCTCCTTTACAAAAGGTTTCCTTGCTGGTGAAAAGCACTGAACTAGCAGCACCAGGATGCTGAAGTCTCTGCAGAGTCGAGCACAGGCATGGCACATGTCCCCTCAAAGTATTACCCTTACCCTAATGCTTTCCCCTGGTACACAATTTGATGTCATTCTCACCACTGCACTTTTACAGCTTTCATCTAGAGGCACTTAGATGCTATGGGAATGGGCATTAGAGACTGGCTTGAAGATGGATAATACAAAAGATGACAGCAAGATCAGGCACCTTCAGGTCACACAACTGGGGACTGGAACTTAAATTCACGGTGGGACAGCTACATCTTTAAGCAAGTGTAAAGCAAGGGCAGCTGGTCTGTGTCTCTTTCTCCAAGACAGACATCCGCATGGCTGCATTCATTAACATTTCCTACCTCTCTCCCTATCTAGCCCCAGGATTTCCCATACCTTCCTCCTACTTCTTGTAAACCTGCTTCAGATAAAAAGTGTTACATATGACCCTCCACAAGGGAGAAGCAGTATCAGATGTCTCCCAGGGAACTGCAGCAAAGACAGGGAGGGCTCTCCTCGCGTTAATGCACCGACACTGAACTTTTCCCCTGAAGACAGCCAAAGGATCTGTGTGCTTGCTGGAAAGTGTTTTCGACAAGCACAGATTCTCAACATACTGACTGCCATGTCTTCGGTGCATCGCTCAGAAGCGGCTCTCCTCCAGACACAAAAGCATCTCCATCAGCCATAGTGTTAGTTCCTACAGCCCAATTCCTGCAACAGAGCAACAACTGGATCGAAAGACTCTGGAGCATCTCAAAGAAAGGAAAACGACAAAGCAGCTGAAGGTAAGTAGCATGAATCATAGTAGGAGAAAAATTCAATCACCTATATGGGAGACAATTCTGCTCCATCTTTCAATACTGCAACACTTCTGTCCTCTCATCTTCCTGTTACAAGGAGCTGATTCATGAAAATAAGATCTTTGTACCTTAAGACTTGCTCAGCTTCTCCTGCTTTTTCCTTTTACCTCCTGCCAAAAAAGCACTTCTGGCAGGATCAGAATTCGTTGCTGTGATAGTGATTGTGATGCTGCAGACAAAAGAATCTCAGTCCAGTAAAAAAAGCAAGAAACAAGCTCGACTTTTGAGGAAAAGCGGATCACATTTCCATGCAGATGTCCAAAGTAATAAAAGTGGAAATTAAAATAGAAAGCCACACAAATATGATTCTTAGCAAGACTGTCTCCAACAAGGCAGAAAAGGCCATCAATAGATCTTCATTATCTGAATTGCTAAACGTATCTAAATAAAAGGAGAAACTCAAATATTAGAAGAACTCATCTTTTAAAGTGGTCTTACACAAAACCAACTCTGCTTTGCCTGAACATGTTTTACAGAAAGGGATTTTTTTTTCTTTTACTTCTGCTGGCCTTTTACAGAGGTTTCATTTGCTGGGGTTTTTTTCCTGCCTACAGGGAAGTGGGAATTTCCAGGCTTAACAAGCTTAAATCCCCATGACATATAGTCCCAAATTCTAGAGGCAACTAAGATTTTGATTCTGACTTTGCTCCCTGTTGGTTTCCTCCCTGATGCATGCAATAGCAGTTTTGAATCTCGGCTGTTCCAACAGGAGGGGAAAAAAGGTCCCCGAAGAAAAAGCATTAGTTCTTCCAGTCACCTTACTGCTACCACACTCCAGAATTCAGGCACATGAAACCGCACATGAGAAGGGCTTGCAGCAGCAAGAGGACATCAGACTGGACCAAAACCAAGAGGTCTCCTACATTCATCTGGTAAGAAGGCTGTATTTATATTCGGGTAGTAGTAATCCAAGGGTCCACTGAAGGTATACATTGCATGAAATCTCATTAACTTCTTGTCATTGACTTTGGCTTTTTCTGTCATGTAGAGTGATGTTCTCTGGTCCCAGTTCATCAGAGAGATTGATTTATTAAAAACAGTTTCAAAGTTCCACCACTGTTTACTTATATATCTCCTATTGCTTACAAAACATTAGGAAAAAAAACCCTACTTCAAACACAACCACTTTAATTACTTTGTATCTCGAGACTCATAAAAGTATATTCAATGCTCAAACCCTCTAATTCTACATTTCAAAAGATGTTAATGTCTTATTTTAGTGCCCTGCATTAAAGTCATGCTCAAATCCAAGTCAGTTTAGGACACATGAGAACATACAGAACTTATGATTTTCAACACAACACATTCACTATTTATGAGCATCACCACCACGTTTGGGGTTGGAAGAAGGAAGTATATTCCCTTCATGTCACCTAACCCAAGTGATGGTAATGCCTTAAGAGCCGAGGTAGCAGAGGTAACCATCCTGGGTTAAGAAAACCAGAATTTCATTTTGTAAAGACTGGACATTCCCATCTTTATACAGTCCAAGGCACACAGTAACATCTCAAGTAACTTCTTTCTATTTCAGGATTAAAAGAACTCTTCCAGTTGCCTACTGAAGTTCAGGTTCAAACCAACAAAACCTCTGCTTATGCATCAGGGCTTCCATCATCCCTCTTGAAGAGATTGTCTTCTGCAGCTGGGAATCCTGTGGGCACCTACATTTGTCCTGAGAGGTGATGGGGACTCAAGGCCCCCATCTAACTTTCCTATAAACATGCTCAGAGTAATTAGACCTAAACAAAACACTGTGGGTTCCATCAGGGCTCTGAAGATAAGACAAGCACTTCTTCTTAGGATATGACCAGGGAGCACTGAAGCAAGAACAGAAGCCTCCTCAGCAAGCACAATTCATGTCCACCTACCAACTTAATGAGCCTCCACTGGCTTTGGCAAGTTTCAAACCCACAAATAAGAACACAAGCTATCCCAACATAAACGAGGAGCAACAGCATTCAGGGGGGCTGCAGTTCTCAAGGTGATTCCCTAATAACCCTAGCTGAACCCAGGTCTAATGAACAGACACGGCTTACACTGGTGATGAGAAAGCATTTTATCAGGGGTGAAATTTTACATTCCCCGGGGTACCTGCCTACAGCTCAGGGATGTCCCCCTCTATTAGGGCCAAGCCCTTCCACAGCTGGGAGCATGGCATGAGAGAAAGGATGACTACTCTTCTCCAAAACCAGCAATGCTTCAAGCTCTTACAGCATGATTCATTCCGCAGGCTGAAGATCAAGGTGTTGGCTTACTCCTAATATTGATGAAAAAGGGTAGTCACCCTATTTATAATAAGCCAGCATTACCTCATCTCCAGAAACAGTAAGTCAGCAGCTAGCCTCAGGTGATAAGTAGGGGGTTTCCTTAACAGTCCCCTCAACTGAGATTGAAGAGAAGGTTTGGGTTTTTTTGGTTTTGGGTTGTTTGGTTTTTTAAAAAAAAAAAGAAGAAAAAAGCAGTGGTGGTAACAAGAAAGGGAATATCTTAACAGAAAGAGGGGGGGAACCAATTAACGCTTTCAGCTCATCCCCCTTCACTACTGCCTGGAAATTCTCCTCTGATATAAGCATTGCCTGCTTAGGGCTTTTTAAGAGACCCTTGCACATCCTCACTGATTACTTCCCCTACTCAGGGAGACAGACTGTCCTTTACCCTAAACGCTTTTATCCTCTTGATGAGGTCTCTTACCCAGCTGGATCCTGCCTTCTTCTCCCACTGCAATCTCTGAGCCTGTGAGAAGACACCTGGGGACCTTCCACTTTGCTTAGGAAGGAGATTTAATCCTTTCATATCCTAGCAAGGGGCTGAAGTGATGCACGCCTCCCCCCTCCCCAAACACCTACGGTTACAGTCTTGGGCAATGGATGTCCCCAGCTGAAGAGAAATCAAAGGAAAGGGTTTACTCTACTTTTTTCTGCCTTTCAGGAGTCATTTGAAAGCAGGTGTAGATAAAGAACTGAGGAAAACCCCATAGGGGACAATCCTGCCATACCCAGACAAGATGATGAGGCTTAAAATCTCTGCCGTATCTCATCTTAGCTAAATCACATCCCCCATGTCCTCTGCCCTCAGTTTCGCATGGTGCACATTTTGCTCATTGCCCTCCACCTCCCAGGCTCACACAAAGTGTTTGGTCACACCACTTCTGCCTTCCCTGGGGAGGACCACCTCAATGGGTCGTTTGACTTAATCCTCCAAGGGAGCTGCAGGATGATTCCAGGGTTCACTTCCCAGCCAAGCCCGGGTGGTGAGTCAGACGAGCCAACAGACAGCACTCAGTACAGACAATGATTTTTTTATCTTCAAAGTGCTTTACAAACTAACAAATCCTTACTTCCCCTCTGAAAAAAGAAAGAAGTGGGGGGGAATCCCTAAACATCACCACTGTGATGGAGCAGAGATGCAAATAACCCCAAAAGTCCTTTAATGTCGGAGCAGGGGCAGAGGAGAGGAGTCCTGCTGTGCAGCAGTGCTTTGGGTTTGGGTTGTGGGGTTTTTTTGTGTGGTGTTTTTGGCTTTTACACCAAAGACCTGGATCTGAATCTCATTTCAGATCACTACAGACAACACGGTAGGACAGAGGCTATAAAGCTATGGCCAGCAGGTCCCTTCCCTAAGGGCCATGGAGGTGGGGGTCTGAGAAGCAGGCGGCAGTACATGGATGTCTTCCAAGAATCCACTTGCCTGTTCAGACTGCAAAAGTGCTGCACAATTAATTATACATCTGTGCTACAAAAGATCAGCTCTATAACTGCAGGGGGTGCTATTCATCAGCCTTGAAACGCACTGGCAGAGGACAGCCAGGGTCCAGTAGTTGAAATAAAGAAATAAATAACTACAAAAGCAGGATGCGCTCTGGGTGGTTGGGGGTGAAGTGCAGCGGCGGGACCCAAGTGACCGGGAGCAGAGAGGAGCGTGGCGCTGCAGCCGCTCTGGATGCGGGGCTTTGCTCCGGAGCTTCGCCAGCCAGAGAGGCCAAGGAGCCACCGGTCACCGGGGTGAGGTGTGCAGGCAGAGAGAGCAGTGGCAGCGAGGAGCCTGCCTGACACCTGCATGCGCTTTTCCTTCCTCAGCCCTCCTCTTTCGAGGAGGCAGCAAAACATCACGTTCCCAGTAGCGAGAGTGTGGCCCGAAGTGGCTTCATCGCAGGGGCAAATCCTGAAGGATCCCCTTTCCCCCATCCCTTTCTTTTGAAGCCCCCCTTTCCTGGAGCGGGCATTTAGCAAGTACAAATACACCACAACGTTAGGCATCCTTCCACTGTCACTCTCCACTATCCTTCCTCCTCCAGACACACACACTAACACAAAATGACGGCTTCCTCAACAGACTGAATGAGCAAAGCCCTCGCCACGATCCTTAATTGTCTCTGCTTTACTCTCTTGCTCCAGTCATATTATATCACAAAACTCAAAGCAGCCCACCCACTGCCCCGGTCTTTGTCCAAAATCTCAAGTGAACAGTAAATCGGACATAGGGAAAAAAAAAAAATGCTCAAGAAGAAGGGAGGGGCAAGCTAGCCCCCCTTTTCCTCCTCCCCCCCCCCCCTTTTTTTTTCTCCTTTTTCTTCCTCATTTTTTTTTTTTCATTTTGAGGTTGCTCTTTGCTGGTGCACCCACACTGCTATTGTGCAGTTGTCAGTTAAAACCAACAACAACAACAACCACCAAAATCCCCCCCCAAAAATATGGAGATATTAAATAAATCGTATCTCACACCCCTTGAGAACGTGACCCTGCGGCCCTGCCCTTCTCCCTCCTGCTGTCCCCACGCATGCTGGTGAAATGGCAGGCCCCCACCCCATCCACCCCCCTGCTACTTTCAACCTGCAGAGCCAGAGAAAAATGAAACCGCATCCAGAACTAAACCAAAATAACAACGAAAACCATCGTCAACGAGAGATACAGGGTAAAGGAAGGGAGGGGGGAGAAGCCCACACACACACACACACGCACATGCATAAACCCCATAACCCATTTATGTCGGTCTCGGAGCAAGCAGGAGCCAGACTGCAGCGAGCAGCCAACAAACAGCTGGGGCCTTTCAACAGGGACAAGGCGAGCGGTCCCCCGTGCCCGGCCACGCCGGACCCCGGCCGCCACGCGCCCCCGCTGCCCACCCGTCCGGGCCCCCAGCCACCCAGGCAGGCACCCACCCGGCTCCCCGCGCACCCGGGGTGGGCACGGCTGCGTCACTGGGGCGGATGACACGCACAGGGCGCCGCAGACACACGGCCGCCGCCACCGCCACCGCTGCGCGCGTGGTCGGCCAGAGCTGGCCTCTGCAGGGCAATTTTCCACTCTCAACTTTCAGGGAGAGGAAGAGAGAGATAAAGCCCATTTACTGTACCTTTCTGGCATCTTTCTCAGCTTTCCCTGCTGCTTCTCCCCACCCCCTTCCGATTTATCTCAGCTACTGGTTTTATAAACCGAGAGGGTGGAGGGGGGGGAGGGAAGAGGAGGGGGCTTTTTTTCCCCCCCCTCTTCTCTCAGCCCCGTCTGCACCTTCTTTCCGAGCCCGCCGGTGAAGTCACAAGACTCAGTCTCTGACATCACACAGAGCCCACAAACGCCGGATTGTGACTTCACTGCAGGGTAGAACAGAGAGGAATAGGAGAGGGGAGGGGAAAAGGCTCTTATTCAAACACATATCTGCAGTAGTAACAAAGGGAACTCAGGAAATGGCTGGCCAAGAAAATGGCTTTTTTTTTTTTTTTTTTTTTTTTAATTTGGTATAAAACATACTCTCTTTTCTTGTGATTTTTGGGTGGGTTTTTTCCCCAAATAAAGTTTGTGGCCACGATGGCAATACCTTTTCAAAGTGGTCTGAGCAGGACAGACAAGCGCCAGCCCCCAGCGCAGCACAGGCTCCCGCAGGCCTTTCGGGACAGAGCTGCTCTCCATGGCTGCGCTGGACCTGCCGGGGCTGGACCAGGATAATGTGCTGAAATTCGAGGGGCACTGGCAACCAAGGAAAGGCTCTGGGGGGAAATAAATGTCAGAGGGGGACTGAGGGGAAAGGACTGAAACAGGCAGATGCTGAGGGTCGCGCCTGGGATGCACTGGGAAAGCAAGTGCCGAGAGCCACCAGGCAAGCAGGGCCACCCGTTGCGACCAAAGACCCATGGCAGAGCCATGGACCAGCTGAGGTAATGCTAACTCATATGCACTTGGGGTTTTTGTTTTCCCACCTGAGGATCAAAACCCACTTTTAAACTACAATTGGAGTAAAAGAGGTAGTAAAGGTCAGGGTTAATGTAACAGAGTTGTATGTGAGGCCTATGCAAGGCAATAGGGTTAAAGAGGGAGGTTTTCGGTTCCCTGGCATATTTTTAGGGTTTAGGTGCCCTGGGGAGGGGCAGGGAGCCTGGGGTAGGTGAGAGAAAGGCCAGGAGCCTTTGAGGTACTCCCAATACAAGGCAACGCTTGGATGTTGCTCTGGGAGCAAAAGCTGATGATACAGACTTCTGTGGTCATTTCTGAAATAAAGCCCAATAGGAAAAAAAAGGGCTATTAAGTAGCTATTGGCTTACTGTGGCCTGGGAAGGTTTGGGGGTTTTTTTGGTTAGAGCTGGAGGTTGTTTTTTTAACATCGATTTCTTAAAATTTAACACAAACATGTTGGTAAATAAGACCCCCGCCTGGGGGAAAAAAAAAAAAAAAAAAAGAGAAATGTGTTATTTTTCTTTGAAATGGTTTTTTTTTTTCTCTTTTTGAAGCAAGGCAGCTCAAACACTTACACTGTGCTTAATCCTGCCTGAAGGCCAGGAATTCAGAGGGATAAGCCAAGGGCACAGCCACAGCCAAGTGAAATAAAAAAAATTTAAGAACTAAATAGTGCTAATTGCGGACAATGTTGTGTTTGTAAAGTTATTTGAACTGCAGAGCCAAAGGGGAGGGAGCCTGTGCTCCTCACAGTGTGTCCGCTCCTCTCTCCAGCCTCCATCCCTGCCCTCAACGAGACCTACAAAGCATTCCCCACCGCCGCACCGGCCTGGAAGGGAGGAGAAATCAGCACTGCCATCGCCGCCTGCCCTTCCCGCAACCTGCCAGTGCGGCAGGAGGGAAATCTGCACGTGGAGCGCGCGAGAAGTGAGGAGGAAACAATCCAGATCCCTGCCAGGAGCCAGCTGGCAGGTACGTTCCCGACTTGCGGCTGCCTGGCAGCGGGAGCACCCCACAAGTGCCCAAGGTGCCTCGGAGGGCTGGCAACACATGCAGGGGCACTGGAAGTCCAGCAGCAGGCAGGGGTGAGAGGTGCTTGTAGGAAACTTGTACCCCAGCGGCTCTATGTGCTTCCAGCATAAAACCCAGGTGGCCAGAGGATGCTCTTCTAGATGGGAGCTCCTCCATGGCTGAAGCCTCCCTTCCCACACCAACTCTGATCCCAGTGCCTTGGGGCATCGCCTGAGCCCTGGCACAGTCACAACTCCAGGAAAGATTTCCCCTGTTGTTTTATGGCTTCTCTGTGCCAGTACAGCAATAAACCAGGCTGCAACGGAACGAATAAACTCTCCTGCCTCTGCTTGCAAAAGGGAGGGAAAAGATACGAACTGCAAGCAGCGAGGTCCCCATCTGATCTTGCATCCTCCAGCAAGTCTTGCTCCTTCTTTGGCCACAACTTTTCTACCTTTTTTATACTGACTGAATGTCCTTTCATCATTTTTAATTGTTTTTTTCCACCCTGCTGACTGCATGAAACCTCCATGTTTATCCTGCTCCTCCCCTCTTGGGGAATCACTCTCAAGCCGCCCGTGTCGGGGAGGCAACATGGCTGCCAGTGTGCCAGGATGCCAGCAAGGCGAGGAGGTGAAGGCGGGAGAGAGGGAGGCACCGGCGTTTGTTGGGAAGCGGAATAAAGAATTGGGGAAGAGGAAGGAATCTAACACATGCACACCAACCAGCATGGGCTTGCTCCAACTTGGCCTACAACGCAATTACCTGACTTGGAGGCCAGCCAAAGCCTCCCAGGCTAAGTCCCTCTGCACTTGTGCAAAGTGCTGTCAGAGCTACTGGGACCATGAACAGTCAGGGCTTCGGCAGCGCATCTCGTCCAAAAAAGAGAAGGGGGAAAAAAAAACCCCAACCAAGAGACAGGGCAGGGACTGAATGGGCTTATTTTCACATAACTGCAATTGTTTTGTTGATGCGGAAAGGTAATTAAAAAAAGTTCTGATTTCAAACGTGCCACAGAATTCCCAGAGCCCGGAGGCTGCTGCTTAGAGGCAGATTAATCACACTGAATTCTCCATCTAGATATTGCATGCACTCCAAACTCCCACCGCTAATAGCTCTAATATTCTCCTCAGCGTGTGCATGCTGCTGGTGTTATGTTCCAGGAATATTAATTCCCCAACTCAAGCTCCTTTCGCTTGCGCATGTACCCTAAAGGCTTGCTGCCGGGCACGGGGAGATTATGGAAAAGAGAAAACAGGGCTAGAGGAGAACCGGGGTGCAAAGGTACTGGCTGGAACTCCTCAAGGAAAGTCATTAATGTTCTTTGGATAAGCAAGCCATCCAAATAAAATCTACCTGAAGGACAAGTTCTTTAAACAAAGACAGCCAACTACACACGCACAAGATGGTTGAAATTAAAATGAGCTCCCAATGCTGGCTTTGTGTTACCCATTCCTGCTACCCTGAGACTTGCCCAAAATTTCAGCCCTATTGTAAGCTCTGAACTAGATGTTTTGTTTGTCTTCTGCTGGTGTCTTCCCTCACCCCCCCTTTACACTCAAGCAAGGCTGCACTCATCAACTCTTGCTACCACATGCTAGTAACAGTGAAAAATAGAGCAGGGTATAATGCAAGCACCCAAAGAGCAGGTAGTGCTTTACCTGGCAAGCCCCTTCTACGCCTAGCAAAAGTGACAGGCCAGTAGGTTCAGGGTCCAGCTCAAGGTCTCGCTGCATGTCAGGGACCAGGAGGTGCACCCCTGGGATCCTCATTCCACATGGAAAATAGAAAAGGGGAGAACGACGGCAGGAGAGAAACGTGTAATTTTTCTTTGAATTCAAATACCTGCCGTTCCTAGTAAGCAGTTCAGTGTGTGTGTGATCTATATATATGGCCAAAAGGCCAGCTGCTAAGCTTTAAAACCAATGCACACTTGAAAAGTACCATTTAAGATGCCTATGATGTAATTTTCAAAGCTACTAAATGCCCAAAGCTCCCAGTGCTGTTCAGCGAAGACTGCAGGCAATCGCCAGATTAAAACACAGTTCCCTGAAACTGGCCACACCAGGACGCTGGAAACCACCACGCAGAAGACACCTCAATACGGATGGCACTGGTCACGCTTCCATTTAGTAGGATTACCTGCATGACAAGAAGCTGTGGTGGGCATGATTTTCTTTGTCAAGCAGTCAAAATATGTATCTCCATGTAATACAGATCAGCAGGTAAATAAAAGGGAGTTTGCCCCTTTCATTGCAGGCGTTTCTAAGCAGTGCACCAGCGCGGTACTTGAACCACAGGTTAATTTGGACGTACAGACCAGCCCATCAGCTGTTTTCACAGCTCACACCACCTTACCCAGCCTCTGGACTAGAACCTGCAATACCACCAATGCACAGATGTAGGTGGTGATCCTTTCCACAATCATGGCAGGTCAAACAAAAAAGGCAACATTTTTACGGCTGAACACTTTACAGGGGGCTGGTGGTGGTGGGAGGGAGACCCACTAGAACGTTGTTGAAACTTCCTCTGTATCATGCAGGTCTACAATCACACACATGCCTTGAACTCTCAGACGATTCCTTAAATTTGGCTCCTGCAGCAGGGAGCGGGAGGATGAGACTCCAACACAGGCACTGCCTGCGTAAGGCCCTTGGGGCTTAACACTGCTGTACTGGAAGGGGAGAGGCACGAGCTTCCTTCGCTGCGATAAACCAAGGCATCACTCTGTGTAGCTTAGGTGCAAATCTGTGATCTGCTTTCTCTCTTTGTACACAAAGAATGAAGGTGATAGTGAAGCTGACATCTAAATCCTCACTATTGCACATCTGAGATAACCCCGGCTGTTTTTGTTTTTCATACTCAAATGTATGAGAAGGGAGAAAGACAGGAGGATTTCAACCCTTGCCAAACCCTGTCGCCAGCCCCGAGTTACAGATCTATGAACTCTTACATGGGATGAGGGCTCTTTGCTTTTATCTCCTTGCGCAGCGCATGTCCTCAGCCCTTTGCAAACAGATGTTTTGCCCTCCGAAAGAGAAAAGAAGGAAGAGAGAGAGAGAGACGGAGCACCAGCACACAGGAGAGAGCGCGAGCATGAGCAAGAATGCTGTCTGCAGATGTCAATCAGGACTTCAGTCTAGGTCTAACCTGCCAGTCCTGCAAAAGGAGGATACATGAATTTTCTAGTTGGATAGTCAGTATCATCAAACAAGAAAATTGTGAGGTTTAGATTGTAATGCAGTCTCACGTTCAGTAAAAGGGCCTCGCTACATGGAGATGATGTGGGACTGAGGAGCCTATTCCTAGCACCTTAAAAATTAAAATTTCACTACAAATATTCTAAAGCAATGGTCGAAAATAGCACAGCATTTCAGACCGGTTTTGAACAGCATGGTAATATTGGCACGGGGGAAGTGATTGTAGGTAGAATACTGTCAGGTTTGGGGAGAGCTTTCTCTGCATTTTAAAAAATTATATGAAGGAAAATATTCTTGGGAATGCAAAGTCTAATGATTACATGTATATAGAGAGTGTCATCTCTATCTTGGCGTTTAGCAGAAATCAACTCCCCCACACCAACACCCTCCCTTCTAGCCACCCACCCTGATATTCTTCTTCACCACTTCCCACCCATTAACCCAGTACCTGCAGTGCAGTGTTCAAGTGGGACTGGCGGAGCTGCTGCCGCTGTCATCTCCTCGGAGCTGGCAGTCACCTGCCAATCTCGCCCCCACTTCCTCCTCCCTCCTGCTCCCCCCCACCCCTCGTCAGTGCAGCTTTCCCTGGGGATAGATCACTCTTCCCCCCCCTCCAGCAGCCTGACAAATAACTACTGTTAACTCAATAATATCCCCCTCCCAGGTTTTTTAATTACCAGCCGTCCGCAGGGCGCGAGACTCACACGTACAGATTGGAACGGGCCAGAGAGGGAAGACAGCAACAGGGGGTCATGGAGTTCGGGCTGACACCGGCTTCACGCCGACGGATGGGGTCCTTGTCCTCCATCCACATGGCAGGGCTGGCACAGGCAATCCACAAATCCCAGTGGGATGCTGCCGCCTGAGCAGGTGCAGCGGGGGGTAATGTGCCACTGTATTTGGGGAGGGGGGAGGTGGATTTAGTCTTGCAAGGGCTGATGTGGGAAGCTGCTCCTGCAGGACAAGGAGAGAGAGGCTTTGCTACACCTGCTGAGGAAGCACCATCCATCCAGGACAGCGTTTGTTTATACGGCATTTTAAATGAGAACCAGAAAAAAGGTGGGGGAAGGGAGAAGGGGCGGGGGGGGGGGGGGGGAATCAGGTGCATTTCTGTTTGTACATCTTTACCAAATACATCTGTGTTTTCACATATGAAATGGCCTTTTTTTTTACCCCTTTGCAAGGCAATAGTCTTATTTTGCCATTTTTATTTGCTGAAAATTCATGGGACTGTGGCCTTGTATTAAACGGGCATGGCTTTCTGACCTTTCAAACAAGCTCTCCACCTAGTATTTGTTTTTTACACTTCCATTTACACTCCCTTGATTTTTAACAGGTCTGAATAAGGCTCTTTTTTTTAAAATATGAAGTTTTATCTAAATAGTCATAAGCCTGTTAGCGCTCGAGTTGTCCATCGAACTTCCCCTCCCCCCCAGAGGTTAAACAAAACCAGAAATCCTTTTGTACTTGAAATAACAAGCTGGGAGGAAAGGAAGAAAAGAAGGATAAAAACCCCCAAGCCCCACATTCTGTCCTTTTTAAATCATAAAGAGACACTGAAAAAGGGGCATAAACACAAGGCTTCCCCCCCCCTCCTTCTTCTCCTCCTCTCCTTCCTTTGTAGGTCACCTTTACTATGAAGACATTGATGCTTTAAGTCTTCATTTGCTTAAATCAAGAGAGTAAGTTCAACACCCCCATCAGGTAACCACCATCCCCCAGGCAGGGGGATGAAAGGGAAGGGGCATCCATCCCAGCCCTCCACCCTGCATGGGGCGAGGACAGGCTCTTTCCTGGGAAGAGGCAGGTGTTTTTCGAGGAGGACAAGCCTGAGAGCACAGCAGCAAACACGCTGTGCTCAGGTGGAAGGGGAGCAGGCAGACATGTTGTATTGAGGGATAGCCGCATGACGGCCTCTGCACTCCGGCAAGGGCTGAGGAAGGCAGTCAAGGGAAGGCACTTTGGCAGCCGCCCCTCAGCTTCGGGGGAGCATCCTGGCAGGCGAGAGAGCCCCCACTTCCCTGAAACAAACAACAGCTTTCCCAATGCTTCATTAAACTAACACAGCTTCCCGCCATTGCCCCGGCAACCGACACAGGCCTCCTGTTTGCCAGCTGGGGGAATTAAAGGCAGCCTGGCAGCCAGCCCCTGGCTCCTCCGAAAGCTCCTCTTACACTGTCAGAAAGCACCCCCAGGTAGGGGATGGGGCCAGGCGACTCCCAAGGTGCTACCTGAGATGGGGCAGGAGCCTAGCAAGCTATGGTCACCAGGGACCTCACCACTGCCACCAGTGCTGGTGCTCGAGGGCTCGCCAAAATGATCCCTGGAGTGGAAAAGGACCAAGTAACCCCTTGGATAGGCCAATGGAGCAAAGGTAGACACTACTCCCCATCACAGCATCACCTCTGTCCAAACATGATCAATAGTTCACACTAATTTGCAACACACTCCTCTCACTGCCCATCTGCCAGCTGAGTTAGCAAATCACATGCCCTTGTCCCTGGTTTTCTTCCTTTCTCTTAAATCACATACACCACAAGGTAGGCCTTAGCGTGAGCCCCCCCCTTCCATTACCCTCTTGGTGGACTCTGGAGACCACAGAGGACAAGCTGCCCCATCCTTCGCTGTTCTTAAAGAAAGCCATCTTAGGAAGAGCTCCAAATGAAAACACCGATGTTGTACCGGCCTTGAACACTCAGACACCCTCCCGCCCGCCCCTCTGCCTGCTCCCGGTCCAGCCGTTCAAACTGAGTAGGCAGAGACGTCCCTCCTCACAGCCACAGCAGAGGAGCTCCTTACGCTGCCCAAATCCCAAAATTAGATCCGCTGGGCAGTGTGGGTGTGATGTGCCAGCTGCTTCCAGCACCTTCCTCCCACCACCACAAAGGAAGCTCGCCAAACTGGTGAGGGGAGGAAAACACCTCGCTGCACAACGGCGACACATAAAGGAGCACTATTCACTCGCTCGGGCATCCACATCTGTTTTGTCCTGTTTTCCATGACTACTGGCTGTGAGCAGAGGTCTCAGAGGGAGGAGCATTAAGTATTTATTCCAGCTCTCAGTTTTGTCAGCTTCTGATGCCACCACCGTGTTTCGATTCTGCTTCAAAAACAACATTGGGGGTTTTTTAATCCAGGGATCCCAAAACAACCCTGCAAAGGTACCTCCAACCTCATCAGCAGCAGCCTAGAAAGGCTTTCCTTAGCTCTGCAGCACACGTTTCACCACAAACTTAACTCCGACCCACTTGTGTCATGCCTCTAAACAATTATTATGTCCTACTCCTCTCTTATTTTGTGATAGTATTTTGCTTTGTGAAATACTGCTTAGGTACACTTAGTAGAATTAAGAAAAAATTAAAGGAGAGGAAAATAATGAAATTCATACATTCCAGAATCTGGCCATTACTCTGCACTGCACGAGGAAGTGGCACACTGAAAATGTGGAGCTGTTTTTAAGTATTAAATAACATTCTCTAGCAATCTTTCAGAGACAAATGTACAGGCAGTACATCCAAGCAACCCTACAAAAATTATCCCAGAGATCCCACCTCAGTGACAGGAGACAGCACTATAGCAAAGGGTATCTGTGCAAACCTTGAGCAGAGGGAAATAAGGGGCTGGAAAACAAAATAAAAAACACCTCCCTTCAGTCTAAAGCTCCCAAAAAGAACTGTCGCAGACCATGAAAGGGGAGTCTTTGAGGTTAAGAGGAAAAAGTATGAACCTTTTCACATCATCCACTGTAAATTATAGCAGCAGTGGAAGCATACTGCCTTAGCTTGGATGGGAGTTGCAGAAAAAAGGGGAAGCTTTCAGCTACTTGCAGGAGAAATTACGAGGCAAAATTGCACGGGGAAGATGAGGGAGACCACTGCAGGTAATGGCCATTAGACTGGCAAGACAGGTTCAAAGCTCCAGGCCAGAAGTCCTGGTTTAACCGTGTGTCTCCTACTTTGGAAGTTTCTGATATTCTGATCTTCTGGTTCTCTCCTTGTGCAAGACTCTGACCTCTCAATAACTCACACATGCATGCACACACACACACACACACACACACACACACACACACAAAAGGCAGGTTTCTGGTTCTTAAGCTTTCCTTCACAGCTTTCCTTCACAATAAGAAGTTGAATCTGGGAGACCTAAACCCAAATTCCTTCCCCCAAACAGAAAACCAATTTATGTTTAACCTTTTTTTTCTTTTTTTCAAGTAGTGCCAGGGCGTGGAGGGAGAGGAGGCTGACAACCCTGAGGCAGAGGGACACCTGCACCAATCTGGACTGCTCTGTGCCCTGTCCCCACCTCTCCAACTGGGAAGCACTCACAGCCTACTGTTGCCAAACCCACTTTTATTCTTTCCATGCTCCTCACTAATTAAACCTTCAGTCAGGTCTGCCTCTCCTCCCACCTGGAGTAGCTCAACTCCCTGCTTTCACATTTTTTTCATTCTTCCCCAGACCCAGGAGATTTAAGTTTCTTGAGTCTCAAAGCTCCTGGATGACGGGGTGGGTAAGGAACTGTCTCTCGTCTCAGGTGAAACACAGTTCCCCTCTGCCTGCCGTCCTCGGGGGCTGGATTTCAGAGCAGAAGAGACTGCTGTCAGCGAGCCAAAGGCGCGCAGGGGTAGGGGAGGTGCTGGTCTTGTGTGTGCGCCGCGTCCTCCTTCCTCGCTGCTGCCATACATGATTAATCATCCCTGAGACACGCCCGCTGCTTCCCTCTGGCTCTCCAACAACCATAACAGCAGCGGCAGCAGCAGTTGAGAGCAGGGAGACCTCCTCAGGTTCCCGGCCCCAGCCCAGCGAGCATCTCCCAGCAGGGACCTCTGATCCTCACACACATCCCTCTCTCGCACGCGCCAGCCTGCCTCATGGCTTCGCAATTAATCGCTCCCTTCCCCCCATTTTCAAACTCGGCTCGTCTCCCACCCCTCCCCCACCCCCCGTCCATCTGTGTCTAATTGCATTTCATCTGTAGTCATTCTCTGGAAAACTCACCGGGAAGGTGTCCAGGAGACTAGCACAAGCTCAAACACGCACTTGACACGGGGAGCCGGGGGGAGCCCGGCTGCTCTGCCGAGGTGGATTGGGGGCCCACCTCTCGCCTCCCTGCTCCCAGCCCGGGCAGGGGATGGGGTGCCTGCTGGCGGGCAGGAGGCTGGCAGCAGGGAGAGGCGGCACGCCGCCAGGAAGGGCCAGCAAGAGCTGGCGGGGCAGAGGTGAGGCTGCTCAGATGGCAGCTTGTGCTCCACCACCACAGGAAGCTCTTGCTCCTCTGCTTCCTCTGCCAAGCACTGCCGGTGGGCTCTGCCAAGGCCAGTGCTGGGGGAAAGGCAGAGGAGAGGCAGGGTCCTGCCAGCATGACCTGCAGGATCTGGGGGCAGGATCCAACAGCAGCCAACAGGATCTGGGGGCTCCCATTGCCTCTGCTCTCCGGGATGCTGCCCCCTTCCCCATACAGGCGCTTTCCACTTTCATTACAGGTGTTCCTGCCTTGTCCACTGCACGCTTAAACTGGCCACATCCCAGCTGTGCCTGGTGCGGTGCATGCAGCCCTGCTGGTCACACAGCTCCTTGGTCCCACCCCATCGCTTTCCTGATGCTCCAATCCCACATGGCTTCCTGTAAAATCCATACGTTAGCCAAAGACTTGTTCACCCTGGGAAGGGAGCAATAAGCTGGGCCCTGAATAGACAGCACACTGGGCACTGGGCACCAGCTCATGCCGTAACCACTCTTACTTGACACCACCGGAGCAAGCAGCTCAGCTCTTAATTGCGTATGAAAAATGCCCACACAAAATAGTCCACAACAGCAGAGCGCCATAAACTTACACCCCAGCTTACTGCATGCCAACTTCCCTGCATAAACAAGCATAAGTGCACAGTGGTTTCACACTACAAGCAAGGTTTCCTCCTGGAGAGGCAGGCCCCAAACGCAGGCTATTTAAGGTGTTAGACTAGGGGCTGGGCACAGACCACAAGTTCATTTTGCATAGGCTGGAGCCACCCGACTTCACTGCTGCATAACACAAAGGTATGGGTCTGGAGGTCAGCTTGGCTTTCAACACGGGAAAGGTTCTCCACCTTTTCCGCAAAGAGTCAGTCTTCCAGCTGTGGGAGGGTAGGGACTGAACTACTAACCCATATAACACCACCTTAAGCCTTGTCCATTCGCTGCCAGAACTTCAAGCATTCACAGCTCTGATAAGGGTGACATTTACTTCAGTAGGCCAGCATTTTAAACCCAGACTAATCTTTTTCAACTTTTTTTCCTCCAGCTAGCCAGCAGCTCTGCAGGCAGATTTGCTTCTATCCAGGCTACCAGTGAGGAGAGTGATTACAACCAGGTAACTCCCAGGTTTTCCCTTTCATTTGCCTTCCATTGACAATGGCTGCCCACCAAAATCAGTCCAAGAGATGCAAACACAAAAGTAAGCAACTGAGTTACCATGACTAATAAGTTACCATTTGCCAGCTGAGTCACACTAACACTGAACCAACCAATCTCCGGATGGTTTAAGCAAACATTTTACTGCTTACTGAAGTGAAGAAGGATCGCAAACTACTAGAGTCTAGATGACAATTTATAATCTCATCATGGTTAATCAACTTGCTGGCAGTCATCGGTTCATACACTTTGCTCTGCCAGTACCAGATTGAGACAAACCTTTTGGTTCCACCAAATGCCACAAGCCAAATGCATTTCTGCAGTACAATTGCAATACTGTTTGTGGTGAAGATGCAAAAAGCTACTATATTTTTATCCTTTTAAGCCCCTTCTCAAAACAGTTATTCTAAGGAAAAGTGCCATATTGAAGCTGTTCACCTCCAGAAGCAGATTCAATAGAAACATAAGTAAATATATCTTTAAGTAAGCACAAAAATCATCCTACCTTATTCCTAGGTATTGGACACTGGACCAAGAATCCCAGAAGTCTGGGTTCAGTTCCCAGTTTTGATGCAGACCTTCTGCACCATCTCAAACCACAGAGCACGGTTCTTTATGAAGATACAAGATGGGGACGCTACTAGTTTTGACACAAAGCAAGGTAGAATGCATGCATTGATGCTTGTTAAAAACCTTTACACAAAAGACAAGGGTTGTATAAATAATTAAATATAAATACAACAGATTTACCACTGCCCCAGAATTCTGACTTTGTAAGGTAGTCTACAGAGAAGGGTATTTTCCTGATGCTTACTCATTTAATGAAAATAAGTACCTGTAAGAGAACAGACAGCACTCCATCTGCAGATTAATTTTACCTGCTTTCAATGCTAGTTCAGAGCCAGCACATGCCGGGAGTAAACAAAATCCATTACAAGACAACAGTTTGTGACAAATGAGAGCAACACATGGACTGAGGACCACTGAACAAGTCCCCCATGCAGATCAACATCACAGAAACCACCATCACTCCTCTGAACTCTTGCAGAGGTCAGGAATTGGGCAAGACACAGAAACTTACCTATCCTTCCTCTGCTAGGGGCACTCTGCTCTGTGTCAACACACGTCCTCCGTGCTGGCAAAGGAAGTTTTTACTGGCATTGTCTGAACCGTATCGTTACAGTGCAAGGACTGTCAACCCTGTCTCTTTCATCAGCACAGAGTTCTCCTTATCAGAGAAGCACAAAAGGGAGAGAGAATTATGTACACACAAGCAGTGTTTCTCCGATGCTCAGCATAAAAATCTAATCAAAATTGTACCAGAATGGTGATGTGAAAAGCACCCTGCCAAGTCAGTAATAAATATAAAATTCATATCTTACATTTCCACAATGTATCACCTCTCATCCTGCAGTACTTTACACATTGTTGGGACTCGGATGAATCCCCAAATCAGAACAGATTTGTACTGGAATCTCACATTTTTGTTGGCTTCACGTTCATTCAAATTACACCCTTTAGTGAGAGTAGGATAGCAGCACTTAAAATGGCCCCTTGAATGCGGCAGAGGCCATTTTAAACAGGCCCAACTCCTTCCAGCCACTGGACTCGTCCCCTCCAGTTTGTCCCCCATGCACCCCCTGTCCCTCTCACTCTCTGAGCCCTGTCCTCGGCCCTGGTCCCCCTCCCACTCACCCTGTGGCAGAGGGAAGACAAAGTGGTATTCTCAGGGTGTATAAACAGCTAGCTCACCCCACTAGGCCCCATTGATGATATCCTAACTCCAAATACAAACCATCTAATTCTGCAGACTGCAGCCACTGACATCTGAGCAAGCCTCAGAGTTAAAGGGCAATAAACCGCTATCTTCTCGGCTTTCACTCTTCCCAAGCAATACCACTGCACAGATATTACACACAGCATCTGCAGAGACCAAGAGCTACGTTGGCAGTACTTCTGGCTGCGTTGAGCAGCCAGAAGTAGTAACAGCTTCTCCTTTTTGTGAAGGCCTCGTGAATTGGGAGAAAACTAGAGGTGACAAGGAGTGAAAAGTCACAGCCCACCTCCCTGTGGCTCATTATCCTAATACCCATCACTGAATCCTTCCTGACAGATGCATTTGCCAACGAGACTGATGGGAACACTGAGCAGTGACATTCCTTCTTATCCCATCAACATGCCTATATGACAAAACCATGTCCATTTTTGGCCTAAATATTTCATCTTCTGAAAGACAGATGCATAAAATGTAGGAAGTGCCAGAAAACTCTGAGGAACACTACAAATGTTAGTAGCAGGAGGTACCTTAAGACAGAAGTGCTGACTGTAGTCCTCCACACAATATACCATACCTGATCACCACAGGTCTAAATAGGGAAAGCATCTTTAAAAGCTCAGCTAACACTAACTTGTCTAAACAAACACCAGATTGTCACAACTACTCAGGAGCCATGAGCGGTAGTTCAGTTCTTCTAAATTCTGATGTTGCCTCTAAGGAGCCACAGACGATCTCAAACTCCTCTGCCTCATCACTAGCGGTAGCACAGCTAACTAGGGATGGCAGCAGTGAAATGCACTGCAAGGTTTCCCTTCTGTCAGTAAGATTTTGGAGCTCTTAATATTTTTCATATTCATATCTATTCACTTCTTTGTGGCACTGCCTACAAACCAAGTACTTAAGGAAGAAAAAACCCTTGGAAGCCACAACAATATGAATGATTTAAAGTAGCCCATCCAAAGAAGAAAAAAGAAGCTACTAATACTTGGAGATGCTTCCAAAAGGAGGTACATGATAAAGGTATTCTTTATTTCTTCTATATTTCCAAGTACATTTATCTGCAACTACACTGACAAAAAATCAGGACACCTCTGGCAGCAGAAACACAACTGTAGCCCACTCAAGAAGCAACTCCTGACATTAAAAAAAAAAAAAAAAAAACAAAAAAAAAACCCCACAAACAAAAAAAACAAAACCATAAAATAAAACCACCACCCCACCATGTCATTTAGCTTTACAATGAGACGATAAACTATACATCATTTGTCTTCCTTTTCCTAGTATAGATAACGCTGTAGAACAGCCTCACCCAAAGTGTGGTCCACAGGTCGCAACTGGCCTACAATAGGTGGTCCATGCAGCATGCTATCTGCAAACAACACTCAGCGAGCCATGGCACCTAATAAAACTCCCTATCATAGAATTATAGAATGGTTTGGGTTGGAAAGGACATTAAGATCATGTAGTTCCAACCCCTCTGCCATGGGCAGGGACGCCTCACACCAGACCATGTCACCCAAGGCTCTGTCCAACCTGGCCCTGAACCCTGCCAGGGATGGAGCATTTACCATTTCTTTGGGCAACCTGTTCCAGTGTCTCACCACCCTCACAGTGAAGAACTTCTTCCTTATAGCTAACCTGAACTTCCCCTGTTGCTCTGTGTCATTTTTCTCACCATAAACACTGAATGTTTTCATGAGTATATGACAGATAAGCATTTACATCGAAATGTAAAACATCATCCAGAGTGCATCTATTTTGACCAAAGAGAAGAGACAGTATAAGACCTGGAATTCCTGAGAGAGCCAGCCATCACAACTGAAACATCAGCATTTTCAACTCACAGTCATTGCAATGATGATGGCATAGGAGATGCAGGATGCATCGGTGGGCAGTCTCCTGGAGAAGACTGTTGTAACAGAGCTACTTTTATGTACAGGTGGGCGCTGCTGCAAGCAAATAGCTGTGCTTGCAGTATTATTAGCAGCCTCTAGAGCTGACAAGCATCAAATGTTTTGGTTGCAATAATACCTGAAAGCCAGTATTTAATTCTAGATGAAACCTACTCAAAAACCTCATGATGAAATAGAAGGTTGCAGAAGAGCATCAAGTACCTTACCAAGAACCAGAAATCAGTTTATGAACACAAGGATTAAATACGAGAGCTTGCTGAGCAGTGGTCAATGAGCTGGGAACTGAACTGTCTACAAGCCTCTGACAGACACAAACTAAAAAAGGGCTCATTCAATGCTACCTGAACTATGCTCAGGTCCAGTGGAAACCAAGAAAGGAAAAACATAAGCCTGTTGCTGCATGCGGAAAACAGGACAAATCACCTAAACAGGGAGGCATACAGTCTCTTCTTCTTATAAAAACATTGGAAATGCAATCACTTGGGACAGCTAAAACTAAGCTGAACTCAACCACCAGAAAATGTGCAAAAGGAAGAAGCACATCTACTGTGTTTTGATAATGTGAAGGCAATCAAATCAGTGGGATGAGGTTTTTTTGTTATTGCTGGCTAAAGGATATTCAATTCCACAGCTAACGGCGACTTACTATTACTTATCATTGTCTACCCAGGGTTCGGTGTGGGACAGTCCCTGTCACACATGAATGTGACACACCTGTACCTATAGTACAGTACTGTGCAGGAGGCTTCAGGCAGAACCTCCATTCCTGACTCTTTGAGGATAATCAAATAGCCATGCTGAATCAGGCTGGTGGTTTGTTTGGCTTAAAATGTATATACTCCAACAAGTAATTAATATTTTGAGTAGAGAAGGCCTTTGTGAAAGAGTCACCATGCTCAACTCCTTCAATTAAGGTTTTAAACGTTCACATTCATAGATTTACACCTCCCACTTGTCCTTCAGCAATGAGAGAAAAGACCAGAGTTTAAACTCCTGGTGCCTCAAAGATGAAAAAAAGAGAGGGAATATAAAACCAAATCCTCCAGAAAACAACAGGAAAAAAAAAAAAAAACAAACCCAAACAAACAAAAAAAACCCCACACAAAAAAAAAAAATAAAACCCCCAAAAAAACAAAACAAAAAAAAAAAACCAAAACCAACCACCAACCAAATTTAAAAAAAAAAAAAGGGGGGGCACCAAAAACCTACCAGGCGTTTTATCCATCTCCAGAAAGAAGAAATCATGTTCCGGTTGGTCCGCTGAGAAATTTGTCTCTTCCTGTGTTGATAAATGTGTGTGTAAGGTGAATTAGAGAAGCAACTTGGGCAACTGGAGGAGAAGACCTGAGCACCCCAACTCAGGTGTGGGGCTGCTCTGCACCCCAACAAGGGCACTGGGAAGAGGGCAGATGTGGGGTGAGGGGATCCAGTCTCCCTTAGTATCTTGGCAAAGGCATTTCTGCTGTGCGTGTGGTGAACTCGGTTCACCCTGGCCATGGACAGGTATCCTGGGGTGACCAGGGTGTTTGCGCATACTAACTGCAATGTCAAGGTGTTTGCACCTGCAGTGCTTACCTCTTCAGTGAGGGAAATGGCAGCAGGATGCGACTCTTACCTGCGCCGTGCTGGTGACATCACAAGCAGCTAATTCCAGCCTGGTTGCCATGGAAACCACCAGGCCTCAGCACCAGTTAGCGGTTCAATATATAATTTACTTATTCTTTTTCACCTAAGTGATTAGGACTCAAAATACAGAAGCATGTCACAGACCTTCAAATCCTCTGATCATTTCAGTGGAATTTCTTGAAGGCAAACACCAGCCTGAACTACCGAGCTGTGCACACTCCAGGGAAAAAAACCCAAACAAACAAAACCCAGGCAAATAAAAGCCAAAACCAAAACAATCCTCTCCTCCGCTGTCCCCTGCCCTCCCAAGTTTCAAGGGAGACAAACGCTGCGGCTCCTGAAGATTTCACAGGGCTGTCACTGTCTGAAGGAGATGAGCCAACAGCAAAGGAAGAGATAAAAGCCCAACGCAGGAGCTGCAGCATCGGGCAGGACCTTTGATCTGTTCCACCTGGGACACCACATCCCGCAGGAAGCTGCTGCCCGATGCTGCTGTCAGCATAAGGCACATCTGCACTGCTGGTGATGGCCAGCAGCAGGGTTCCAGAAAGTCCCTTTTGGCTCCTTCAGACAACCATCACACATTAAGGAACAAGTCTCTCCTCTCAGCAGAAGCCGTTATTGAGCACTGCTAGTCAATGCAACACCAACCAGAGCCCTGGGGAAGGCACAGCTCCATCTCCATCCCCTCTCACAACCCAGGATTGGTTGCCTGTATTTTCCACAACTTTTTTAACTAGTGCTGCAGTCAGAGGTGAAGTGATTTCTCTGCTTTTTCCACTGCCTAATTAGTCGCTGCAGAAGCTTGTGCAAGACCTAAAGGTTACACTTCAACATACTGGTCCAGTGAGAAAAAATACAAATATTTTTACTGGGAGAATTTTCAAGTGATTCATCTATCTTCAGGTAGTTTTAAAGAACTGGTCTTACTGTTTCTTATTCTGCTCCATTATGTTTTAAACCAGTATCTTTCAAAATGGGAAGTTTTAAACATTAACTTTGAAAACCAGCTGCTTTGTGGTTGAACCACGCAGTCTGGCAGAACAATAGGAACAGCAGCACTGCCTGGGCCCCCTGTTTCAACCCAGCATGAGCCACTCCCCTCTTATTTCCCAAAACAAGTCATCCCAAACTATCTCTGCTGCACGCCTTCTCCTCGCTGGTCCTTCCTCACATGCAGAGTTGGCAGTAGGGAAAAGAAGACAACTACCAGTGAGACCCAAACGAACAAAACCAGAGGCGTTATTTTGGCACAGTTTTAAATCAGGCACATGATTCTCTAAAGAGTAAAAGAAGTAAAAAAAAAAAAAAAAAAAAAAGAATCCACAGACAAGAATCTTTCTGTAGTTACTTTTTGTTCACGTTCCTGAATGCTCTACGTGTTAGAAGTTCTCATCTGCAACCCATTTGAAAGCCACCAGGACAAACTGGCAGGGAACTAAGCCATTAGCACTTTCGAGAGTTCAAGGGGCTATTTTCTAGGGAAAGGAGTGTACTATCAGACACCAGGATTACCTCAAGAGCAAATTTTAGAGGTCCTCCTACTCCAAATTATTTAACATGATAATTTAGAGTGGACCAGTGCTTTCATTTGTGCTCCACTTCCTTTCTTTCTTTGATCTGCAGCATCTCCATTCCTCACCCTTTGCATAACCCTCTACATTCCCCACAGCTCAACACCAGCTTCCCTCTGGCACCCCTTGGTCTAAACTTCCTCTTCTTATTTCCATTACTGTCACTGGTCCCCTTCTGTCCCTTCATGCTCTCACCCTAATTCTACTGGGTCACAAGGTGCTTCCCTCCTTCTCTAACATTAGGATCTGGTGCACGGTCTACCAACATCAACTGTATTAAACAGCAACAAAACCTTTGAGAGTTTTCCAGGAGCTACCCTGATTTCAACACTAAGGGAAATACAGGATCACATAGGAAGTGAGTAGTATCAGAGAGAATAAAACACAGAACCAGGCTGATCTGTACTTGGGGCACTTCATTGTCAGAACTGGATCGCACCCCTGACAAATTGGAACAGATTTATGCCAAGACTAAACCAGAAAGAACCACTAAAAAAAATGGTATTGTTTGGCTGTACATCGAGAAGTATGATTAAAAAGATGATTAAATGTTTCTATTTTGGGCAGAAAAAAAAATAAATAAAACCAACCAAAAAAAAACCCCAAAGAATGTCTTTAAAACTCCTTTGCTACAGCAGCTCATTTCATACAGAGAACGAGGCAAGAAAAACATGTTGCAGTGACTTTAGCTATGGGAAAATGACTGATACTTTGGATTGAGCTGACAGCTGACTTAAGAGTCATCACTAGGGCTAACTTCTTCCTTCTCCACACAGCCTACAGCGGTCTGGCATGTCTCAAAACTTGAAAGAAAGAAAGAAAAAGAAAGGAGAAAAAAAAGCTGCTGATTTCATAGGGAAGAAGCTTAAGAGGCTGTTTGGAGGATGAAGTCAAGTACATATGGTTCTATTTATTTGTTTGTTTTGGGGTGGGGAGAGGGAGTCAGTGGCAAATTCTCAGCCCTAACAACCAGCTCACAATAAAAAGAGCTCATGAAGTCAAGAGTTCCTCAAGGAAAAGAAACGTTCTTAAAATTTGTATTTATTACATAAATGGCAACATATTTGCAAGATTCAAAAACTCAGGCAGCGTCCAGCTCAAATGATTAAAGAGTGTTTCTCCTTGAGGCCACCATTTGAATCCGGCCCGTGTAAACTGTAATCCAAAACTGCGTTTGGATAGCAGGTCAATATAGTTTACATAAAATGCCCCGCTTGCACTGAGGTGATACAAAACAGGTACACGAGGCAGGTCATGTCCTAACGCACACTTAGACCTCTCCACCACAAACCAAACACAGCTGCATTTGAATGCATGACCAAAGTTTTCTGCATTTTCTTTTAGCAGGAGGGGGAAAGAAAAAATCTCCTTAGGAAACACTGTACAAAAATAATCCCTTCTCTGTGCTTTATGAATGAGAAGTCACATAGAAAAAGGCAGGAAATGAGGTAAGGTTGCTTTTTTCCTCACTCTATATCGTGACCACAATGCACACATACATTTCTGAGTTTAAGAATATAACCACATACTCGTATATAGCTGCATCTCATCCAAGTGCTGGTCACTTGGGAAAACTTGGGAATTCAAGAATTCTTCGCCTCTGATCCTACAGCCATTACCAGTTGGGAGCTAACATACATTTCTTTTTTTGTTCATCCTGAAGCTTTGAATTATAATTTGCTCATTAGCCTAATAAATATCTCATCGTTGTGTGGCCTGGAACAGCAGAAACAGCAGTTATTAGAACAGTTCCCCACTGCAGCAGAGGAAGCTTGTCTGACCTCAGCATCCCTCAGCACCTTAAGCAAACACGGATCCAGTATAGCCGTGATCCTCATGGAGCTTTCCTGCTAACCCAGACATAGCAAAGCAAGAGGTTGCGACTCTCCTCCCTCCAGAGCGCACATAGGCTCTTCTCCAGTCACAGGAGAAATATCCAACCCCCAAAGGTTTTCTCCATCTGCTCCCAGGGAAAAAAGGAATTAACAATCCATGGCACAGGGGCAAGAAGTGCTGTAAAAAAGGTTCACTGGCTCAAGTGCTTCGTTTGTGCTGAGCATTTCAGTAGTGACCAACATCATTTCCTGACATTCCATTTTTCCCAGGTTGCCTCTACATCTGTCCTGTGTCTATGTGAAACTCCTGTTTATATTTGGTCCAGAGCCTTGACAGAAATGCCCTCTTAGAATGGAAGGGTAAAAAAACCAAGAGGGACTAACAGCTAACAGATTTTTTGAAAAATAAATAAACCCCAACAACAACATTTCTCAAAGCATATAAAAGTGACCCCAAAATAATGAGTCTGGGTTTGGTTGGTTGGTTGGTTGGTTGGTTGTTGGGTTTTTTTAAAGCCAAGATTGTGATTCGGATTCTGTTGAAACCTCCCCTGGCCCATTCCCAAAACATATGCGTGATGAGAAGAGCGATGACTCTCCCAAACACGCTAAGTAGGGTAATTTTGGGACCTCCTCCAAGATCTCTCTCCATCTGTCCATCTCCTGCCCAGCAACTCATCATGCCCCCAAATCTCTAACTTCAGTCTGATCTCCAGCCCCAACATTAGCTGCTGTCTCTGCCACATGCTAATCTGGTCACATTCTACTCCAGAGCAACATCTTTGCTTTTCCTGGAGTTGCCTCCTTCCACAGACTGACACCAGGGAAATTCCCTGGTTTCCATTCTCAAAGCCAAGTGGTCGTCGGGGCACAAAGGGGCAGAACCTCTTGCTGGCAAAAGGGAGAGGAGCAATCCTGTGACACAGATCTTCATCAATCCCAAAAGCACAGGCATCAAGTTCTGCCTCCTTTCTACACCAGCTCACACTAGCTCCAGTAGCCCACTTGTCCTGTTTCTCTCTGAGGTTACTTTTCAAGCAAGGCTGAACGTTCTAGCATCGTTATCAGCCCTAGTTCAGCCCTGCTGAAATCCCCTCACTTGCCTGCAGAAAATATGGAAAGAATTAGCACTGATCTTAGGCCCCAACTACAAACTGTCCCTATAGACAAAACATTTAAGTACTGATGTTGCATGTACCCAGAGGAGATGGCAGAAAGACTCTTCTGCCTGCAGCAGGTGAGAGACAGACCTGCAATTTCCCTGGGAATCGGGCTTTTTCCCTTAGCCTTCTGATTTACAGCACAATCAATAGGTTTCTGCCCACTGCTGCCACCCCCTTTAGTTTCAGAATTGATGGGCGGCAGTGCTCCGGCACTAGTGTGCTACAGACAAACTGCAGAATGCCACCAAGGCGAGTGCTCCTCTGAGTCACACAAGGCCAGCACAGCACAACACAACCAGGCCAGGCAGCACGCTGGAAAGCTCTGCGCTTCTCAGCCTGCTGAAGCTGGGAAATACTATTAAATGAGGATAACAGAAGAGGGCAAAGGGTAGTGGCAGACAAGTTAGCTAAATAAGCTGAAAACAAATTCTTGGATAACACATCGAGACAATCCAAGTCTTTACTTCTGCCGAGAGGGGCAAAGAAGCCCCTCCTGTCTCTTTTCTCCCTCCCTCAGCACGTTTCCCTGACTAGATCTGGCTGAAAAATGATGTTCTTACTAGGTTAGTTTACCACAGCACACTTGCAGCAGTAACAAGGAATGTGAGAGGCAACTAGGTCCCTTCTATTTGTCAGCCATGCTGATCTGTATCTACTTCAACCCACCACGAAGCCATGCCCTTATAAACAACCTGAAACCACAACCCAAACCCCAATACTGCCTCATATCTGAGATGCAGATTTCATCTCCAAATCGGGAATGGTACAGATTAAGTCCAAGCCTGCTTCCATTCAGATTCTTCCATCTGCTTCCCTTCCTCCAGTTCAGTCAGAAGGGGTTCAAGCCTAATTCCTGCCTTCCCTCTCAGACACCCACAACCAGAGCTTACAAAGGGAAGCCCTCTGGTGCATCCTCTTCTGGAGAAGCTAAACAACATCATCAGCAGAGACAGGCTGGAGTCTGAAGCACTGCATGTTGAGTCCTCACCAAGCACCTTCCCTCCAGTGTTATGGCACACCTTCTCTCCTCTCCCTGAGATGCATGTGTTGGAAATGATACCGCATCCATGGCACTGCCAGTACCACTTAATACGAACCTGCAGCTTGACAAGCAATTACTTAGTGCATTATATCAACAAGTACCTGGATCATAACTTGCCACCCAGCCCTACCCTTTCACCCTCCAACACCTTTTGAGGGCATTTTCCAGGAAAAACTTATCACAGGCCGGCTCCCAAAGTCGAACAGATGTAAAAATGTCTTAATTACATTGCAGTAGATCACACGCCTTTTCAAAGCTTTAAGGAAACAAAACACAAAACAAAACAAGCCTTGTCTCAAAACAAGCCTCTCCTCCCCCTCCTCGCAGAAGGGCCTGAAGGCACAGCTGGATCCTGGCTGCTGGTGATAAAGCTGGTTTCAGAAGCCACTAGCGCTCACTCCTTCCCCAGGTGTGACTGGGAAGCAGGTTCTGTTTCAGTAAGGACAACCACCAAAAACACTCTCTGCCCACAGCCTCGGGCACAAAGCCATGCTCCAGCTCAGAGGATGGCCTTTAAGCTGGCAGAGTGGGGAATATTCCAGGCAGACGGACAACACTGCATTCCTTTCCCTGTGAAACTTGTATGAAATGCTGCATCTTAGACAGACACTTATTACTGTTTAACACTTGCCAAAAGAAAGAGAGGAAAAAAAATTAATCAATATTCCCAACCTGCTCAAGAGCCCATATCTACAAAAGAAGGAGAAAAGAAATGCTAAGAGGAACAAGAGAGGAAAAAGAGAGTGTTTTCAGATTAAATGAAAGAGAGAACCAACAAAACAGAGATGGTCAGCAAGTCTCTTCCAGAGACCAGCAGCTGTACAGCAGCTTTTTACAAGAGGACAGATTTTATAGCAAGCCAGAGAAGCAGCAGCTCTCTCTGAAGAGGTGCACGGTAGGGGGTGAAGAGAAAGGAAGCTAAAGGAAAACTCAAGCTGCTTAATTTTGTCACTGGGACCAGTGGACAATAAGCTATAAAACACGTTGGCTGGATGTATGGATAGGAATGAACAGAGGGATCCCTCATTTTCATCTCCAGTGCCTGCAGTTCTGGCAGGAGGCTCCCTGGACACTTGGACACAGAGTGCAAGTGAAGTTTCTTAGATGCAGGCACCACCCAAGAGGAGGCCTTGCCAAATCACAGCCTCTGCAGCCACAGGAGAGAAGCACATGGAGGTGCTTTGACAGTCCAGAAACAAAAAAAAAACCCAGCCACTATCTTAATTAAATTAGACTTTCCTACAGATAATGAAAGCATCCACAGTGGCATCAGATAAAAAAGTCAGTTATAAAGAAGTACAGACCCTCACATTTCAAAATATATAAAAGCCAACCAACAAAAACATGAAGTAGCTTCTCTCTCAGGGTTGTAGCTCCAAACTATCCATGAAGAATGTTTTTTAACTTTCCAATCAACCCTTGGTCTCAGCTCTAGCATCACAGCCAGCTCCAGTGTCCAAGACAACATATCAGACTGAACAGCTCAGTGGTCCAAGCAGCGTGGTGACATGCCTCTGGTCCTTATGCTACCACAGTAATGAAGTGAAGACCATGCTGCTTCACTTCCACTGAGATACCCAAGGACTCACCCCATCACTGGAGAGTTTTGGGTGACGAACTACTTGGTTAAAACTTTTGGCCACTAGCAGGAACCCCAAATAGTTCCTTTGAACAAAAGACTTCATCACTAATCTGCAGAAGAGTCCTACAAAAAATAGGACTAACCTGCAAATATCAGAAGATTAGATACCCCTTCCCAATATGGCTTTACAGATAAGAGTCCTCTGGGGCGGAAATGTGGCTTACAACAAAAACTCGGGGGAGGGGACCTAGAAGGACGATTGAAATGTAAGGCTACATCTATGATAAAGCTCTTCTAGGGAAACACAGCCAACAGCAGAAAGACATTTCTGCTGTGCAAAACCCAGCATGGCCTATCTTCACCTGAACTGCCCACCCACAGGGTATAATCAGCAAAAGCACATGTTCCACTGGCAAGGGACAGGCCAGACAGGCAAAGGCAGACAAAACAGAGGGCCTCTGAGAGGTCTCTGCATCCTCCGCGCTCCCAAGGCAGAGCTGGAAGTCATCACTTCAAAAAGCTAATGGAAAAAAGGGAGAAGGTTAGGGTGGGGGGAAGAGATCAGACTCTGTATTTCAGATTCCAGGAGCTGAAAGAGAATAAAAAGCTCGTTGAAGCCTAGCAATACGCTCTGCTAAAACCCTATGTGCAGGCACAGAACAATGCTGATTTTACACGAGAAACGAGGTGGAGGGAGAATGCAGGACAGTGCTGTGTTTCTACATTAGGATTTTTAAGTACACTGCAGGATTTCTGTCTCAGAGCACTCACTGAGTTACATCAGACTGTAATGGCCTGTTGATTTTGAGAGATTATGGCAGTGCTGCTGATGCAGGGGGAGAGGAGATGGAAGGAAAGAGAAGATACGGTGTATCAGTCAGCATGCACACACATTTCAGATGATCACCTACACTCCTGGGTGAGAAAGACACAGGGGATTCCCAGGACACGACCGCACACAAGACCCTGTCAGTAATCTAGGCTGGCACTGGAGGCAGTTTTGGTCCATCATAGAATCATAGAATCATAGAATCATAGAATCGTAAGGGTTGGAAAGGACCTTAAGATCATCTAGTTCCAACCCCCCTGCCATGGGCAGGGACACCTTGCCCTAAACCATGTGGCTCAAGGCTCTGTCCAACCTGGCCTTGAACACCGCCAGGGATGGAGCATCCACAACCTCCCTGGGCAACCCATTCCAGTGCTTCACCACCCTCACTGTAAAGAACTTCTTCCTTATATCTAATCTAAACTTCCTCTGTTTAAGTTTGAACCCATTACCCCTTGTCCTACCACTACAGTCCCTAAGGAAGAGTCCCTCCCCTCCCTGATCCCCATTTCATTCCCCTGAGGCAGCAGATGCCAAAAGCAACATTTCTGCAGGGGAGTCCCATCCAGGGTTGGCAGGACCAGAGCCACATGGCATGGCATAGCAAGTGTAATGGAGGAGGTGAATCCCGTGCGCAGCATGTTCCTGAGATGGATTCAGCCTCACTCTGCCAGGCTGACAACTTTTCCTGCCTGCCTTTCTCTCTCTCCTGTATTTCACAGAGAAGATGGTATCCTTTCCTTTTCCTTTCTTTGCTCCCGGGCACAAGCAATCAAGAACAAAGGATGAAAGAAAAATGCAGGGGGGTGGGGGGGGCGAGGCGGGGGAGGGACATTTGAGAGTTAAGGAGCAATCTTCAGCAGAGAGAAGAGAAATATTATTTTTTTTAAAAAAGGAGGAAGAAAGGAGATGCAAAGGCTTGGAAAAAAACACAATATGCAAATGAGGCAGAACAAAAATCAGAGCTGGAAAAAAATAAAATCAAATCACACCTAAGAAACCCACCTCGCCATCAGCTCTCTGTCTCTCAAACAGGGGGAAGCCATCGGGGTGAGGGGTTCCCAAAGCCCTCCATCTCCAGCACACACCCGTGGCTCACTGCAGGCAAGCAATCTGCCCTCTGGGGCACAGCAAGGGAAGGGAAGAGGGAAGAGGGAAGAGTAAAGCGATTCTGGAGCAGTGCAAATCCTTGTTTTCTCTCTGAGGTAGGGAGCTGTGGGGCAAACAGAACCAGCCAGGTGCTTCTAACATGATGTTTGTCAAACAATCTGATTTCAAGCTTCACTGGAGTAGTCCCTCAGCAGCTGCTTTAATCTACCGCAGCACTTCTCCCACACAGCAGGCTGCATTCCCCTTGTCCCTCCTCCACTCTTCCTCCAGGACCAAGGTCCCCCAGGAGCAGAGACCTCCACCCTGGCTGGCAGTGTGTTGCCTCACAGGCCAACCACCTCAGGCCATGCCACAAGCTAAGCAGGATCGGGCTTGAATTGGAGGTTCCTAAAGGAAAAGGGAGATCCTGCTGCTGCAGATGACATCCCGTGCTCAGTGCAGAGCCCTCACACTGCTCAGAGGTGGGTGTCAGCGAAGGTGGCCTCTTCCCTCTGGACTGTGGAGTAAATAACTCATCCATCAGCTTGTTCATTAGTGACACTGTAGCTGGTGGTGTGTTATGACACACTGTAGTGCAGTTACCCTTCTACTCATCATCATTTATTTCTTCTCCTTCCAAGGTATGGCAAAATATCAGTGTGTGCTCCTCAGCTGCAAAGGAGAGGTATAAAAGGGAACTAGGAAGCAGTAGGATTCCTGGCTTTTGGAACAACTCTGGAGCTGACTCACCTGAAACATGACTTTTTAGCACCAGCAGTGCTCTCCTTTCTCGTAAACAACAGCTTCTTTGCCACAGCTTTTTCTCCTTAATTCCACATTTCTACTCCAAACATTGTTAGTTGTTTGTTCGGTTCTGCCTGCAAACACCTGATGCTAAGAACTATAAGCTAAGAGTTGGTCTTTACAAAAACAAACCGTTTTGTATAAAGTTTATCTATATCAGAAAAATGGATTATTACTTTTACTTACTACCAAGGAGCATCATTTAACTTAGTAAAATACTAACTGCCAAGCAGTACAAGTCACAGCTGTGTTGCAAGGGCCAGTTAAAAAACAACTTCAAGCAGCTGACAAATTCCACAGCAGAGGTGTCTACGCGCTGGTGGGGCACATAAAAGCCAAAGCAAAACCTTGCACTGTATTTTACAAAGGACTATGGATATCAAGGTAAAGCAGACACAGGAAGCTATGCACAAACTGAGGGCAGTAAGTTGTCTAAGGGGAAAACAGCAAGAGTACAAAAATGCAGTGGTGAGGTGTGGAGGGAGAAGAGGACAAGTTCTAGCAGAGCTCTGTGCCAGGCAACGACCCGCGAAGGTCTCTCGCACCTCCAGCACTCAGAGCAGCTGCAGGCACTGGCAGCACTGCCCAGGAGCTCCCATGCTCCCAAGAGTGACTCCCTCACCTCAGACACCCACAGGGAGGCAGCAAGAAGACATATGATGTCTCAGTTCACATCTTAGCCAGGTCTGTGTCCCCATCAGTAAGAACCGACACCACAACTGACACTAATTGGTTCTCTTGTCATGCTGCAGAAGTGACAAGGACCACATGGGCACAGACAAGAAGCCTCCCTCTCCCCGGTCCCCCCAAGTCATCGCTAGGTACCCTGGTAGGAACAGTGTGCTTGCATAGCTGGTATTGCCATGATGTGTGTGATGCTTGCTGGTGAATAAAGAGCATCACTATCTGGAGCTGTCGAGCCTGCGTCACTCACTGCAAGAAGCAGGGGGGGGAAGACAACTACCAGCTTAAACCAGATTTTACTGGTAGGAGCACCACCAGCATCCAGGCTCTCTGGGACTGTACAAGGGAACCTGAAACGTTACCAGCTGCAGTTGCAGCCTCCATCCCCTCCTTCATCCTGGAAAAACAACAATTAGCACACGTGTGCATTAGTGCATGCATGTGTTTGCATGAGCCTGCAGTGCAAACATATACAATAAACAGAGCGAGGAAGAAAGGGATTGTTATTTGAAGCTCAAAGCAGCTATTCGTAAAAATCAGTGTGCAAGTGAGAATGAAAAAAGAGCAAGAATTACTTTCATCTTTCTGGGAGGGAGAAGGGGGGCAGGGAATTAAGCACACACACCCCCCGAGCAATGCCTAAGAAGAATTATGCCGCTCGTGATAAATGCACTTCTCTGGTTCTGTGAAAAATCTGACATAATGAAAGTACCTTGAATGCAATTACTGGCACTTGTTTAGCATGGCAGGGCATTGCACTGCCACTGGGCTCGCTCCTCTCTGCTCCCAATTAGCATGCCAAGTACTCCAGCCACACACATGGGCTCACGGGTCAGGGATTGGTGCGGAGGAGCAGCAACGAGCTACCTGCCCTCCAATGAGGGAGCAAGCGATGTGCTGGAAAGCTCCAGCTTCCTTCATTTTACATTCTCCCATCCCTATCACACTCTTTTCCTCCACTCCTCCAGGGTCTCTGGAGGCAGTGATAAAAACCGCAAATTCTCCCCCTCCTCTCTCAGCTGGTCTCATTCACGGCTCATGGCAGACCCAGTTTCCTCTGGGGACTCACTAATGAAGACGGCCAACGTTAATCTCTTTCCCCCTCCCTGACGGGTCGATTTATAGTTCCACGGAGAGTCCTGGATTGCAGCCAGAGGGCTTGACACATTCTTCTTGTTCCAAGACGGAAGGGGGGGAAAGAGACAGGCGCGCGCACACACACACACTCTGAAGACACACACACGTGCATTTATGATTTGGATTTAGCTGCAAGATGCAGCTGGAAAACCTGTTTACCTGTTCCAAAACAGCAGCTGAAGGGAACAGCAACCAACAGTGCTTTTGTATATACATGTACACTCCAAACATCTTTGTGTTTCCATAGCACCTCTCTCAGCCCAAAGACACCAAATCACAGGGATCACTCCCTCATCGCCAGGATGAAATAAAGCATCAGTTATGTGCCAGCAGCATTACCCGTGAGTCATTATGAGAGGAAGCAAATGATAACTCCTCCAGGATAAACGGCGGCGGGGGGGCCAAAGGGAAATTTTAGACAGGCAGAAAGTAATGAACTGGAATTTGGCCAGGATACCGAGGTTATTGTCCCCTCATCTTGTGGAAAGTGCAGTGGGATCTTTAACAATCGATTGATCGAGGCCTCAGCTCTACCTCTCATCCATAAGAGGTTCCAGCAGTAGTTGCAGCTTCTCCCAGGAGCAACACTAGTACATGAGCTCAGGAGGGGCTCAGAGAGACATGCACCCCTGTGGTACCCCCCAACCTGCCTTTCCTACAGCGCTCCATGGCATTGCATGCACTGGAACCCGTCAGACCTGTCATTCTCTTTTCAAAGGAAACTAGAGAGAAGGAAAGAAGGGTATATTTTTACCACTGAGCTATAAGGGAGTATCCCTTCCTCCCCATCAGCCTTTAATTCTTTCCCCTTTGGCAGTTGCTGCTGTAGCCTCACCGCATCCCCTAACTTCGCACTATTTGTTTAGTTCAGTTCCCCGTCCGCACACCGGACTCGGCCGTGATGACAGCACCGCTCTGCTAATAGGGTCAGTCAGTGAGCTACTGCTGCAGAGCCGCAGGGGAGCACAAAACACTGCCTTTATTCCTGTAAGACCTATACATTACCTCCTCACCCCCGCCCCCTCAGGAACCAAGTGGTGGATTTAAAAGGAGCACTGTCAAGTCATTTAGACCCATTATTTTGCACTAGAAGAAATGGCCTTTACATGGCTCTCCTTTAAATGGCTCTCATTCCATCTTTAAGTAATCTTGAAGGTTTCAATTGCAGGGCTGTAAACCACAATGCAAAAAAGCACAGACAAATAGATCAGATCAGATATGAGACTGCCCAGACACAGAGTTTCACTTGCCAAGCTGACTGCAGAGCAAAAATAGAAATGAACACTGCACATAATTATAGTATTTTACATTTCCACTGCACTTTCCATCCTGAAAGATCCTCAAGTGCACACACATGTGCATGCATGTGCATACAGAGAAGCAGGACATTGGGAAAATTCACTTGCTTGTGAAAGAGACCAAGAAATCGTGGTCCAGTAATAACAGCTTGTACTGAACCAAAGCCTTCATTAACACACACACAAGCTCATAGAAAATCATTATAATGTGAAACAAGACTAAGCCAAGCCACAGCAATCTGTAGATCAGCAGCTCCAGCACTTCTGCTGCTGCTCAGCGTTTCCCCCAAAACAGAAGATTAGAAACTGATCTTTTATTAGCTCTCGCCCTCCGTTTCCAGGGAAGCCCGAGGTGCCAATTCCACTTTGCTGCCGCAGGGCAGGGGCAGCTCTGCAGCAGTCGCTCCCCAACCTTCCCCTCTGCTGCTGGGAAGCGCTTTGCAGCCTGTAAGCGCACACATCCTCCAGCCCTGTGGGCTGTAACAGCCCCATTTTGCAGACAGCAGAACATCTGAACAGGGGAACCAAAGCCAGGGACAGTGCCCTAACCACAGTGCTCCTCTTTGCCTCCTGACAAGAGAGCCGGTGTCAGATACAAAGGCCCATTCTCTACCTGCGTGCCACCCAAGATGCTCTGAGCAAGCATGAAAAGGGCCAGGAAAAAAAGCGCTGGAAGAAAAGCAGAAGGAGAGACGTGATGCTCTGGCAGAAACCTCCAACTTTCTCAGGAGGCTGGAGGCAGGGAGAAAAGAGCCGGCGCTAGCTCAAGCCTCAGGCTAGGGTGCTGGGTCACTCCATTCTCTTTCCTACACATCTGTGGCAAGTCAGTTTTGTCTTCCACATATTAAATATCTCATAGCAGTTTTAAACTCCCATCTGAGCACACAGGCATTTCGATGTTGACTTGTGGCCAAGCATATGAAGAATGGGGGTAGGAAGTTCAAGAGGAGACAGAGAAGGCGGCGGCTCTGAGGGCACTACAAAAAGTTAAGATAAGTCAGGAGGAGGGAAGGAAACAGTCTGAGCTTATGAAATGATACAACAGCTGGCTAGATAGAGCTGAGAGGGTTTGTTTCTTAATGAAAACCAGGAATCTCACCAACAATACAATGTAATCAAGTGTAGTACACAACTACCCGTTCAGGGAAGAGCCTCCCTACTAGGAACCTTAGCCCTTACACTAGATGAGGCTGATACCTGCTTTTGATGCCCCTCGCAGAACAATCTATTCACCCAGCAACACACTGCAGTTGTGTCTGAAGCTCAGTGAACAACTGGCACATGCCCCTCTCAGCAGAGATTTTGGGGAAGGAAGAGATTTTGTCAAGGACACTGCAGCAACACCCTCCCCTGTACTTAGGGAAACAGCCATGGGATTGTTAATGTCCAGAGAAAACTCCAGGTTTTAATAAGGTCACATCTGAAAGAGCCCCACATAATAAGCTGCATGGAAGTCAATTTATCGACCTGAGCACACAGGGCTAAGTCAAGCCTGCTGGGATTCAAAGTTGTGGTTGCAGGGTGCATAGGTAATTCATACCTGAT